>NC_133479.1:5245394-5536637 GCF_025370935.1 Choristoneura fumiferana | reverse complement strand
GCACTAGCTTCGCAAATTGCTTGATTAAATTTGCAGCGCCCTTTAAGAGTTATTTTCACACAGGTAAATAGACTCGAGCAGGCATTTGGCGACGAATAGCTGATCGTCGTTGACAGGTTCACCTTTTGATCAATTGGCTTCGCGCATGAGAGCACGCATACTAACAAATTTGTTCATAAATTGTAGATAACTTGCAATGGAGAGGATTTGTGTTACATGGTCTTACGTGTGTGTGTATGATTGATTAAGATAGAGTAAGAAAATGTCAGTTAGTCGTATTCTTGTTGACTGCAAGGGCTAGAGGTAGCTTGGTAATGTAATAGAATATTTGACAACGATAACTCCAAGATGCACCACAGAACCAGATTAAGTTTCAAGTAACTGCAAATTTAGATTTTTAATTGCTTTGAAATAAATAAATAAATCAATTGTGTTGGCAACACAGCTTAATAGCCAAAAAAACTAAAGGGAAGTAGAGTTATGACAGTTATAAAAAAAGTACATAGACTGATTGGTGATGTCAAATGAGGGTTTTCACTGAGGTGATTTATCGCTAGATGGCCTTAGTATCAGGTCCGTTAACCAATCGGAAGCAAACGTCAAACGTCAAACGGACCTCACGATACTAACGCCATCTAGCGATATTTCGCCTCTGTGAGTGAAAACCCTCATTATTGTAAATAAAGTACCTAATATATGTAGGTACATTCGTCATCAGATGACGTCATCAGATATTTCGGAGCGGCCAAGTGATCAAAAATATCAAAACATGGACTTTTAAGACCTTAATAATAGAGTGCATGCATGTTCCGATATTTTTGGCCACCTTCGCCGCTCCGAAATATCTGATGGGGATTGTGTACCTACTGCTTCTGTAATATAGCTAGTTTCTGAAACCAAATTCCGTTACTAATGTCATTACGTTTAAGAATGTCAAATAAATTATGCATATTCGAGCGTTTTGATCGCTCGGTTAAAAACTTCATTAGCATCCCACGTTTAAATATTAGCTAAACCGAAGGACAAGTCGTATAAATAGATCACGCTAGATTTATCGTCGGTATTGTTTTTAGGGCAGCCACATACACTCGGAATTCATTCAAAATTCCGAACGCAGTAAAACCATACAAATCTGTGGACCTACCACATACTTACAAACAGTAGAATAAGAATATGAAACATTTTTATTTCATAGCTAACATAAGCAATTGTTTCAATAACTAAGTATCTAAATACGTTTGTTATGAAAGTAGCATTCGTCACCCCACGAATGACTCGACGCTGATATTATGTGGATCCTAGTTGGCATGCGATACAGAACTGCCCGAAGCAGCAGCTGCAGTAGTTTTCCGTCCGAAGTTTTCTCTGATTCGGAATTCCGCATAGTGGCCTGTGCGTTACAGAATTGAAATAAACGTATGTGTGTGATGTACGAATATTTACGGAATTCCGAGTGTACCTGGCGGCCCCTACGACTTACGAGTAGTTTCATAAAGATTTAACCTTGAGCATCATGGTCTGAGCAATACTTGCTGAAACGGTAATGACGAAAAAACGCCACAAAAAGGTTGAATATTTATCCAAAATTATTCTTATCATAGTAACTTAATTAATAACTTTGTTTTTTATTGTTTCAGCCATGTTTCGAACCAAGGACGACGATACGGCCAACATTAATGGATGCTAAACCTGGCAAAGAAGAGAAGAGGAACCTAATCGCCAACATGGAACATCCGGACGACTTCTAAATTTATTACACTTACAGGCGGCGAGTAGATAATTTGGCAAGTCCAAGTCAAATGTGATATAGCGACGGACTAAGATTATGTTAATCAACGGTCATAGTCGAAGGGCTGTGTTTTGTGTAGATGTGTAAGTTACGGAAAGTTTCCAAAAAGTTGAAAAAGTTCTCGGAAATTTCTGGAAATTTCCACAAGAATAATGGAATGTTTCAATCCCCGTACAAAATTGTGAGCAGTTTCCGAAATTTTCCTATATGAAAAATTCCGCAATTTTGGAAAGTTTCCTTCGGCACATCACTAGTTTTGTGAGATGATTAAAATCAGAATGTTTGGATTGTGGTGTTCAATCGCACAAATCCCTATACATTTAACGCCTCCTGAAAACTGAATTTATTCAGTTTGAGAGTTACCAGTTTATGCTTAGGGTGCTAATGCTAATGGCACTTTTTGTGGATGCCCAGGTTAGGTCGTTACGTAGGTTCTATTGGATAAAGTCAACACTAGCGAGCTACGTGTGTTTAGGCAAAAATAATGCAGAGCTAAACCGCAGTGCCTTTTAAAACGTAAGAAAAAGCCACGCCTTAAATTAGAGCATAAGCTTCACTACATGTCATCGAAATGAGTTTATTTAATAGCTGGTCTTATCCGAATAAACTTCATTCTTGATTTATACTGTCCCTCCACACCGAAAGCGAATGAAGCGAAGATAAGTCGTTTCTTCACACAGGAGTTTGATGGACTGTATTTCTATAGTTCCTATGTATTTTATAAGCTGGGAGCAACAAATAACACCCGTACCAACCGCACCAATCACGATTTACGTTTAGTGGGCTACCTTAAATGTAAGACACTATTTGTAATGTATGTACGATTCTTTCTACGTTTCAAATTTGCCTCTCACTATTTCCAGAACACGCGTAACTCGTAAGTGTGATTTTCTTACGTTCCATTTTCTGTGGTGCCAAATATTTGAGTAACTTCATTTTCCTAATTTGGTTACCACCAAAAACGGGGTTAGTTAATGAATAGAGCATTTATAAATTAATCTATGTTAGCAAGAGCATGCAAAGTATGACTCTGTTTAATGTTAATTTTAGTAGAGAAAGTTTTTGATGGTCCTTTTTAGTTTTTATTTATGAGCAACACTGCCGCTGGGTTACTTTTAATAACTCAAATACTTCAAAACCACCTCTGCCTACTCAAAAAAACAGTGGTCTCAATCAAAAGTGTGAGTACTTACTTTTTTTTTTTAGAAAATACACGTCCCCATTATACACTATGTGAATGTTGCACGTTATTGGGTTAGGTTTACAATTGACATAAAATTCACTCTTATTATTGTTTTCTACATAATTTAACTTGACATTTCGCACGTTTATTTGTCAGCAGCAATGCCTATTTTTTCTGTGTCCAAATGTTTATTTGTGTTTAATTTCTTGAATATCGAGAGAATATTGTGAAAATAGCTGAGTACCACTCTGTACAATACATCAGGAAAAACTGTTTTTTTAATTTAGTTGTTTTTGCAGTATTGTCTCGGTGCTTCCTTCTATATGTTGGTTATCGTACATTGTTGACTATTTGTAATACCGATGGATGAGTTTAAATGTGTAGCGAATTTATAAAATGGAATACAATATGCAAAGGTTTTTCGAAGCGGAAGCACCAAACAAACATTTGCTATATATAATAATAATATGTACAGCAAATGTAGTCTCGCATAGAATTAAATAAGCAAACAAAGATATAGGTATACATATCTTTTAACCATTGTTAGTAAACAACCATGTTTTATATACAATGGCCATTGTACCAGACAATTTCTAAAGGCATTGAGTACCGGCTTTCTTTAGTTATTTGTTTAAACATACATATATCGTTCTAAACTGTGAAACACGTCAGAAGTGGAAGTAAATCGGACTAAATTGCTTAATAGAATTAAACTTTATCAGAGAACTCATAAGACTAAATCTGGAGTAACAAACCATTTGACTCTTATGACCTTTTCAAATTAGATTAACCTGTTTTCAATATTAACCTTTTGACCGCCGTAGTTTGACATATAAGACACCCAACGTCCAGCCACTATCGCCGTAGTCTTATTTTTAAGACAAAATGTCACATAGTTTCGGTGTAGGTGGCGACACGGGCACGTACAGTCGAACAAATTTAATCATGACCCAGGGTGGAACCTTTGTGCTACTAATGTCAATGTCATGTTCACATCTCATACTTTTGTCTAGAAAATCATAGTGAAATTGATTATGAAAAGGTTCCACCCTGGGTCATGATTCTATTTGTTCCACTGTGCGAATGAAAACGTATTGGCGGTTAAAAGGTTAATAACTTAATAATGTATAATACCCAATCATGATTAGTGTATGCATACTGTAGAAACTCAATGTTTATGTCTAGGTATTAGATTTTTCAGTGAAGCGTGAAAGGTCAT
Source organism: Choristoneura fumiferana (assembly GCF_025370935.1). Taxonomy (NCBI): domain Eukaryota; kingdom Metazoa; phylum Arthropoda; class Insecta; order Lepidoptera; family Tortricidae; genus Choristoneura; species Choristoneura fumiferana. Next base: position 5,532,446 of record NC_133479.1, on the reverse strand, counting down.
ATCTAAATGCTGGAAATAAACCAATTCATGGGCCAATGAACTTAATTAAGGATTCATGTTCCTATATTTAAATATTTATTTATCAAAGTAGACAGCTAAATAGTGAAATAATTATTTTACTTTGCAAATAAACCACTGAATTATTTTATAGAAAAAAAATGGTTGTACATTAATTGTAGAATCTCATCTACTTAAAACGGTACTTATTTGTTTCTCCAAGTGAAACTTTGTGAAGAATTTAACTCGAGAGACAATAATAAATAGGTTTTATGGGCATGGGAACTTTTAGCGGATCTAGGTTTGAGACCGCTCTGTCACGGGTATGGTGTTTGTTTAGATGTATTACACTGGCTCGACAATGTCACAAATTGGAATCACTTTTCACTTTAGACCTCAGGATCCGCTCATGCATAGTGACAGTTACCTCCCTCGGTATTTGCCGCCAATTGGCGCCAATTCGTGACGCAAGAGACAGCGTATGTATGCTATTCCAGCTACTTGCATAATCGCAAACACTACAACGGGTAGGCTCAGCTTTGTTTTTGTGCGAGTGATCGCCTAAAGTACACGTTGAGTTATAAGCAGTCTCCGGGCTCTGACACATAAACACGGCACGATATCGCGTTTTGATACGACGCTGCATCGTTGCAAGAATGCTGTGGTGGAAAATCACGCGATATCGTATCGTCTTAATGTGTAAGAACCCTTACTACAAGTGCAAGTAAAGTACTCTGAGCGCACTTGCACAAATACAATAATGAACTTACGCCTAGTATGTTTTGAGCTTCAAGTAAATACTTTTCTGTATTTCTATACTTCATTTTTTTGCATTAGAAGAAAGGTAAGCAATCTGGACTTGTCTTTTTATTGAAAAACACTTTTGAAAAATAAGACACAGCAGATATGTAACAATTAACAAGGACATATCATCATGCTTTTGGTTTCTAAAGTAATAGTTACTGTTTTTTTTAAAACGTTTTTCAATAAAAAGACTCGTCAAGATTGTTTACCCTTTTACTAATGCTAAAAAAAAACAAAGTATAATGTACCGCATAGTTGTCTTGTATGCTAACTGACCTCAAACTTAACCTGTGAGAGATAGTCCTTAGATTTGTGGAGCTACACAACTTAAAACTTATCGTTGGTACTTAGCGGCTTAGGTACACTAATAGGATAGTTTTAGTACTTAGTTTAGTTCGTGGATTGATAATATCCACATCAGAAATGTGATATTATTGAGTCTTTGTATAAGCCTCCATTAGTAAGTTTTATTATAAAGAAATAAAAGTGCTTTTAAAAATGTGTGTTTAATTTGGAATAAAACCATTTTTTCGGCCTGTCTGTTTATTAATTATATTAAATAGTTGAGATACAAAAGTAACCAAGTTTATTACAATTGCTTGAAGAACAAATATTACCTTATTATTATACCTACTTAGATGATAATGTTATTTTTGACATTTAAATCCCAAATTGAATATGTTTTGGTAAATTCAGACCATAGCTGCAAGGTTTTTATTCTCTTTCTAAAATCCAACCGTTGATTTTCAAAAGAACAACAATGTCATGGGTTTTTTAAAAGATATCAACAAAATATATAAATAATTATCAAAACAAATAATGTTAAATCAAACAATTCATTCTCATTATTCCATATAAATAAATCCATTCAAGTAAATACTACACTAGGTATCCGAAGAATGTTTTGTTGCAATAACAAAATGAAAACAACACAATATCGGTAGTTCTATTGGCCATTTTTTTAATTATTCTAAGGCCGTTGTTTTCCTATAAAGTAGTGTATGAAGGTGCTGTTTCACCATCCATTGATTAGTGTTAAGTGACGGTTAAATGTGATGCTGTCTCTATTTGTTTTGTTCGAATAGACGAAGACGGCGTCACATTTAACCGTCACTTAACATTAATGAATGGATGGTGAAACAGCCCCTAAGGCTCTCATACTAATGAGCACAATCACCTGGTTATACCTACAGTTTATTTTGTGCAAGCATATATAATGTACATAACAACTTTAAATACTTAGTTCTAAAATGTTTGAAGAAACAGCGGAAATACTACAGAGGTCAGAAATGAGGTCTGAACTCATACTAAATAGTACTTTAAAAGGCGTAAATGCGGCCTGTCCACTGGAGCGGAGCGAGCCAGCGGAGCGGTGAGCAAGATAAAAATCTACCAATAGAATTGTATAAAATCCCCGCTTCTCTTCAGTGGACAGGGCATTGATAACTAGCTTAATTAACCTCTTCACCGCCTCACACGCCACGGTCATCTATACATGACCAACATTCAACTCGAAATGAATCCTTTTGGAATGGGAATTAAAAATCAAGTTGATTTGTCGCTGGTTTTTCTGTGGCGCACAGAGCATGTCATTTCGTTTGTTTTGTGGCGGTGAAGAGGTTAAAAATTCATACAAATGCGGAGCGAGGAAGAGGAGCGGGGATGCGGGGCGGAGAAACGAGAACGAGCGGGGAAGTGGGGAAGCTCCGCGAATGGAAAAACAGTCCGGAAGTCTACTCCGCATTACTTTCTCGGGGTGCCGTTCAATCGTCATACAAACTTTTAGCATAATTTCATTTTACTATGTTCAAGAATCATAATATTCATCTATATAAATAATTTCGTCAAGGGGTACGGTAGACTCGAACGAAATGCACATCAAATTGAAGAGCGTAAAAAATTAGTCAATCCGAGTCGACAACTTGTAGGCGGAAAATTCGGATTATCGAGTATTTTCAATATAAACTTGAATAAATTACTAAGTATATAATGGCGTTGCGAAGTAAACATGTCAAACAAAGTCATCACATCAAATTGGCGTTAGTGTCACGTCATCACGTGTCACAGGTTTGCATTTCGTTCTCCATTGTGACCTCTTAAGGGCCCCACACACGGTACGATTCGTCGATTTTCATCAGATCGATCGTACAGACGAATCGTACCGTATATGGGGCCCTTTAGGTCTAATTTCTTTGATTATGAGACAGAGACATCATAGTTATTTGGGAAAATAAGATTTAGCAGAACTATCTACTGGTGAAATACCGATACGTAGGTTAGCTGTGAGAGTACGTTTGTGATAATTATTAAGGCTGGGAATATACTTCAGATTTTTCGATAAGTACGACAGTCTTTTCAGTGGCAAAAAATTTTTTTCCAATATATTATTATGAGTCTACATTTTACCCGAGCGAAGCCGGGTTTTCATCTAGTTTATCATAAAAACGGATTTCATGTTATTACCGAGCATAAGCTTGAAATACTATAACATTCATTAGTCATAACAACAATTGCTATAATGCTTATATTCAATAATTTCATTTTGAATATTCGGTTAATCATATGATTATTAAAATCTATATCATCATTTCTAGATGATTAGACGGTATAACATCATGCGTGCCAAATGCAAAAAAAAAACTTTGAATTTGTGCGAGCGAGCGAAGCGAGCGAGCAAGACGGTTCGGAGCAGAAGCGACTCAGATAGGTTAGGTTCACGCTACGCTCCACTTCGCTCCCGCCTTAGCCTTCGATGTTAGGTTTTTTTTTTATAGCAGTCCGGATAAAATTGCTTCACAATGAACTTTGTTGTTGTATTTTTGCCAGGTGTCTTATAATTTTCGATTATTATCCTCATGTTTGTATAAAAATTGTTTATTATGAACTTTGATTAATCATGCTGCATGACTATTATACAGAACTTTAGTATGCATAAGACAATTATGCTAATTGAATAATATGATTTGAGAAATTCGGCAATTTGTTTATATGCATATTGTTTTTATACGTTCTCAATATTTCGACAGATTGAAATTCTGATATTTGCGTTATGAGAAATGAAAATTCGCAAATAGTTTTTATGACAAACATTACACACCCATTTTCTCGCTGCGCTCCGCTGTCTAGCTCCACGTGGTAAACAAATGCGGAGCGGAGTTACCCCTGTGACTCCGCTCCGCATTTACCCCTGACAGCCTGATATATATTTAATATAAGATATAATTTATACACTATTATAGAATTTATCAATATTTCATTTAGTTAACGTAATAATAATAATAATTCATTAGGAAAATATTAAAGCTAGCCAACACATTTGCTATTATAAACTTTCTACGCAAAAATTGTGATGCATTAAAAATCTCTATATATCTAGCAACAAATAAAAATTGGAATAAATTAAATAAATATACCTGCATGTATATCACGATACCATTAATAATAGACAAACAAAACAAATAATCTTCATATAGCATAACAATAATACTAAGTACTGTAAAAATCAATTTTGTTCGAAATACATTAAATTTTATCATTGCGACCTCAAATTGTAACCCCGGTTGTGGTGTGTATAAAAATTACATTATGAAATGTGTTATCCCTAAGAACCAAAATAATTCCAATTCACCAATACTCGTAAATAATAAATTCCTCTCATGTTCACTTTTGTTCTACGTACAGGCCAATTAACAAGAGCTGGTACGAATAGAATGAACGAGTGAATGAAAGTATCTGTGTGTTACCTAGTTGCATAGGTTCACACATATGTGAAAATGTCATGTATCTGTCATTTTCCTACAAAAATGTCTAAGTGACATTACTTTCATTCAACCCATTCGTGCCAGCTCTTGTGAATCGACCTATAACATTTATTGTTTTGGCGCCCGAATGCAATATATCAATACGGTACTGTCGGGACTCTGATTATTCGTTATACCGTTGCTGCCGACTCTGTAAGAGGAAAAGTTTATTATAATACTAATACATTACACATAAAGCATAAGAAAAAGTGTTATGCTCCTTCGGAAAACCACCAATAATGCAATCTTATTGTGATTAGTAATAGGTCGAATTACGAATGATCTTGTATGAATCAGGTACCAAAAAACTAGCTTCTTTTAGAGGATCCGTACCTACAAAAAAAAAACGGAACCCTTACATTATAGGATCACTTTGTCGTTTGTCTGTCCTTCTGTCAAGAGCCTTTTTCTCAGGAATGCGTGGAGATCAGCGATTTAGAATACCCTAGATACACTGTCACCTACAAATTCAAGTCGCAAAAATGTCCCATCGCTAAGTGACAAGTGCGTGCGTCTACTAAGGCAAATTAAAAACACATAATGTACTTAAGAACATTTCAATTTTGGTTACATGCAACCTTATGTCACGAATATTTAAGTTTACGCCACGTGTCAATCGTAACAAATTGACGGCTTTGACGTTTCAAATGAAATAAGGTACTTATGGAAATTAATTTAGAACAATAATGTTTTTAATGAGTTTGAAGGCGTATTTTGCCACAAATTCACTACATTATGAAACTATTAACTATTACTTAACGAAAATACAATATGCCACCCTTTTTCAAGTCGTAATTTATTATTTTTTCACTTTTTTATGGAGCACTTCGGCATGTTGATCCGATACCGAAGCACGCGTTACTGACAGCGCAACTGTTCTTAGAAGGCGTTTAAGCACAGTTACTACAGTTACAGCGTTATTAGGGTATCTAGGATATTCTAAATCAATGGTGGAGGTATCAGTCTAGGCCACTTATCAAATTGGTTAAGTACGCCGAAGACGTTGATAATAGGTGTAGTGTTTGAGTCTAGTCTAAGTAAAACAAGTGAATCAGCTACCTTGTCAAATCTGCATAAGCTCCTCTCTGAGTATAGCTGCGAGTTCGTTGACCCGGTCCCGGTGTTGACGCATATAGGCGTGCGTTTCCCATAACATTCTCACCAGCACCTGAAAGAGGTTTAAATAAATCACTTAACAATCGGCAAACATTTTATAAAAGAATAAACTTTTGACTGATAGACACCTATAGAAAGAGTCGTTCACGATGAACGTGCCGTGGTTCTTATTACAATGTAATTAATGGCTATTTTTTTTCTTCGTGGATGGCACTAGGTATACTGATGTGCCAAAGGAAACTTACCAAAATTGCGCAATTTTTCATATAGGAAAATTTCGAAAATTTCTTATAACCTAACCTCTCCCAGAAGCACAAATTTGTGCCTAAAATAGATTTTTCGAAAATCCCATGACCTTGAGCGCTTTTTGTTTCGCTATTTCCCACGGGCACAAATTTGAGCCCGCGATTTGGTATACCCGAGTTTCCCAAAGGCACACATTTGTGCCCGAATTTTTTACCCAACTTAAAACCTTATTATTGAGACAACACGGTTTATATTCAATTGGGATCGCTTTCATTCGATTGCCAATGAAATAACCTAAAGGTTGGTAGGTACCAAACATTCACTCATCAGTCTCAAAAAAAGACGTTACGACCAGTCCAGTTCGGATGTCGTTCACGAGTACACGCGGTGTGTGGTACGTCTCGGAATTATAGTGAAAACACTAGTGATTATTTCGTCTAATTTCTATTAGGAAAAAGATAAAATAAGATTTTTTAAGTTCTTAGTTTCTTAAGGAGAAGACACTATGTTCATGTGTATTTTGTGCACTGCAACAATTTTAATTCACTAGTCACTATTCTAGCACTACACTAATTCAAAAGGCTTAGTTAGTAGTAGTAACAGTTTTTTTTAATGTTGAAAATAAAAAGCGCAATGTGTAATTAGATATGTGGGGGTTTTACGTGAACATGATTACAAACGATCCATTATCGATTACTGAGGTTGTAAGGTTAGCCCTGTTCATCTCTCTTCCGAATCTTCCAATATACAGACACAACAGACACTACAGAACTAATATATGATCAGCGAATCTCGTTAATATGCAATTTCCCTTTGTTTTTTTTTTCAATTTCACGACTGACTCAGAGATATTAATAGCAAGTAGGATTTACCTCATCATTCCGTTCGTCCATGGCGACGTCTTTGGAGAGCGGCGGGCAGAAGCGATAGTACGGGACGCCGAGTGTACTGCACCACGCGCGGGCTCGCTCGACCACGCGGCCATCAGCTTGTGTCGCCTGAATAAGTTGATAGATAAACAAAAACATTAATCACGACAACACATAAAGTCAAAGTCAAAATATCTTTATTCAATTTAGGCTATAACAAGTACTTATGAATGTCAAAAAAAAACTACCACTGGTTCGGAAAAACCTATGTTGAGAAGTATCCGGCAAGAAACTCAATGAGGTATATTTTTTTAAACAGATTTACAATATTATTAAATTATATCTATATATCACAAGTATTTAACACAACTTTATTTTTAACACAGTAGGTTCGCTATTAGAATGGGTTAACCACCATGCCGTCAGATATTTTGATCAAATTTTTGCTCACAAGTTTATACTGGAGGAATAGAAACGCATTAATTCTTTCACAGAAATGACTTTTTTTTTCTCGCAATCGAAGTGAAAAATAGAGTTTTCACCTCGTGACTAAAAGTCAATATAAACCCTCCGATAAATAGACACTCTCGCTAAAGCTCGGGTGGCTAACCACCTAGGGTATATATTGGCTTATTTTAGTCCCTCGATAAAAAATATACTATTTCTGAATGAGAGGTGTGAAAAATGCTTTTGTACCTATATACTCAATCTAATGCTAACCGATGAGGTAACTTGAGATCAGTTCAAAAGCCTAAAAGCGTGATAGATACTCGACAAAATTTTGTGCCTGTAGAGTTTTAACTGTTGTCGAGTTTTTCCGACCCAACCTCAATTAACAATATTTTGTTTCAAACAGTCCCTTTGCCGGCCGTGAAACTAAACACAAAGAACAACTCGCGGACCACAGTGAACTCTAAATGGTAAATAAGTGCCGCAAAGGTAAACGCGGGTAACGGGTCAACAGAACACGTCACAAGCAAGGCCGCCGTGGCATAGATTTTATAGCATATGTATATGTCACATTCGTTACTGTTAACTTTGAGTAAAATCGTTAGTCGTCAAAGAACCCGGCTAGCGCAGCGTGACGGAAAAAATGGCCAGCGCTCTTTTGGCAGGAAAGCCCATAGTGGCCCATTTGGTCCTCATTGATACCACGAAGGCAACGGTATGGAAATCACAAAGCAACGTCCAGCCTCGACCCAATTGCTGTTCGTAAGAAAAATATCGAGTTTATTTATTGGCGTTACTCAGTCGTTTCAAAGATGGTTCTGAACATGTGGTCGTCATGGCGATTCGATTTTTTTATTTTTCTTTTACTTTTTGCTTATAAGTTATGAACTCGACAGTACAAGCAAATATTGTCCTTTAAGTGGTGCAGTGAATAAAAATTCATGGTCTTTACCTGGTCGACCAGAAGCTTCCCGATGGACGTAAGTCCCCATGCCAGCTTGGCCATGCCCCACACACTCTCCGGTTTGAACACATCGTAGTCGTTCACTTTGCTTAGTGGATTCAGACCTGGAAAATATGATTGACGCGATCAAAAAATAATCCGGTTGAAACAGGGAATTATTAAACATTTTTTGAACGCGGTTAGTTTTCAAAATCAAAATGAAGTCTTCTTTCAACAAAATTGATCATTTGCAATAAGTATTTAAGATATACTGAGCGGCAAAAAATGTGGGCCTTAAATGTATGCAGTAATAGGTCATTTTGTATATAGGTTGGACCAAATTTTGTGCCGCGGAGTACTTTTTCCCTCCATGTGGCTTAGCCGTGGGACACCCTATACACCGTGTTATTTTTGATTTCCGTTAACTTTAAGGGAACATTCAACAAATCAAATGAAGTTAACTTCTCCAAGACACTAGTGGACTAACTTTTACTGTTTGAAAGATAATAAAGAATTAAGATAGTTAATTTAATTACGCGCAGTAAAACAGCGTCAAGGTTCTTAATTTATGGTATTTTTTTTTAGGTTTGTAGATTTAGCGTTTTTAATTCAAACATATTTAGCAAAAGAAGGTTACCAAAATGAGGTTATGTGTCACGTCAATGTAGTCGTCAAGATTGTTAATTTTACAATATAATACATTATTATTTTTCTCAAAAATGTCCGTAAAAGTCTACATTATTCCTTACATATCAGAAGGCTAAGTGCATAGTTTTTTGGTCGGCGAGAAATTAAAAAGTTAAAAAAATTGCAGGCGCGCTAGCTCTACAATAATTTATTATTTAATACAGCACTAGCACAAACCGTAAACAATTGTCTGAATGTCTTAAATGTCTTTTAATTGTCCGTAGGATGCGGATGCCACATATAATATCATTTTATCGATGTAAATATCATGTTATTTTGATACTAATAAATATGTCATGATCCGTCATGGCCACAAACTATAAATGTCATTGCGCTTTGTTTACGGTTTGTGCTAGTGTCGCCCCCTGCGCAGCTTTTTGCGTAATATTCTCTATTACCAGGTGCGTTTTTATCAATGAACCATCTTTCCAAGTTAACGGAAATCAAGAGAAACACGGTGTATGTGGAAGCCGGTACTAACCGGTGCCCGCGGAAACGACGAGCCTAAGTTCGGTCAACCGCGCCTCCTCCGCCTGTCCAGTGGCCCGCAGCGCCAGACGCATCTCCGCCAACTCCGTGAGCGCGTCCAGGGTAGGGTTGTTGCCCATCAGACCGCCGTCCAAGTACCTGGAACGAGGGAGACCAGGCCACATAAAGAGGGGCCTTATGATAGCTACGTCTATGCAATGTGTGTTGTGATTTTCGAATTTCGTAGTAGCCCTGCTGCATTGCACGTTTATATCCGAACATCACGGTTACCTGCCAGAAGCGGTGAAGTAGGAGGGCGCAGCGCCGGTGGCCCGCGCGGCCTGCCACACCAATTGCTCGGAGGGCGGCGGCGGCGGCGCCAGCCCTATTGAATCGCCCGCTTCTGGCCCCGACCGGTCTGGAGACAAATACATTCTATAATCCCCGGCAGCTAAAAGCGAGCTGGCCACCTGGCCCTGTACTACGAAGTGCAAAATTCGAAGGTCGTATCTTGCCGTCCCGCTGACGCTTATATTATTTAATACGAGAAAGAGAGGGACGGTACGATACGAACTGTATAACTTGCAGCCACTATCCTTGTTAGTGTTTTGACAATTCATAGATAGATTGTTAAGAATTGGCCACACTTGGCCGGTTTTATTCAGAGAATTCCACTGATACTATTTCAAGGCACTGCCATTTAGGGTAAATCTTCAATTACTGGCCACCTTTCAATAGCCATATATACTAAAAATGAACTCTATTTATAGGTTGACCAGAACTCATTTTAGTATAAGAGACTCCTCACAGCGTCGTCGTCGTGCCATCGTCTGCGCAGCGACGACGCGTTGCCAGCCGCCTGCCGGCTGCCGGGCTTACGCAGCGCAGGCGGTATGCATTGTACTTGTCCTCTAAGGTGGCCAGTTATTGAAGGGTGCCCAGTAATTGACACCTTATACTACAGTGTGCTGGACGAAATAAATCATACACTTACACGAAAAGCATATACTATTTTGTGAATTTCGTCACATTGTAGTACTGGAAGTCACTTATAGACGGATAAAAGTAAATTCGAGCTACGAACTTTTTGTTGCTTAGGTTAGATTATATGGCTACGCCACTGGCTCCAATTAAGAGGCGACCTACGCCAGTCACTGCTATTTTAAACAGACGTGGTATAAAATTGGTGTACTTCGTGGCAATAAAAAAAAATATTACGATAATCTTGATCGTATTCCTGAGTTAGTCGTTGCTTTCAAAACACGATTAAACTAATTTGGCTCGATAGATTTTATTGCCAAAGTGAGCTCTTACTTTGATTTAGAAACCAAAAATACTCCGTTATTTATAAAGACACTATAATCAAATTACTAAGTCTGATTTACAAACAAAACGTAATAATAATATCTGTCGTGTTATTTCTTAAATCTAAATCGTGATTTCTTTGCATTTATTTTATTTCCAAATTTTTGATGAGCAAAGACTTACGCCACGCCGACGACATATTGCTTCTCTGTCACTTCAACGCAGAGAAACAGTGAGCGCTTAGGTGCTCTGCCTGATTGACCTGCGTCGCTTTTCTCCACAAAATTCATTTACGAAAAAAAACTTTTACATTTACACTTCTTTCATAACACTCAATCTATGAGTAAGGAAATTATTATTAAATTACGTTATCACTGTATTTTGGGTATTTAAGGTGTTTTAGGATAGTCAACACCGAGAAATAAATTAAATAACGCACAAAAAAAACAAGAAGCCCTCATACTCGTACAATGACAGACAACATGTCAGAAGATGTCAGAAGTTGTAAAGTAAGTGTGTTGTTTATTACAAGAATTAGGTAAGTACAGAAAAATTGGTTAGTAGTCTAAATAGTTTTATTGGCTCCATATTTTGTCTATTACTTATAAACTGATAACTACCATAGTAGGAATATAGGACATGTGTTCAAACTTAATACGTGTCTGGTACGAGTATATAGCCTACCCAACGAAGACCAAAAACTGCCTCTCCGGGGAAATCTCGCGTATAAGTCAATTTTGGCATAGTTGTAGGGGATGGTGTTTAAGACCACATACTAAAAGTAGGTACTGATGGGTGGGGAGGAGTTTGTGTAAAAGTCCCATTTAGTTTTTCGTAAATAACTCGTAAACCACAGCAAAAAATGTTCTAAAACATAAGTAATCTACATAAAATTCTCTACAAAAAAAATTCTAAACATTTTTTTTAAGTATGGCGATGGATGGATGTTTGTTACTCTTTCACGTAGAAACTACTGAACGGATTTGCATGAAATTTGCCATACAGGTAATAAATACCCTGGATTAACATGTTCTACAGTAAAAAAACGCACTGAGGTCTCTGAACCAGATGATGATACATCTACACTACACAAGCACTATTTTAGTACAGTAAGTACCTACATTATTTTGAGACACCCACTAAATAACATGACTTATATAAAACAAATATTTACTTTATTAATCGTTGGGCAAAGTAACTTATTGATTGAATTTTATAACGGGCAAAGTTATTTAGACAACATTGCCCACATGCGTTATAATAGTAGAAAAAGTTCTCACTTACAAGTTCAAATACTGCACTTTGTGCTTTTTGTATTAGTGTTAATAAAATATCCTTCTTTCTTTCTTTATACGTAATTTCTCCACTCTTGGAACTCCAGTTTTATAAATCTAAAGTACAATTAAAATAGTAAATAATTTATTAATTCAGACAAAATGATTGCATTTAGTCGTTAGGTAACAGTTCATAGTTTGGTTTTTCTAGTAAGCCGTCCCTTTTATCAAATGGGCACAGTTTTTTCTGCGAGTACTCGTATCTCCAAGAATATTTATGTTGAGTATGAATATCCTACTTGTGTCAGTTCTTGACTTTTGTTTTTTTAATGTATTTATTATCAGTATGTAATCAAGCGATTTGTTTCAAATTTTAAAGTTGTTCTTTATATAGATTTACATCGCCACTCAAAAATCATATAAATTTAAAAAAAATACCAAATAAAAAGACACATTTCTTTTATTTGGTTTTGAAGTAGTGACACCTCTAACTTTTTTTCTAAGAATTAACCATACATTGACCTACTACTTGCCGAAATATCAATCGTTCTGTATTCAATCGGTGTTTTTAGTGTCATATACAAACTGTTGTTGTTATAATTTGTTATTGGTTATTAGCGTTTAACTCATAAATATGATAAAATTATTAGAAAACTCAAACATAATATAGAGGTGTTTGTATACATACGACATTGATAGAACACTGTTTGAATACAAATTGCTGATTTTTGACAGGACCCCCTGTCCCCTGTTTGGAGTAACGCCTGGAAAATTTTGATATTTAGGCAAGCAGGCGAGAAAAAATCTAGAAGTTGACACCTCTGTCATGCTGAGGATGCTGGTCTCTTTTTCTGGTTTTTCTGTGCAAATGGTTTTGTGTGTGTGGTTTTTGTGTGTGTTCTGTATATTTCAGTTTGTATTTTCCTACCGACTATGGCCTTGTTGTAACAGGATCATAGCGGGTAATATTTGGAATTGGAACTAATATTGACACAAAAGTACATTGTGCATTAAGGGCTGTAAAAAGGGGATTATGAACGAGAGTCTATTAGAAGCCTGAGCTTAACTGACTTCAGAAAAAAGGAGGAGGTTATCAATTCGGTTGTATTTTTTATGTTGGTTCTGAATTTTGGGCAAAAAACCGTCAACTTTGCCTTAGGGCCATTTTCTTATAAAATCGATTGTCACGAATGAGTATTTTTTGTTCAATAAAGGGCTTATATAACTCTCTACTGTACATAAAACATATAAAAATAACAGTTATCAGAGCAAAGTACAATGTTTATTTTGTGTTTATTAAAATTTAAGTTTGTAAACGTAAGTGCTTTATAAAATTATAAACGTGGGTAATTTTACTCAATATAATGTCCACTTGTGATTGAAAAAATTGCCCGCCAGGCAATGTTATGTCCTTTGAATGTTTTATACGACTGTACGAAGCAAATGAGGTTTTTGGTTTTCAAATAAAAAATCGATACCTATCTGCAAATGGATCCATATTTTAGTGTATACCTACCTAAATGAGTATAGGTATTATAAGTTATCTTCAGTTTTGTCTACATTTGAGAAATATATCTTGCTTAATTTTTAATATTTTGATATAGGTATTTCTCTAGCAAGAAATTACTAATACACTTTTAGAAATGTAGGTGTATTTCATAGGCCATAGTTAAATTAAAGTGTACCTAAGAAAATAAAAGTTAGGTGAACTTTAGTATTGTGTCACCCGAAAGACGTCCACTGCTGGACATAATAGGCCTCTCCCAAGGCTCTCCACTCAGACCGGAGTACAATAAAGAGTCATTGTATTGTATTGGAATGCAGCTTTGAAAATACTCATAATAACCGAATTTTCACATTTTTCGTAATTTTGGCGATTTTCAAGTTAATAAAAACGAATTACCTAAGTACCTAAGTACATAAAATTGAATCAGTTTGAACGTGGGAAATTGTAACGTCATAGCCTTGTCATAGCAGTCAGTATATGACGTATTCAATACAAACTCCATAACAAACGATCGTTTTGACATTTCTGAAAAACTTTAGCGGTACCGTATTTCGCCGCGCTGCGCGCGAAAACGCGTCGCTGTCAGATAACGCCTACGAACAAATCGCGGTTGCACGCGATCTATCTCAGAGGGGTCGCGGGGGGTGAGGTACAAAACCGCTCGCGCAGTTTGGCGTGGGTGGACTCTTAATGTAATATTGAGTGCTGAGGATTATGTCAACATTTTGCAAAACATTTTAGAGATTCCATTGCTTAAATGTTGCTTGGAGGGCCGGTATGTATTTCAACAAGATATTGACCCTAATGAATGTCGTCCGCGGGCCGGGAGACGAGCTATCGGTAGGCCTCCAACAAGATGGAGCGACGACCTGGTTAAGATCGCGGGATCGCGGTGGATGCGGAAACCACAAGAACGGTGTGCGTGGAGAGCCTTGAGGGAGGCCTATGTCCAGCAGTGGACGTCTTTCTGCTGACATGATGAAAATGATGAATGACCCAAAGCACACAGCTAAAATATGAGCTGGACTCTTCAAGGTAAATAGGATAAAACAGCTTGAACGGCCGCTACAGTCGCCCGATTCCAACCCGATTGAGAATTTATGGCCTTATTTGGATTACAAAATTACCAAAACAAATCTGTTTACAGGTGAAAAGAATTCATTTTTAGTGTAAGGTGGCCAGTTATTGAACAGTGGCTAGTAATTGACGATTTACCCTATTATGTTTAACTTACTGCTGGTTTTATTGTGAGCGTCCAATATGTCCTGAGCGGACTGGTAGTTCCGGAACAGGTGTAAATCCACGGGTTTCCTATCGGCCAACACCGCCAGGATCATCAGTTTGGGATGCTTGAGATCCGCCATTACCGTTTCAGTACCTAGAAAAAAAACATCATCATCTTGTCACCCGGAACTCACTGTTGTACAAAGATCTTCCCCTTAAACTGCCTGTCCACTGGAGCGGAGCGAATCAGCTGAGCAGTGAGCGACAGAAAAAATCCACCAATAGAATTACATAAAATCTCCGCCACCTCTTCAGTGGACAGTTGTTGGTAAATAGCTTAAAAATTTATGCAAAACCGGGAAGCGGGGCGAGAATGCGGAGTGAGGAAGAAGAGCGAAGCGAGAAGAAACGAGCGCGAGCGGGCAGGGAAGGACGGAAGCTCCGCAAATGGAAAACAGTATGGAGCTCCGCTCCGCATTACTTTCACACTCCGCTATCTATCTTTGTGCCTATGGCCAGAGACAATCCGCAACTCTGCCTATTCTTCGCAACTTCACTCCGCTCCAGTGGGCAAACAGCCTTAGAACGGCACAATGAACGACAACTTTTGCCCTCAACTGTCGCGTCATCGATCACCTAATGGGAGGCCTGGCAATGCTGTGTCTTCCGTTTCGTTTAAAGGTCTCTACACATTACTCCGTATCATGCTATGACCGTAATAGGAACGTGTCAGATGGAGTTTCAAATGGAATATCAAACGCATACATGACACGCGACGGCTCGATGGTTGTTTACAAAACGTACTAAGGGCATAGTCTCATACTTTTCGATACAAAAAAATATTTTCGCCTGATACTTTGATATGATACGGTGTTATGTGTAGAGACCTTAATGAAATTAAAAATAATAATACTTACTTCATTTATTTTGACGACCGGATGGCCAAGTGGTTAGAGAACCTGACTACGAAGCTTGAGGTCCCGGGTCCGATCCCCGGCCGGGGCAGATATTTGTATGAATAATATGAATGTTTTTTCTCGGATCTTGGATGTTTAATATGTATTTAAGAATGTATTTATCTATATAAGTATGTTTATCCGTTGTCCAGTAACCCACAGTACAAGCTTTGCTTAGTTTGGGACATGGTGTCAAGTGTCCCATGATATTTTATTATTTATTTTGATTCCTTACCCAAACAGTCCTTCAATATAGTCTCCAGCGCTTCGGATGGATAAGGCCGCATACCAACAAACGCGTACTCCTTCATACGGAAGTATAGCCTCTGGCATTCCCTGAGTGTTTTGCCACTGGCCAGTGCCAAAGCCAGTATGCCGCCAGTGCTGGTGCCAGCTACCCAGTCGAAGCAGTGGATGATGGGGCGGCCGATCGCTGCTTCGAGGTTAATAAGGATTTGGACGAGGACCAAGCCGCGGATACCTCCGCCGTCTAGGCAGAGTAGACTGGAAAATAAAACTTGATAACGTCATTTTTGAATTTTGGAACTTGGAACGAATTCATTTCAGAATTCTAGTTGCTCCAGTTTTTAAAGTAAGTGTGAATTTGTTTATCACTAACGTTTCCCGCGACTTTGTCAGCGAATAACTTGTTTATCACCCTTACGCGAGAACCGAGCCGTTTTCCAGGATATAAACTATCCTATATCCTTCTCTGAAACTTAAACTATGTCTCCTAAACAAAAAGGCAGAAAGGGCAGTGTTAAGTGGTATAAACGTGTTATTTGGTGTTTTATGTGGATTTTTTTTCTTTGTTTCCCAGTATCTATACCAAATTTTATTTAAATCGGTTCAGACTTTACTGCATCATTGAGTAACAAATATCCAAACATCTTCACAAACATGGTAGCATCTAGCTGATCTGCTGATGGAGCCAGATGCTAAGCACTGAAAGTACTGGAAGCTCCTATAGAACTCTGTAGGTTAGGTTAGGTTTTATTTTATAACAATTCTGAACAGTTAAATGGATTATAAGAAAAAAGAGTTACGACAAACAACACTATGACAAACATTACATTATGTCTTCCAACAATTATGCGAGCCGATATGGATCCTTTTTTTAGGGTTCCGGAGCCAAAATGGCAAAAACGGAACCCTTATATTTTCGTCATGTCTGTCTGTCTGTCTGTCTAAATGTCTGTCTGTCCGTCCGTCCGCGGCTTTGCTCAGAGACTATCAATACTAGAAAGCTGTAATTTTGCACGACTATATATCTAAACTATGCCGACAAAATGGTACAATAAAATTAAAAAAATAATTTTTTTAGAGTACCTCCCATAGACGTAAAGTGGGGGTGATTTTTTTTCCTCGTCCAATCTTGTAGTGTGGGGTATCGTTGTATGAGTCTTTTAAAACCATCCCTTTGAGTGGCAAGCGTCCGGGTCCCGGCACACCTTGTTTAGCACGCGACCGGCTCCCGGCAGCCTGTCAAAAACCCTTGAGTGGCAAGCGACCGGCTCCCGGTCGTTGGCGGGTGTCGTATTTCACTAATAAATATAAACTGGTAGACCTATATCTCGCTTGCTTATTCTTGCAGAATGCGTTCATAAATAGACAAGGATGGCATTTATTAACGGCCGCGACAACACTACGGAAGAAATTTCGTTCTTATTGTTTACTCAAGTTTCACTGTGTGGCCGCTGCCGTGCGCTGGTATTTTTGGAAACCTCGTATTATACTATTATTTGATATTGAAAGACTACAAAAGGGCTTTGTTTCGTAAATAAATTAATATTTTACGAAATAAATCAGTGTTTTCTACAGGTAATTGTTTTATTTTGTAATTATAGTTATTTAATACATGACTGAGAAAAATTTGGTTATCAGATATTTGATAATGAATAATAAAGTTCACAGAAATTGAAGGTCATTCATTGTTATTTAATTAGATATGCCATTTTATGCTAAACTATCACTGTAAGGCTTATCTATAACATTAAAGTGGTTTTTTTTGGTGATATTTTTTATAAAATTCGCGAATTCGCGAAATTAATTCGTAGGTGTCACTGCACTCAAGGAAGATTTTTTCAAAATGGCCGCGCCGCTTGACATTAAATTTTAAATATGGCGCTGCCACTCCCTGGGACGATTTTTCGATTCAGTGATTTTTTTTCAAAATATTCAACTTTAAATGCAAATTTACATTAAAATCTAAACCGGTGGATGAAAAAATTTGAAAAAAAAACAGTTTGGTAGTAAATATATTAAACTTACAAATAAAACTATAACGGTTAAGTTTTCTTAAGAATTATTAGTAGTTTAAGAGTAAATAGCAGCCTAAGGTATAAAATATACCTAAACTTGGAATATTCCGTACAAAATACGAAATCTTTAGAAAAATATTACTTATTTTTTTCGTAACGGCAACGGAACCCCTATTTCGGGCGTGTCCGACACGCTCTTGGCCGGTTTTTTACTATAAATATTATTTGTGGTAATGTGCCCAACTCTCAACCAAAACAAACTCTCCAACCAAAACTCTCAACTCGAAAAGGCAACCTGGCAGACCTAGACGGCGATGGCGGGATGAACTAGACTACTTCTTGACGGACTGGCCCTTGTATGCAGTGGACAGAGAGCAGTGGAAGTATCGGGGGGAGGCCTTTGCTCAGCAGTGGGACAGCATAGGCTAATAATAATAACAATAATAAATGTGCACTCACCGGCCCTGTTTGTGATCGGTGTGTATGGTGGCGGCTTTCTCCATAGCGGCCACGGAGAGCATTTGGCTGATGACGTCACGCGTGGCGGAGCGGGGCGCGGTGGGGAGGGGGACCCCGTTGTAGTCCCCGCGTTGGTAGCAACCCGGCCCGCACCCCACTACTTCGGCAGAACATCTGAGAAGAAAAATCAGGGAAATCGATATATATAACAAGCTGGACAAGTTTAAAAGTAATAAATAAATCCCGCTAATATTATAAATTGACAAGATTTCATTTTTTTTACACCTGTAAATTACTACAGGAATCGAAAGAGTTTTGCCTCCTGAACATGGGAAAATATTTATTATAATTGATTTCTCCATATTTAAAAAAAAAATGAAAAAATATGGCTGAATTTGCCAACACTACGACAGTATAGATATGTTTCCTTTGCCTTTTTCACCAGAAAAAGGAGCTGTCATAATTTTGACAACGTCTCTATGCAACGTCTACGTCAGATTTACGTGATCTTTTTTTAACAGACTAGACAAAAGTAATGGATCTATTGTGTCGTAGTTTTGGAGTTATGCCCTTTTAGAATAAGCACATCTTAAAAAAAAATGTAATAAATTAATTAATAGTTGTAGCGAAATTTTAAAAATATCAGCGTTTTTCTCTTTCCAAACAGAATACAGAGAACGAATCAAATTATAGTCTTAGAAATATGAAATCTTGTCAATTCGAATGTCTGTTTGTATGTTTGTTTGTTACCTCATCACGTCTAAACCGCTGGACCAATTTAGGTGAAATTCGATATACATATAGTTTGAATCCCGGGAAAGGACATAGGTTAGTTTTTATCACGGAAAATTGCATAGTTCCCGCGAGATAGCGATAAACGAATACTACGCGGACGGAGTCGCGGGTAGCGGCTAGTACTGTATATAGATAAATCTAAATGCTCACCTATTAGCACCAACGGCGTGTAAAACATACAGTATCTTATCAAAGTTGCTATTAGACATCTCAATAGGTACTAGATGGCGTGCTGTGTACCCAGCGTTGTTTAGAGCTTCCAAGTCAACACCGAATATAATGAGCGCCTCTACGATCGATATGTTCGTCTGTTTCACGGCCAGATGGAGGGGGGTGTTGCCTTCGTTGTCTGTTATAGAGTGGTCAGCGCCTAGAAAAAAAAAAACAATTTTTGGCCATCGTCGGAAATATCTGTGCACTTACAGGGGGTGCATATATATGTGAGTCGTAACGGAGGTATCAATAAACTTTTTCGCATTAGCTTTTTTTTTTTTTAATTTGGGATTTTTACACGTATCCTCTATATGTCTTATTCCTGTGTTACTGTCGAGCAGGGATGTTACGGAGCTCCGATTCCGTTTCCGTTAAGTCGGAACTTCCGTTTGATATTAAACATCCGATTCGGTTCCGGTTCAGTTACTTTTTAAACGGAAGTAATATCGGATGTCAATGCTTAGCGCGGCGACTGGACATGAGCGGCGTACATCAAAAACAAACATAAGGCTAATTATGTGACGTTTCTGATAATCGCGATCACAATCTAATGACAGTTTTTGTATGCGAAAACTATCATTTGATTGTGGTTTAGTTGACCTACCCTTAACATCTCGTCCACCTATCACTCAGGCTCCGATTCAGGTTCCGGTTCCGATTCCGTTTCTGGTTCCGATAAACTAAATTGAAAACATCTGGTTCCGCTTTCGGTTCCGATAAAACCACATCCGTTACATCCCTGCTCTCGAGGTTCAGTAATAACAAACACAAAGACACGCATACACGGACGCACGAACATTTAATCCCATAACTATCAGTACAAGTGGATATGAACACACATCCTCACCTCTAGACAATAAAGCTGTGGCACAATCCAGCCTCCCTCTCAGCACCATAATATGCAGCGCCGTCCTCCCGTCAAAGTTGAGAGAGTTGATATCACAGTTCTTATCAACCAGGGCTTCTATGACCTCCCGGGATGTCGACCAGTGGAGCGGCGTCCCTCCGTACTTCATGTCTTGCTGGTATAGCTTCGGTTGGTTGTCTATGAGGAGTTCGCCGACAATGCCTGGGAGATAAGTATTATATAGAGATGTGCCGATCGTGACTTTGGCCGACTAGCCGATTAATCGGTTGTAAAGAAGCCGACTAATCGGCCAAGCCGATCATGGTTTCCGGGATTTCCATGACGATTCTTCCATGAAGAAGTTTAACCAGCTGATTTGCGCGCAAGTCGCAACCGACGCCTGTAAGCGTGTCGGAACCTGTTCTTTTTATTTACTTACCTATCAAAGCGGTGTTTTTGTTTAAAAATATTTTACCTACTCTTATTATTCATTAAAGTAAAAGAGCTAAAAATAAAAATTAATATTAAAATTCAATTATTTGAAAAAGAAAGTGAGTATGGCTTTTTTTGATAAATGATAAATTCAAATCTAATGCCAAATGATAATTTCTCGTGGTGGGCAGGGAAATACTAGGTACAAGTAGGTACAGTCACCATCAGATATATGGTAGCGGCCAAGGTACTCAAATATTTCGGAGCAGCATTAAATTTCAATATATTAGTTACGATAATAAGGTCTATAATATCGGACCATATAATTCGCCATAAATTTGGTTGCAGCGACTTTTCAATTAATTCGTGACATACAATAAGATAAATATATCGTAACAAACAGATCGTCAATGGTATCGAAGCAGTCAGGGTGGTCATATAGATCGGAACATTTATGGAAAAATATACTGTAAATCTGGTGTCATAGTACCTACATTTGAATTCGTTACTATCTACTTGAGTTCTATTGACTTAAGTTGTCAATGTCAAGGATGATTTTAACGACTATTATGGGTGAGCAAGTGAGTTTCTTAGACACATGAGATAATTTCAAGCAGCATTCTCGAAAACTGTATCAATTGATAGTATTCATATTAATATAAAAACTTAATATAAATAAAATAATGATTTAGTAGAAAATACTTTTATTTTAAGAATCAAACACAAACACTATTTACTCATACCATTAAATAACCTTTAAATACGTGTTTCACTACCCGTAAACTAAATAAAACTACTTTTCTTCAGCCTGTAAAAACGTTAGTACTTCGTGTAACTTCCCTCGGCGTTTAATACAGCTTGCAATCGTCTTCGCATTGAGCCGACCAGATTTTCACACACGTTTCGCCCTCTAAAGACTCCCAAACGTTGAGAGCGTGGCGTCTTAAAGCATCTTTGGTGCGACACTGGTTTCCGTCCGACTCTTGCACCATTTTACCCCATAGATTTTCTATGGGGTTGAGATCGGGGCTCTTTGCAGGCATTTTTATGCGAGTCAGCTCATCTCAGTGATCATTAATCCATCCCTGAACCAAGCGAGCATTATGCACCGAGCTGTTGTCTTGCATGAATGTTTTATGCTCATTGGGGTAAAATACTTGGGCAGTAGGCAAAAACGACTCCTCAAGTATTTCTTTGTAATCCACCGCATTCATACGACCTGTAATTTCTACCAGCTCCCCTGGGCCGTCTTTACACATCCAGCCCCAAAATCCAATTGTAATACGCCCACTCTGGCGATTAGGCACTACATTTTGCTCCAGATAACGCGTATTGTCTGGTCTCCATAAACTCATTCTGCCATTATCTGCTGAACAGAACACCTTTTCGTCCATAAAAATTACTTTATTAAAATTTTGATTAGGACTACACGCGTTAAAAGAGTTCGCACGTGAAAGATAATTACCAAGTAGGTTGTACTTGATCAACAATTCAAACGTGATAGATATAAGATACCTATACTAATCATTTTAAGTACCTACCAACAACAATTAAGATTGCATTTGTAATATTTTTTCTTTGAAATTTAATCAGTTGTATTTTTCATTTGTTGTACAATAAAGTGTTTTACTACTACTACTATTACTACCTAGATACCTAACTACTAAAAAAACTTTAACTTCTCTGGGTTGAATAAAATAGCTAGTACATATAATAGCTGCTAGTATAATAATAATAATGTTATTTACATCCAAAGAAATCAAAAAAGAGAAACACAATTCACGTATTTACTTGCATCAGATTTGAACCCATGACTTTGTGCTTTAATAGTCAAGGGACTATCAATTACGCCATAAAGTATCTGACATAATTTGACAAAATTAAGCTACTCATTCTACGCCCGCCAATTTTGACATTGCGTCGAAACAACGTTTTTAAGACATTTAGTTTTGTTAAAAAAAAATTGTCTAATTCGCAAAAGACGGAAATATATTTGTCACGATGACAAATCCACACACACTCTTTTCGATGAATGGCACAACAAACCATTTCGTTCTAAATTTAAATTAATGATAACATATAGCATCAATGCCTGTCTGAAACCTTATTTTCATGAGTCCAATCTTAACTATTTTAAATTGTATTACACAATTTTAAGGTACATTTTCCATAAATGATCCGATCTTTATGACCACCCTGACTGCTCAGATACCATTGACGATCTGTTTGTTACGATATATTTATCTTATTGTATGTCACGAATTAATTGAAAAGTCGCTGCTCCCAAATTTATGGCGAATTATATGGTCCGATATTATAGACCTTATCTATCGTAACTAATATATTGAAATTTAATGCTGCTCCGAAATATTTGAGTACCTTGGCCGCTACCATATATCTGATGGCGACTGTACGAACAGCCATAAGTATAAAATTTATGTTCGAAAAGCCAAAAAATATTGAAGATAGTTTTGCTGTAGGTACAGTCACCAGCACCAATATCTGACACAACAAGCGTGCATAAATATCTGATACGACTCTATTCCTAGGGCCGGAAGGACGTGTCAGATATTTTTGCACGGTCCGCGGTGGCAGATATTAATGCTGGTAACTGTACAATGGTCACGTGAAAGTTGCTTTTCCTTTACATTTAAAAATGCATAAGAATTATTACGAGTATAAAATACAAATATTAAGAAATAACAAGGCTCTGCGTAGACATGAAAATGTATTTTTTACTGAAAAAACCATACAAAGTAAGAAGCCGGATAGTCGGCGCTTTTTGCCGACTAGTCGCCGACTACGATAGTGGCCAGATAGTCGGCTTTACCGACTAGTCGGCACATCTCTAGTATTATATCGAGTTAGAATGATAAGCCGTGGGTTTACGGCGGATGCAGGCCGCTTTCAACCGAAGCAAGTGGAGGTCAATGAGCCGGCTCAGGATGACTTCGTCCACAGTCCCATTTCGTCACCTTCTTAAATCGTCCTTATTCGCATACAGTCTACTGTTCTGATTCGCCAACATTCCTACATCGTCACTTTCCTACCTTGTCCGCTTTCTTACGTGGGCCACAGTACCGGATCGTCAACAGTCTCATTTCGACTACAGTGCTAACACGTCAACATTCCAATTTAGACTATGATGCCAACTCGTCAACATTATTGCATAGTTCATTATCCAGACTAATATAAATGCTATATAAATGATCATTGAAAAGGGGCTTTTTTTGCAAATTACTATCGGGATATTTTGCTATTTACAACGCTTAAATTTACCATCTCTGTGAGGCAACGTCTTGTAAACGTGGACGAGTTGGCACTACTGACCAAGTAGTACTGTGATCTATAAAAGAAAGTGGACGAGTTGGCACTGTGGTCGAAATAGGAATTTAGATAAAATGGGGTATGGACGATATCAGAAAGTGGACGAGTTAGGAAGGTGGCGATTTAGGAATTTTAGGCTGACGACATGGCATCGTGGACGATTTAAGAAGATGACGAAATGGGACTGTGGACGAAGTCATCCTGAGCCAATGGGCCTAAGTCCAACGGTTGGCGTCCTGAAGCTAATATGATGACGACGAGAATGACAGGAAGTACTGTTTTACAGCAGAAAATATATTCGCAAATGATTCATTCCCCAACTGTTTCATATGGACGTACGTTTATTATTCTGGAACTGTAAACAATACGGTATTTGACAACTCCTGATTTTGCCATATCTTAATATTATTATGAAAAAATAGACATACAGATAGTGTTTAGCGAAGAGAAAATTTAAATCAGTTGAAAATTGGATTTATAGTGATTTTTTGAAAAATCTATATACCTGTCTCTTTCTCAAACGCTTTTCTCTATGCAGCGTCGTCACATGCCAGTATGTCTTTCTCTGTCTAATCTGGAATTTCAAACCTTTATAACTTTGTTATTTGTAAAGGTAGCTTAAAATTGTTTTTCTATTCGATAACAGGCATTGTGTAGTTTTAATTTATAAAACATATACAAAATAGTCAAATACCATATTCAGGATATGTTTCACGAGTATCCTGTAGAACCCTTTGGTTAGATAAGGTTTGTTTTATATCAATCCTGAAATAGTTACAGTTTGTACAAAATCGTTTGTCCATATGAAACAGCTGGGAAATGAAAAGAATCATTTGAGAAACACATTTGGGGGGGGGGGGGGAGATTAGAGAACCCTTTATTTTTCAGGGTTCCGTACCCAAAGGGTGCTAACGGAACCTTATTACTGAAACTCCGCTGTCTGTCTGTCCGTCCCTCTGTCACAGGGCTCTATCTCTTGAATCGTCATAGATAGACACTTGAAATGTTCACTCACAGTTTATCTATTACTGTGGCCGCTATAATAATAAATACTTAAAACAGAATAAAACAAAAATCCATACAACAAACGCCGTTGCAATTTCCGTTTTTTCCTTGATATTAATAACGGCAACAGACGCTTAGACGCTTGAAATATTCACAGAGTCTTTAGTTGTATAACCATAATCACTTTAAAAATAAATAATTAAATTAAAATAAAATAAATATGTAATGGGGGCTCCCATACAACAAACTTGATTTTTTGCCTTTTTTTTTTGCTAATGTCTAATGTTGTAAGTATAGATAATGGTACGGAACGCGTCGTGCGCGAGTCCGACTCGCACTTGTCCGGTTTGTTTTTCTTTTTCCGCCTTCCCCCTGACGGGTCCCGAGTGTGCACTAACCGGGCAGCGCGCTGGCAGCGGCGCCGGCGCGGCGCGTGCTCAGGTTAACGTCCGCTCCGGCCAGCAACAGGGCGCGCACGCAGTCCGGCGCGTTGGCAAGGCACGCCATATGAAGCGGCGTGTAGCCTTGCTTGTTGTACACGTTCAACGTGGCAGCTGTCTTGCTCGCCAAGGTCTGAAAAAAAGTTTAGTTAGATTTCATGAATCAGTAGATACTTCCAACATTGTGTGACTATATTGACTTTATTGTTATTACATTTTTTAATACATTTGTCAAACCGCCTAAGGGGGAGTCCCAACAGACTTCTGAATGTTATTGTTGACAGTTTTGACTCCCCAATCTGGGCACACTGGGTTAGGCAGATAAAGAGTAGCGCCCAGTAAAATTACAATAAAGCTATTATTTTATTTTTATTTTATTTTTTTACTAATACTTAGGCTGTAAGTTGTACTAATATGATATGGATGCGATACTCGTATGTAATCTACGTCCGAAAAAAAAATATATTATTATTTGACATAGACATGGATAATTCCAAATCTGATGATTCAAAACAGTCAGATCCTCATGCGGATTCGAGTCCCTTATCAGCTCCTTTTAAATCTTATCGACTCCGAGTAATTATTATCTCCGACCTTCGATCTCCGACATTGTAGACCTTGTTTCGACCTACCTACTGGACCGCGTGGCCCAGCGATCAGGGATTTAACACTCAATTTGCTTTCGTCCAATCACATCGGATCGAAATGGATATGTTCGGCGCTGAGCTGGAACACCGGTAGTAAATCCAAAGTGACTCACTGATTCAAAAGAATCATCATCAGTACCTCGGTATCGAACCCATCCGGATGGAGTCGCATCGGACGGAACCGAATCGCCTTTAATTTAGTCTTCATCATTGACAAATCATAAATTAATAATCGCTTTATAAACCGGATTCAATAGAGAAGTCCGAGTCGAAAGGCTAAGGCAGTCGAATCGGAATTATCATGTCTAGTTTGACCACAGCCGCTAGTGGTGGTAAGTGAAGATGTAATCTAAGAAGGAGCATCGTTGCTCAGCATATCAAATAATATTATTTATATACCTAAAACTGATTTGGTTTTTGGGAGAAAAACAGAACGGTGTGCAAAAATATCTGACACGTCCTTCCGGCCTTAGAAATAGAGTCGTATCAGATATTTATGCACGCTTGTTGTGTTAGATATTAGTGCTGGTAGCTGTACTACTTATTTTACACATTTTACTAAGATTCGGCGATAATATGTATGCGAAATCGTGACTTAACTAAGAAGACGTTTATTTACCGGCATTTGTATTTGAAAATGACGTTAGTGTCGAAGTAGTAAGTAGAAAAACACGCACTATTATGTTAGATGCTGAAAGTGTATCAACGAAAATTATTCTTCGGTATTAATTCAAACAAGCTAGGTACTTTTAAATTAGAAGCAACCATATACACGTTGATCAACTTAATTTTATAGTATTTGATTCAAAAGATATTTTTTTACTTAAAATAATTATTTAATTGAAGACCGGATGGCCAAGTGGTTAGAGAACCTGACTACGAAGCTTGAGGTCCCGGGGCAGATATTTATATGAATAATACGAATGGAAATTCTTCTACGAGGTCTAGTGGATAACAGGATCACATATCATATCATATCATCAATACGAATGTATGTTAATATGTATTTATACATGTATGTATGTATGTTTCTCCGTCGCCTAGTATCCATAGTACAGCTTTGCTTAGTTTGGGACTAGAGGTCAATTGGTAACAAGTGTCCCATGATATTTATTATTATTTATTAATATTTATTTGGCCACAAACTGCACATTACTTTTAAATTTAAACATACTTAGGTAGTTAGGTACTCCTTTTATCTCAAGCTAAGATAGCAAGCTATACTGTTAGTATGCTAGCGAGCAATCGAGCCTAGACTCTGGGCTACCCAGGGTTGCTAGCTTGTTGCTACCCTAGCCTCATAAGCCAGATTAGTATAGGATTGCATACATACATTGATAATCTCCTTGTTGCTAGCGGCCGCATAGTGGAATACTGTGTTGCCATCAACATCCACGGTATCCAAGGAACATTGTAGAGACACGAGGCTTTGCACCATGCGTACATTGCACGATTTAACGGCCACCTAAAAAAAATTTAAAAAAATATACAATTTTCGCTACTTTGGGAGCGATTATTTCCGGAAATCTTTACTTAATCAAAAAAGTTTTTGAGAAACCTTACTATCTTTTCAAAAGAGCTGTCGTACTATGTGCCACACGTTGATGCGAGTTAAAAAATTGTTTTTTTTTTTCAATTTCTGTTACGTGTATGGAGTGCCCCCTATAAATATTTATTTTTGTAATTTAACTACAAAACTAAATAGCGGCTTTGACAAGACATCTGTACTCCAAATTTCATTGATATACATCTTGTAGTTTTCGAGTAAAATGCCTGTGACATACGGACGGACAGACAGACAGACAGACGGAGTTGACAAAACTATAAGGGTTCCGTTTTTGCCATTTTGACTCCGGAACCCTAAAAAGCCCAATTTACACCGCGAGCGGAGCGGCCTCCGTGCGGCCTCAGTTTAACGTATAACGATCGGCTGCATAAAGGTAGGTACTTACAGTGAACCTTTATAAAGTTGATCGATGTAAGTTGAACTAAGTCATTAATGAGTGCGCTCCGTTCGCGGTGGAAACTGCGCTTTATGCAGCTTATTAGGAATCTTACCATCAAAGGGCTAGCACCAGTGGGTGGGTCGGCGTCATTCAAATGTTTCTGGACCTCGGGGTCGTTGAAGAGCTCCAGCAACCCAAAATGGGCCGCCAGATGGGCCAGCGTCCACGACTGGTGTTCCGAGAGAGTGTCGCATAGGCGCTGCAGACTTGCTACTGTGCACTACAATCAAAACGATAACCTAATTAAAAAAAAACATGTTTTAATGGTAAACCAGATGCTAATCTTCCTGATTGCTTCACCATCAGATCCTGGATATCTTTCTCGGTCAAAGTACACCCTAAGAACCTTCCGTGCACGGGTCTGATTCGCACTTGGCCATTCAAATTTTGTTTTAGTCTACCAATGCTTTGAGAAATACCATTATTGCCCAGAAGAAAGTTTTTTCTTCCTAAAAATAAGTTACAATTTCTATATTACATGTTAAGTACCACAAGTTAAATCAAAAAAATCTTCGCATGAAACAAATAAAAAAAAACAGTCTTAGTAAATAAACTAAGAGGTAAAAACAACAAATACATAAGAATATAGTGCTATAAATTATCATTTTTGTATTCAATATTTTTACTCGTACACAATTATACTCCTACATACCAGATTTCAAATCCGTAAAATTTCACCTAACGCAAATTAATCAAAGTATATCAAAATTTCCCACAACTTTGTCTGAATCCCGCAGGAAAAATAGCAAATTAAACAGGAATAGCTTTCTACTAGTGAACGAATATTAAGGATCGGTTCAGTATTTATTTACAAACAAGTAAACAACACAAGATTACCGTTTTATTATAAGATACACATTTTTTTATGTTGCCTGTAATATGTCCCACTGCTGGGCAAAGGCCAAGATACACATATAACAATTAAATAAACAACAACAAATACAAAGCAGTATGGCCATAAAACAAATTAAACTAAAATTGACAGCCGGTACGTAACTACTTAGTACTACCCGCACTGTCACTAAGAACATAAAATAAAACCACAGAAGCCAAAAAGAATCTACCCTCTTTTTTTTCTACATTATAAAATACCAAGTAACGGAAAACAAACTAATACTAAAACTATTCCTGGATGAAACATTTCTGTGAGAATAGAAATAATTGTGGCTTACCTATACAAAAAAAAATGTGAAACCAAATTACTTTCCTACCGCCAAAAATTGTAACGGCCGGCGGTTGTAACGGCCAGCAAAAACTACCCTCACTGTTATCATTATCATAAAAAAAATAGCAATCGTCGTCGTGTTGTGATTTATCTTATTTTTAAAACAATTACGTAATGATTCCGTGAAAAAACAGACAAAAAGGGATCAATACAACGAAAACAGAAGACACGAAGTCGCAGTGAAAGTCACAGGCTGAAAAGTGTACTAACATCGCTTTCTACCGTGAGGATCAAGAACGAGATCGTCCGGACTTAATAATGACTATTGTGTGTGATGCTTACTAACGAATAGTCGTAGCAAAGGGATGTCAGAGTCGAATAAAAAAAAAATTAAACTTCGGACTGTAGTTTCACCAGGTACTGCTGTGCGCGGCAATGCTTCTCAAATTGTAGTTCGGAAAGATGGGCGGCTTGAAAAAATCGAATATGAGCGCGTAAGTTCACACTCGGAGACACCAATTAGTTCAACTGATTCCCAAAGCGAGCGAAAAGCTACATCGCAAGGTGGGTCATCAAGAGATTGTAAAAGCAAATCGATAGAAAAGTAAAACATAATTGAACAGGATTGGATCAGATCTCTAAAATTCAATAGGAGAAATCAAACCCACGTGTGGTTATACCGGCCAACGAGTGGTAATCCCCGTCAAAAACCTACAAGACAGGTTAGAGATGAAGAGAAATTCTTTAAATGATAAAACGGCCAGTGCACAGGAGTTGCAAGCTAAGTTTAAGAAGAAGCAGGCGCAGTCGTCGCCGCCGCAACCTTGGAAAGAGCGACTTCGAACTTACTCAGGTTCACAGATCAAGTCAGAAGAGTCTCCGACTGGATCAGCGAGGCCACTACCTAAATACCGGACGAAGGTAAATCGAACTAAGGCAGCCGGACCGGTAACTCGTTCAAAATCACGACCACGAGGATTCAAGGTATTAAAATCTGACAAAGAGTTACGTAAGAGGCGACGCAGTTCAGGGAAAATGCAGCAGACCAATGTCCAAAGAGCAGCAGCATCTACAGCAAAAAACAAAGCAAGGCGTAAAAAGGCCAAGAAGCAGCAAGCTAGGTCAAAAGGACCACAAACTCGGTCAAAGTCTCATCTACCTGATTCAAAAATGCCGCAAAGACAATCAGAGGAGTCTGAATCAGAAATACTGCAAATAGCAGAGCCCGAAGCCGCGCCCCAAGAAGATAGCACACGAGTGAATTTAAACGATGATTCACAATCTAGTTTAGAACAGCAAAGAGTAGAGCCCGAAGTCGCGCCCCAAGACGATAGCACACGAGTAAAGTTAAACGAAGATTCACAATCTAGTTTAGAACTGAAAATAGCAGAGCCCGAAGCCGCGCCCCAAGACGATAGCACACGAGTAAAGTTAAACGAAGATTCACAATCTAGTTTAGAACTGAAAATAGCAGAGCCCGAAGCCGCGCCCCAAGACGATAGCACACGAGTAAAGTTAAACGAAGATTCACAATCTAGTTTAGAACTGAAAATAGCAGAGCCCGAAGCCGCGCCCCAAGACGATAGCACACGAGTAAAGTCAAACGAAGATTCACAATCTAGTTTAGAACTGAAAATAGCAGAGCCCGAAGCCGCGCCCCAAGACGATAGCACACGAGTAAAGTTAAACGTAGATTCACAATCTAGTTTAGAACAAGTGTCACAAGCCCACTCAGATGTGCTACAAACGTCTACAGAGAAACAGCAATTAGGGTTAGATGAGTTCGAAACCAAAACAATTGATTTCGCAAATTTTTTGCAAGACGATAATCCCGTTTTGGCGGAGTTATTAGATACCAAGTGGGATGAATTCAAGGAACGCGAGACCCTGCAATCGAGGGACAGACTCCACAAAAGCATAGCGGAAATAAATAAGGCAGAGTCAACAGAAAACAGGCCATCCGGCTCAAAGGATAACTCGCATAGTTTGACTGAGTATGATACGCAAGGCTTGTCAAAAGAAAACTTAGCATCCACGTCTAAAGATGATCATCAAACTCAAGAGCGGCAAGCAGGATCGGGGGCATCAAATGTCACGTTAGGGTGGGTTGAAAACCGACCAGATGGGGATCGCGAAATCGGGGTATTTGAGCTGGTACCAAACGCTGAGGAGGTGATTAATTCAGGTCGTGACGAGCTGATTTTAATATACAAGGCAATGAAGGTGCGAGATATTCCAAAATCGGAGGACAATTCCCCTAAATCATAAGCGGGACAAAAAATAATCCCGAGCTGGGTCACCGAAACACAAAGGATCAAAGAATAACCCTCAAACTTCGATTAAGTATGCTAATATATTACTTAGGGCATGTCAAAAGAAAACTTAGCATCAGCGTCTAAATATGACCAGTAAGCCAGACCAAAAACAGAACAGCAATCAGGAATGCAGGCACTACAAGCCAAGTCAGAAGAGTCTCAAAACTGAATCAGATCAGGATGACGCCCTTCCAGGCCTTGTACTCATGTAAGTTCAGAACCAGAACCGAGAAGAAGATCAACACATGGGACTGAGCAGGAGCCACACAAAAGAAGGAATCACATTAATGTGCAGTAGAAGGTACGAATAGGTAATTCACGATAAGAAGAGCCTAAGAAAAGCATCTTCTTAACTACAAAAACCGTATTTTAAAAAATTCTAATTTCATTTACGAACTTTAACTGCCTTATTACGGTCACATTGTCATAAACACATTCACTGTTAGGTCAATTGGTGTCAAGTGTCCCATGATATTTATTTATTTATTTATTTATTTTACTGTTATTTTATTTTTTTAATATCTGTTTCTCTCTGTCTGTCTTTCTTTCCCTCATATTATTTCTGTTCTCATGTGAATAGTCTACGACTGACAGCGCAGCGAGCACTTTTGTAATTTATTATTTATTTATTAACAAATATACTTATAGTAATATACTTATTGCATCTGTTAACAGTTAACAGTTGGGCAGTAAGCATGTCAACCTAGCAATGAATAGAGAATTCGCACGCTGTGCCGCCGAACGTTTACTGTTGTGGATGGGCTGTTAGATTGGGCAGATATTCCATTGAACTAAAAAATAAGTTTTCTCTTAGAAATATTAACACACTGTTAAACTTGTCTTTATTATCAAACATTGTTGTGGGTAGGTACTTCTTTAGTCGTGGAAATTTTACTTTATTCATTTTGACTCATATAAGGTAATTTTTAATCGGAAATGTTCAATTAGTGGAAGTTGATGTATCACGAACTTTGGCCTACTAAATATTGATTCACTGTGGGGTTAATTCTATTTCCTTGTAATATTGTTGTGTCCGTTTAGAACGGATTATGGATGCATGAATTTTAGACTTTATACATTGGTTTATGAAAGTTGATCATCATAATGCAATTTTGTTCCGGAATTAGAATATTTCGGGTTTTTCGTATTCATAAACATGAGTAAATACTATTAAATTTTAAAAACAAAGTGTCCATAACTTTTCATACAATTTTTGTGTCAGTTTTGTGACAAGTTGCGCTATATGTAAGTTTGTACATTCTTACTATACAAGTAAGTATTAGATTTTAACTCAGTTAGAATTACACAAAAAATGTGTAAAAATGTTTTTTTTTTTCAAGGGCACAACTAAAGTTATACTTGCTTTTACCAATTTTTTATGATAAGATATTTTATTTTAATTTATCTTCTAGATGTGTTGATCATAGATAATGGCATTATATGTGATAACATTTTTTATCTACTAACGGGTCTATATTTATCGTTGCATTTGACCTATAAACATTAATACTTGATAAAACACTGTTTATTAATATTGTACAAAGACTAATTTATTGGAAAAAGTAAATCTTTAATTTTATGATTATTGTAAATGATTAATTAGATTAAATGTTTGTTAGGTTGTATGTTTTTGTACAGATTGATTTATTGGAAAAACTGCTTCTTTAATTGTATGGTTAAGTATTGTAAATGATTAAATAAGTTTAATGTTTATTAGCTAATTTATTTTTAATTTATGTTTGTTTGTTATATATTATTTATATTTTAAACTTTGCAATTGAAAATTAAATATTAAACATTAAAAGAATTCATAGTACAACACTGCTTGCTATTACACATTTAGCAGAAATAATGTTCACTTTGATCTTGTAAATGAATCATGGCTCAGTAAATTATAACTGTGGAAAATAGTTCTGTCTGTCATTTAGTTGTTATTTCTTGTACATTGTGAATCTTTTTGTTTTCGCCCAGACATCAGATATTATATTTTATGTTGCCCATGTTATGACTGAGAATGAACACTATTTGTATTACTAACTTAAATTGTTGTATTGAAATGACAGAGATTATATGTATTGAATTTTTATAGATATTTTTAATCTGTATTTTTGTTTAGTTAAGAGCTTAGGTGGCAGAGAATGGCATAAATATTATTATTGTTTGTATTGGTGATTTATTGATTTTGTTTGTTTACTTGTCCTTTATTTAACCCTTATTATTGGAGCCCCATTTATTGGAGCATACTACCACAGAAATAAAAGCAGCTACCGAATACATCTGACAAAGGATATTTTTAAAGCCAGTAGTATTTTCAATAATTACAATGGATATTGTAACTTACTACTAAAACAATAAGGTTGAATTTCCAAGTCAATGCATGTGGTTGCTAAATCGCCTCTATAAATTAGGGTTTAACATACTTTAATTTTAAAGGATTTAACCATTGTGTTAAAAGATTTGTCAAATGTTTTTTTTATTTTTATTCATCAAGTTCAAGAAATAAAGTTCTTTAATTTATTTTATTTTTTTGTTTCATAACGAATGGTTTTTTTTGTTATAATAATTTACGAAACTTTATAAGCAATTCATGTTAAGAAAAACCAATAATAAAAGTAAACTTCTTACTAAAATAGTTATGGTTACAGCTGTAGTACAGTTGTAATTATATTTACCTGTAATCTTAAAAAGTATCAGGACTTACTTCTTTGGTCACCTTGATGTAGAGAGGAATTATTTCTTTGTACACAACAAATTTCTCTTCTGCACTCTCTCTCTGTTCTGCACGGAACAAGCTAAAAACAAAAAAACTTTTATTGCAAAGAAACTCGATTCCATCTTACATATTAGCTACCATACAACTACCAACCAATAGTGTATTTTTCAACCTCAACATTGGCAGAATCACCAATAGTTTTGATGGAGCTATATCCTCGTGGGCCGTCACATACTTTATAAGGGAAGCAGAATGTATTTCATAAAGTACAAATTGTTCATTGAAAAAAGAATCTTAAGTTTTGAAATAATATTCAAAGTAACAAACCTGGTCCACATCTAGGGCGTAAGTAAAAAAGTCTGTTAAAAAAGTTATGTCCCAGGAGGATATTTTTTTTTAAATTAAATTGAATCTTACATATCATACAAACTCTTGCAACCAATGCTGTATGCGTTATTTAACAATTTTTCACATTTTTATATACATTGTAACCTATTGTTTATACTGGAAATTTGATATTTTTAAGCTGTATTATTTTATATTTACAAAATGACATTCATTATTAATTTTATAGAGCTCATTCCAGCCATGAAGATACTTAGAAAAACAATTGACTATAGCTCAATGACATTTGCTTCTGGTTGGTTTGGACCGGCTATGAATATAATTTTGGCTACACTTCATTAAAAAATTACATCATTCACATCATTGTCTGATAATAGATAATTAAAGCAATTATCATTACTAACCTGTACATCTGATGCGTGCTCTCTGTAAACTGCTTGTGCAGGATAATTTCAAAATATTTATCCTTAGAATTCTTGGTATCCATGGGAAATTTCGGCCCATATAATAACATTGAGTCTTCTCTGTAATGTATGGGCCTCGAAATGTAATTGTCAGAACGCACTTCCAGAACTTTTGTTGGAGATTCCTCCGTGAACAATCCTCGGAAAACTAAAATAAAACATTTATATTAAAAATCGGCAAAGAAACAGCAACAAAACATTCGCACATTTTATAAGAGCCATACACGAGTTCAACATTGTTTTGTTTTGTACACTTCGCTTTTACAGTTTAAATTTAAAATGTAAAAGAATTGTCGAATCTCGCCGTTCGCTTGAATTTTTCTCCTGTTGTTCAGCAAATCAGCAATCCGACTCATTTATTTATTAAAATTTAAATGAAAATGACGACAGGACTTAGCGACAGGAAAGCCAGTTAGTTATTGACTTGACTTTTTTCGACGTAGTAGTCTATCTGCAGGGCTACTACGAAACTGTACGAAACTCGATACTCGAAGATCGTATCGTACCGTCTCTCTCGCCCTAGTACTAAATAGTATAATAAGATAATCAAGTGTCAAAACTGTCAGTTTTTTTTAAAGGTTTTTTTCTATCAAGTTAAAGCCGTCGTGTTGGTCATACTGTTTATGTTCACAATTTAATCATATCCTAGGTTTGTAATAAATTTAATTATAATATACGAAAATAACAAATATAATATATTATAAGTTATAATAATCTAATATTATTGGTACGAATGGCGTAACGAATAGAAAACAATTTCGTAATGGAGATAAATTTCCGAAAAATGTATTATTTGGATTCATTTTATCTGTTTTACTAAAGATTTGCTAATTGAGCTGAGCCACACAAAAAAGGACTAGCTAAGGTCTGATCTCGATAAAGTAGGTAGTAACTATATTATAGAATGTAATTAATACCTAATTGTAGATTTCAAAAATTGTAAAACGCTGAAGACGTTTGTTATCCACTAGAATCGGCGGCTAAGTTACCTATTGATATCGAGGATGGAATTTTTCAGAAGAGCATTCTCATCACACTTGCTCGTAACGTAAACAGTGTCGTAACATTCAGGCTAACTTGGTTGCAACCGTTTGAATAACTCAAGGACCTTTTTTTGCGGCTCTTACTTTGACTATTTTTAAGGTATTAGGGACCTTGCACACGACGTTTTTTTTGCGCTCATCTGTATTCATGCGTATACAAACGCAAGTCGAACGCTCAGCAAACGCAAGGAAGCCGGTACGTTTTAACCTTATACCACAGAATAACTAATAGTACTACCGTTATCGAACCTTGAATTTAAAGCCCCATGGTCAGAGCAGAGACATCCTGTACCTATACTTTGGTGTTTCCACTACTCAGATACCAATCCACTTACTGTTTAACTTTATAGTCAAAAAAGAGAAGAAATTAAAAAGTGGCAACACTGTAGTGTCATCCCTTTCAAACCCTGACAAACCAAAAAGGGAGGACACTACAGTGTTGCCACTTTTTAATTTCTTCTCTTTTTTGACAGACTATAACTCCACATAATAGGGAGATAAAGGTTGCGCAATAAAAATTACGCAAAGAAATGGAACTGTAGTGACTCCTAGCGCCATCTAGTGAACAACGTTAGAAACTCCAACCGTGTTCTACATCGCGCTATCGAAGTTTCTTAACGCGGTTGCATATAATAATGTACAAGTTCCGACACTTCCTTCGGACTTCGGTCCCCAGGCATAACACCTGCATGGAGAGAGATCTCTCTATTGGAGCCTCCCCCACATGGTGACCCCGACAATGGACGAAAAACGCAACCTTCGAAGACATGCAAGACGCAGTCTCACAGCAAGCCAGACTAACCACACCGTGCACCACTAGCATGTAACTACATAAGCCTGGGGCCTATTGCATAATTAGACTAATAATATTAGAAAATAATGCAAGTTACTAGTTAGCAATTTACAAGTTGTGTTATTTCGTGTTGCATAATTATTTTGCGTTTTCCCTAGTTATATTAGAAAATTGTGTTGCATAAATTACTAATAATATCTTGAAAGTTACAAGCGAATTCATAATTATTTACAAGTACTAATACATTTCGTTGCATAACATATTTTTGCTAACTTGTAATAAGCATACTAATATTATTAGCAAAACACAAAATTACAAGTAACAAGGTTCTGAGTGAGATAAACCTTTGGTTATCTGTGGACTTTGCAATGAAAAATATAAATCTTGGCGGGAACAGTAACGTCAACGTAAAACTATTTTCGTAATTTCTAACTGCAAAAATGGTTTGGGAAGTAATTTAGATCAATTTACACTAGCTGTGTTTATTCCAGAAACTACATCCGATAATCAAAATAATACGGATACCGCGTATGCAGATCAGGAATAATCAGATTGTTGATGATTCTAATAATTTATTTAAATTTACATTAGTAGAACAACAAAAAATTTCATCAAATTGTTCAAATTTCTTTATTATTAAAAGTTAAAAAAATAAATGTTTTTTCCAAAAGTTGATCTTGTCCTTAAACCTTTTCATCATCATCATCCCAGCCGTTTCTTAGGAAATACAAATATACGGTTGAAATATATGTATAAGCATTATGTTTAAAGAAAAATGTGGCGGACAGTTAAATTATACGTTTTGTGGCAAAAACTTCGGCTACTCCAGTCTGTCAACTTGAAAGTTCGACTTTAGCGACTTATTCATTTGATAGGAACTTGATTAAAAATTGATAGACCACTTATTTGGCTGATGGCACCCACATAATATACTGGCCATATACTACGCGGTGTAAAACTTCGTATGTTGCCGCCCCGCTGAAGCTATGTCATTTAATACGTGAGTGAAAGGGACCGTGTGATACGAACTTCGATTTTCGTAGTAGCCGCTCTGTTTCTATCTTAAGTATAAAAGTATCCTTCCCTAAACCAAACTACATACAATTTACTCGACCCCGCCTCCATATAATGTAAACGCGTATTTTTTGGTACAGAGCGGGTATAGCGAGAGCTATGAAGGTATACATACATATATTCTGGCGGTTTAGCTGTCTTGCTGCCTAGCTGCATTTTCAGCGCAGGTAGCGCAATAAATTTCACTGCACACTTAAAGACTTGTAACAAACATTCTCTAGCTAGAGTAAATTGTGGCATCATTTTATGAGATAAATAAACATTAATGTTTTTGGTTTTAAAAGCGAGTGATGTTTTTTTATACATGTTTAGTGAGGTTTGTATTAAAACAGTAGTTTAGGTACTTACATAGTCTGTATTTATTTCAATAAAACAGCAAAAATATTCAAGCGACTCAATAAAATTGAACATATATAAAATTAAACATATTTTCAATTATACTAAACCTCATTTCTTCATAGGAAATTAAGTACACTCAATAAAAATGTAAATAGCTTTTAACTATTTTTATGCCCTCCCTGTAGGGTAGGAAAGATTAAAAATAAATCAGTTTGTAGTAAAGCATTGAAAAGGTTAAAATGATTTTAACCCAAAACAATAGTTACTTTTACGATTCTAACGCAACATACTTTGAAACAAGAAAAACCTGGAATGTATCACATATAGCATCAGATCGAAAAATTAGATAAGATCTTTAATTTTTCTATAATATTTTATGACTAGCTAATACTTATGATATAATAAAGTAAGTACTCAATATTTGGTATATAAGAGAGCGAATTTTCACCGGTTATTGAAAAATTCATCATGTTCTGGCGGGCCACATAATTGTTTGCAGTAAGTAACTCACTTAATTACATGTGTATTGCACTTCCCACTTAAGACTTTTTTCGACAAATTGAGTTAATATGCTATCACGGATGAATTCATTCAGATATTTACTCGTAATTTTGATCAACCGCAAATAGGGTGAAGATTTTTGATACGCGAAATGACAGGAATAATTATTATTTTAAATAAACAAAGTATCATTTGAATCAAATACTATAAAATTAAGTTGATCAATGTATAATATGGTTGCTTCTAATTAAAAATAGAATATTTGAATTATTACCAAAGAATAATAAAATTATCGTTGATACGATTTCGGCATCTGACCTAACAATTAACATTATTTATATTAACTAATCAGAAATATAATTTGATTGATTATATTGTAGTAAAGATATAAAGTAATACATCAAAAGCATATACATTTTTTTTATTTGGTATTGTTTTTTTACAGACTAGATTGTCAACCGAATTTAGATCAAAACCATTCGAAAACTAAAAGGATAACAATACTTATTGTCAAGTGTTTTTAGAATAAGTACATTTTTTCTAACAAAAATCTAAAGAGAAAGCCTTTTCAAAAAAAAATAAGCCTTTGGGTGAAAACAATGTAAACATTTAAGTGAAAGTGTAATTCACGCAGCGAAATCCTTACTTATGTAAGTAAAATTACAGTACAAAAACAACATTTTCCAAAGCTTATACGACTACTGGACCAGTTTCGATAAGACTACTCATTAATGTGATGATGTGACGATATTAATGATTAAGTTCGAGATTGATAGTTATTTTTACTTAGAACGACTTAATTTAACCTTTCTAAGCGCGTATATTAGCATTAATTAAAAATCAATTTAATTCGCCTCTAAACAAAGATTTTTTTTAAATTAAATTTATACTAGATGACTAAAATAATGAAAAATATAATAATGATAACGTCGATATATATTCTAGCGGAGTTTATTGTGTATAGTCAAAGTCAAAAGTAAGTGATCACTTTTAAACCTAAGGTTCCAACTGCCATACGAAATTTGCTTAAATTGCCATGGAATAACAAAAAAGTACCTAGATAAATACTCAAAGATTTCTGATGCTGACTGTACCTCTATACAATCGACAGTAGCAGTATATAACTGCTAGTGTAAAAAATTCGATTGTAGGTTTATTAAGAAATGATCAAGTATATGTTTTACAGAGTTTTGCTGCACCTACATTTTTGTAGATTGCAAATTAATTTTTACATTATACAAGTAATTTAGTATTTAATTTGCTGTAAAATAAAAAAAAAAAACTAAACAATAAGGAACATATTCACAAAAGCTGGATAAGTATTCACATTACCACCAAATGAACATACAATTGAGGATAACA
Source organism: Choristoneura fumiferana (assembly GCF_025370935.1). Classification (NCBI taxonomy): domain Eukaryota; kingdom Metazoa; phylum Arthropoda; class Insecta; order Lepidoptera; family Tortricidae; genus Choristoneura; species Choristoneura fumiferana. The sequence goes on along the minus strand of NC_133479.1, from coordinate 5,492,254 downwards.
TAGTTATGCGCTACCAATGTAAATACTTTTAAGCATCTCAGCAGTATTATTAGGTATATTTCAAATTAATATTAGCTATTTTTTCTAGTCAGTGCCAGCTCCTAGAAAAACATAGTATTTACTATATGCAAATACCTAAGCAATAACAAAATGTCTAAAAAAAGTAAGCTATGAATCAAGTAAGCTCTTTTTGAAAAATCAAAATAGAAAGAGCTAACACCACAATCAACTGTTACTTGAATATATTTTGAGCTGTCATAGCCAAAAAACCAAAAATATAGCTCAGCAGAACCTACAGTTCAATAATTTCAAGTTGTCATCGATTTTTTTTAATAAATTCTTTGATCAAAGTTGGCCCATGGCTCATTTTGTATTACCCTTTACATAGAGGTCCAGTTAACAGTGGCATCAAAATGAGGCTCTCCTTTGCATAATACCAGCATCTTCTATCTATGCCGCATGACTCTGGTTATTATTGGATCCCAAGAGGCTGTCTGGGTTCGCTAATGGATCCAGTTCTGCAAAGAGCTTGAACCAAGCTGCCTTGTCTTCCTTCTTCTGATTGATTTTAGATTTCAACACATTCTGACTGAGTGATTCTGGTGGTTTATTAGGACTGGCCGGGAGCAGTGTTCCATCCATTAGATTGGCTGTATTCATATCCTGGAAATAATTAGTAAAATTTTATGATTGACTGCTTAGGCTCATTTACAGTACAATTACTTGGAGTTAACACTTGACAGATGGGCGTGCCTTCAGTAAATTTTCAACTTTGAGGTCATACAAATAAAATAGTTTTTCATAATCTGTAAACATGGGTAGCGGTATACTAAAAATGGCTTTATTTGTATGACATCAAAGTTGAAAATTGACTGAAGGCACGCCCATCTGTCAAGTGTTAACTCCAAGTAATCGTACTGTAAAAATTTGCACCTCATAACGATGAAATGAAGTTTGTTATAGATGCTGAATTGCTATAACTATAAAACTTTGTCTCGATAGGAGTAATGTAAAATGGATGTTTCCTTTAGGTTATCTAAAGAGTGAGTATGCAATTATGTAGCAGTTATGTATACACAAGCTTAACCATATTGTGATTACTGACATTGTATACAAAAATTTTGGTATCTAGTTGATATGGTGCTACGCCATTGCTATATTACAAATTTTACACTACTTTACCTTGGCATAATGATCAATATTTAATCTAGAGATTTGATTTTAATTTTTTTTGTCTAACTTTAAAAGTTTTCTAATGATTTGATTGATACAGGCTTTCATTTATGGAACTCCATATCAATGAAACACAATTTTGACTTAGCAAAGTAAGGAAAAATGTAACACTTGTTTATGGTATGGGTTTTAGGAAGGCTAAAATTCAAAGATGTAAAATCAATATTAAATAACTACCTGTAGTAATTGCGAAGGCATGAACATTCCAAAGTTACTTGCTACATCTCCACAGTCCATCCTAAGCCCTGCCAAGTCCGCACTAACTCCAGCATTTTCCTCAGTTGTTTCCACCACATCTATAAGGCTAACAGATTCAGTTAGAGCTTCTATTTTGTTAGTCTCAGGTTCTTCAGTTTTTTTGATCTCCTTTTGCTCTACTGGTGTTTTGCCAGCATCATTATCATCTTTATATTCATCCTGTAAAATAATTTAGTGTTGAATGATAAATGGTGAGCAATGTGATATTGAAATCATTGATTGATTGACTATGTAATCCAGCAAATAATAGTTTAAAATACAGATAATTTATTATTCTCACACCTGGAAGAATAGCATCTGATCCTTATCTTGTGGAACAACATCCTCTGGTTTCAGATCCTCCCCTAAATTCTGTGACAATTCCTTCAGTATACAAAATTCATAGTGCGGTTTGGCATTCATTGTGTCAGCGGTTGCCAGCAATGTCTGGGACACTTTGGTAGCAAATGTTAAGAAGGAGCTCTGGTAGTTGGTAAGGACGTGAGAGAACATGTTACACCTTGCGGCTGCCAGGAGATCAATCTGAAAGTTCATATTTATTTTAAGTAAAATTTAGATAGCAGCTGTTTGAAATACAAAAGGAAAAAAAAACAAGCACTAATCAGAAGTAAAACACACCATATTGCTAAATGTAACTGAAATTTACATTTAATAAACTGCTACAAGTTATTGTACTGTTAAAATGTTCACCTTCTGAAGTACATCCAACGTCAGCTTGTCAAACACCTTTTTACTCTCCCGCACTTGCCGCTGAGCCTTCCGGAAGCTGTCAAGGCCACGGCCAGTGTCGGGGTCAAGCTGAGCGCTCGTCGACTTCATCCAGCTGAGCGCAGCGCGATACTCAATGCGGGCCTTTTCCATAGCCGACACAGTAGCTCGCATGTCACTCACCGCTCGACCTCTAAAAGTTTCCACCTCATGGTAAAGCCTCAGCAACGGCCCCCTCACCGACAAACGCTGCTGCCCTGAGTATGACACGGCTTTACCAGCCGACACCATGTGTTTACCAGCAGCGTCCGAATTTTTACCGGAATCCCGCAAAAACTTCCCCAAAGAGTTCTCCTCCTGAGCCAGCACGCATAAACGCTCCTGATACTGGTCTAAAACTCGCTGTAATTGCAAACAACTATCTGATATTGATCGAAACAACTCTAACTTAGCGTCGAGCTCGGCATCAGACGAAACAATACACTCATCTTCTTTGGTTCCCAATTTTTTCAGCACAGTCTTTTTAGTTACCCAGTACTGGTGCTGCATCATTTTGAAATAGCTTATCTAAAACAATTAATGCGTGGCAGCGGACTGAATAAATTATCAATTTAACAGAGCGAAAGCGAACTATGATAAGCGAAGTGAAGTGTTATCTGTCAGCCAAATGTCAAACAGCTGCCACAGGTTCATTACGCGATTGATTGATTGCGATTGCGACACACACAGCTCCCAAATGTTGGCATTCTGACAGAAATGAGTAGTAACCAACATAAGCATCTGTCAGCTTCATCCTTTTATAGTTCGTATTCGCCATCGTGCATGGTTCTGCTTCGGTTTTTTTATTTTGAGTCTGTGGTGCGATATTTACAACCGGAATGTGCAATGGCTGCCGCGTTTCGCGTGACGTGCGAGTGTATTGTGATATGAAAGATTGACTAATATAAAGATATGCGGTTATTTGTTAGGTGAGAATTAATAAAAGCACAAGTTCGCAGACATAACTATAATGTACTGTGCTAGTGATAAAACGATACCCGGAGTGTCATCTTCCCAATCTTCAAAGAATGTCAAAGAAGGTAAGTTAGTTCCTGTCATACCTATTTATTATTTTGTAACGGCAAAACAACGGTTACTATCTTAATTTTAATTTGTTCTGATAGTTCTTATCCTGCCGCAACGCCAAGCCTAAGTATATATTCTTACCGAGGTATATTTAATGTTTTTAAGAGCATCTTTCAAAGTTTGCTATATGTATCAACTTTTGAAATTTATAACCCCTGAAATGATTTACGTGAATATCATGAATGTATGATAACACATTATTTGTAAAACGTTGACTGTAGATTGGCGTATAAGTCAAAACTTTAAATGTATAGCGCTTTGTGCTGAGAAATCTAGAAAGCATTATTAGTTATGTCCTACTTATGTTGAAAGTAAAATTTACATACTTTCATACCAAGTTAGTGCCTAACTAGTGTGTAATTTAACAAATGTACACAATATTGTTTATATTTTTCCTGTTTACTATACAATGTTTATGAATACATGTGACTACATTTTTGATACCTGCCTCACCATATGTTTTATGAAATTGATACCTTTATGCCAGCTGCAGCAGATAGTCTAAATAATTGAAATTATCAACAAATAGTTCATTTAATAACTATCAGTATTTAAACATCTTAGTAAAATAGTTTGATTATTTTAATAAAAAGTACAAATCTAGTTCCAGTGTTGTCTTTCCCCAACCAAGACATAAATGTATAAATGCAGTATTTATTATGTTCAAAAATAAAAGAGTCCTTTGAACAAAATTTTGTATTCACAATATTTAGGGTAGTTGCTGTCCAACTTGTCCAAGTGGCATTAGTTTTTTCCACACTGTATTTTGATCAGTCACACATTCAGTTTGAGTTGGTCTTTACTATTCTAGTTTATAAATACTGAAATTCTCTACACTATTTATTTAAAAGTTTTTCTTTAAAATGCAGTTGAGGTCTTAAATATCTTTACACTTTACTACCTACCTTGTCGCTGTTACTTCATGTTTTACTATTTGTTTAAAATTGTCAGACGGCATACACTGACAAGGTAGTGAAGCATAAAGATATCTTTGACCTCAACTTACTTTGAGCTGGACAACACTACTTTCCCAAGAAATAGTTGGCAATCCTAAACAAGACAGTCAATTACTAAATTAAAATCCTGGCTTTTTAGACTGACTATGTTACTGATATCCATAACCACTTGAGTGTCCGTGGTTACAATAGTAACCAAAAAAAAATGGCATCTTAACATCCATGGATACCACTGTACCCAGTGGAGTATTGCATTGACTAGTTGGAAATAACGCCATCTAGTAAATTATATCAGCATTATTTCGATAAACTGTTGATACAGACTTGTAGCGGAGAAAGTGTTTCACCTATAATCGTAAAGGTGCTGGTGTATGGCTAACGTGACCAGACGTCCCATTTTGAACGGGACTCTTCCCTTTTTTTGATTAAGAGTCCCGGTGTCCCCAAACTAAAAATCGGGACGCGAAGTTGTTCCGTTTTCAAAAATCGCGCGAAAAATTTAGTTCTAAAGGCGATATTGATAACTAAGGTGAACATAAAAAAAACGTGCCAAGAGTTTCAATCTTACTTAAAAGCATCACCAGCTGTGTTAAAAAAAATTTGTTCCTCTGATAAATATAACTAAACATTTTGAATATATTTTTTTTATTTGGTATATAATAACAGTTAACTTTTTCTAAACAAATGACTTTAAAAAGTGTTTTAGGGTTCCGTTTTTGCCATTTTGGCACAAAAGTTTAACCATGTCTGTCTGTGTCTGTCTGTCTGTCCGTCCGCGGCTTTTTTCAGAGACTATCAATGCTAGAAAGCTGTAATGTTGCACGAAGATATATATAGACTATGCCGACAAAATGGTATAATAAAAAAATAAAATAAAATTTTTTTTAGAGTACCTCCCATAGACATAAAGTGGGGGTGATTTTTTTTCTCATCCAACCTTGTAGTGTGGGGTATCGTTGGATAGGACATTTAAAACTATTAGGGGGTTGCTAAACAATTTTTCGATTAACGATTTTTCGATTCAGTATGTTGTTTGCAAAATATTCAACTTTAAAGCGCAAATATTAATTAAAATCGAGCGCTTAAATCTAAACCGGTGGGTGGAAAAATTTGAAAAAATTCAGGATGGTAGTAAGTATATCAAACTTGCAAGAAAAATCTATAACGGTTAAGTTTCCTTGAGAATTATTAGTAGTTTAAGAATAAGGTATAAAATATACCTAAGCAGACTAAGGTATAAAATATACCTAAACTTGGAATATTCCGTACAAAATACGAAATCCTTAGAAAAATATTACTTAATAAAACATACGTAAAAGCTAGTAAAAAATATTGCAGCAAACATGACTGTAAAATATCTAACAGAAAAAAAAACTGTTTAAAAGATATGATTATGTTGATCAGCTATTCAAACCAATCTCTTATAATTAATGTCAACTTGAAGCCGCAAATAAAAAATCAAGTAAAAATGTAATTATTATTCCAATTAGACAAAAACATGGTAACAATAATGGTAGAAAATTGCTGAGAAAATGAAACCGTTGTGATGATGACATTATAAGTAATTTTTCCTCTTTCTGTTAGGGATTTACAGAATGAAAATATAATTAAAGTGGTTAATATTATTTACTTATCAGTGGCCGTTGCTTGCAACTTTGTCTCTGAATAATTTGCCTACGTCATTTATTGCAGGAACTATTATAGTTTTGAAGTTGGAAAATGTTCCATATTTTAATCCAAGTAATGACCTATGTATGTATGTTTTAGATCTGTACCCTAAAACTGCAATGTATGTGGCCGGCGACAAAACTGCGTCTTTAGGATTACTACCCTGCCCTGGCGCATTGACCGAGTACGAGGGGTCAACACTGTCCTTGTCTGTGCCAGTACTAGTAAGATAACTCGGCAGTTTAGACAGGGTGAGATGTGGCGAGAACCACAACTGTTGACTGCCCAGATTCATATTAAATTCTCAACGCTGCTAGTCGCTCATTTTATTGTTACTCAACTTAGTCATTGGCGGAGTTTCCTCCTAGGTTAAACCTAATATAAACAAGTACAAATCCCCCCCACATAATACCAAGCATTGTTCGTCAAGTGAAACTTCAACTAGAGCGGCATTATTGATCCAATGATAATGTACTGAAAGGACTGACTCGAAGACTCCGTCACCTCAGGTCAAGGTTACCTTGGATTCGCAACTCGCGTGTACACATATCTTATGCTTCGATTCATTCAATGTCGATTTGCATGAACCGCGAACGGTACGAGCTATCGGCATGCTTTTATGCGAACCGACGAGTGATGGCGATGGCGCCTCGCCTATCGCAAACAAACGTCTCTGCAGCCTCGCATCGCGACACGCACTATTTGCTGATTTAAACGCCTAATATCAGTAAAATTTCGATTCGTACACCTGTACATCTGTGTCATGCATGTCAAAATGGATCTCTGAAACTTTTCGCGAACGCCCGTGTGATTCTTAGAGCTTTTGCACACCGAGTTATTTAAACACACGGTTAACGCGTGGAAAGATAAAACGCGCTGTCAACGCGCGTTTTTCTTCCAGCAGCACAACTCGCGTGTGAATCGCTTTTTTATTGATACAAACGCGCGTCGATGGCGCGTTTAAAAAACGCGCTGTGCAAAGACCCTTATTAGAGCATCATCCCAGGGTCCCCCAGACTACCTACCAGACTACCTATTTTCTGGTAGCTAAAATTGTATGGGATAATGTAGTGTTAGTATTTATGTGCTTTCTATGGCCCGAGGCCGACGGAATATTTCTTTTGACGCATCATGTCAGATATGCAGAATGCCAGATTCTCAAAACTCAAATTTTCAGATTCTCAAAATGCCAGATTCTCTAAACGCCAGTTTCTCAAAATGTCCAATTCTCAAAATGTCGTATCTCTATATGCGTTCCTGAACTTCCTGAGAAATCTTTACAAACAAATAGACAGACGGACAACGTTATGATCCTATAAGGGTTCTCTTTAGGGTTCCGTACGCAAAGGGTAATAAAAACGGGAACCTATTTATTACTAAGACTCCACTGTCCGTCTGTCTCAAAAAGAAACTGTTTAAAAGATATGATTATGTTGATCATCTATTCAAACCAATCTCTTATAATTAATGTCGACTTGTAGCCGCAAATAAAAAAACATTAAACCGTTGTTGTGATGATGACATAGTATTGTAGGTAATTTTTCCTCGTTTTGTTAGGGGTTTACAGAATGAAAATATAATTAAAGTGGTTAATAATATTATTTACTTATCAGCGGCCGTTGCTTGCAACTTTGTCTCTGAATAATTTGCTCGTACCCAAATAGTAAAAACGGGAACCTATTACTAAGACTCCACTGTCCGTCTGTCACCAAGCTGTATCTCATGAACCGTGATACCTAGACAGTTAAAAAATTATATTAAATGATATTGTAAGATTGTAACGGATAACTCACGTCTTAAACCGAGTTAAGTCCGGGGTGAGTCGCGCGAGCAGAGCGGTGGCGCGTAGTTTGCGTGTTGCGGCAGCCGCCGAGTCGCGTGCTCCTGAGAAGAAGGGCTACGAAATAGGCCGAAACATGTCGAGCTAAACTCGGTTTAAGACATGAGTTATCCGTTACAATATCATTTAATATGAGTGAGTCTCACGGTAGTTTCATGTTTAAAAATTGTCATTTTCATTGCCGCTATAACAATAAGTACTAAAAATAAAATAAAGTTATAAAATTAAAGGGAGTCGTCAAATTTTACTTGCAAGATTTGGTTTCAGAGACAACCGTGGTTACGGATAGACACCGGGACAGGTGAAACTTAAAAAATAGTTATAAATAGTGTTATGTTGTATAGATAATGGTACGGAACCCTTCGTGTGCGAGCCCGACTCGCACTTGGTCGATTTTTTCCTTTTGAGGTACGGAATCCTTAAAGAAATTGCGTGGGAAATAAAGGTCTCATGACTACTGGCTGATACAGGATTTATTTAAATATGTACCAGCTTTTGCCCGCGGCTACAGCTACCACTGATTTTTTTTATGGCAGATAAATGTGATTCCGTCTCTGTTTATTCGGATAAAACCAACAGAGACGGCATCACATCACAGATATGGGACGCATACAATTTTATCAACGAGTGGAGAAACAGGGCCTTAAAGTCTCGGACATTCCATCGGCGGTAAACTTTGACGATCTCGACATATATTCAGCATATCTGTAATATCTTGCTTGACACAGTAATAATTTAAATTTGAAGTTTACTATGGAGTGAATAATAGTAATAGAAGTGTTAATTAAAAAACGTTACGTTTCTACGCAACGCGCCTAGCGTGCACATTTAACTTTCAAACTTCTTTCAAATCACATAATAATATGACAGTTTCAATATTTAGGTAGTGAAATTTTTAAAACGTGTCAAAAATATTTTTAAATATTTATGTTACTGAGCTCAGACACATCAATCTAAGAACGAAATTGAATTGTAATTTTAATATTTTGTTGAGTAGGTAATAAAATTAAAAAATAAGACCGGCAAAAAAAAATGTTTTTATGATTTTAGTAACCTATTTATTTATAGAATTAATTTATAAAAATATCGACAATAGTAACACAGGTAACTTTATTCCTATAGATAGAACCTTAGTATACTACCTTGGGCTCGGTAATGTGGGTCACCGTGTCAATTAAGCTTCTGCACTTGAAGCGAGAATCCTCCATGATTTATGATTTATGAGGTATAAATGCGATTACAAGTTAGAAGGGGGGTTGGGGGCTTTTATAAAACCATGAGCTTCAGTTTAGTTAGGTTTAATCGTCTGTACTGATAAAGAAAGTTCTGGGTCGACTGTAGTCACCTGCATTAAATAATATCTGCCACAGTGGAGCGTGCAAAAATATCTGACACGTCCTACCGACCCTAGAAATAGAGATGTATCAGATATTTAAGCCGTGGTGGCCTAGTGGTTTGATCTATGGCCCATAGATAGCTCCGCTGTGGCACATAGTACCTACTACCTACTACTCTAGTCCCATTTGGAAATAACATTTCCAGGTTCGTGGGCTGAACGTAATGCGCGCTCAAATGTCAGAGGTCGATTTGTGTAACGATAACAGTTGGAAAGCCGCGGCTGGCAGACAGCTATATTCGTGGATAGTCATAGATATAGGTAGGTTGCGAAGTTGGTGTTACTGCGGGTATCTCTGAATTGAAATTATTGCGCACGCTGCCCGTATCAGGTTTTCTATCTGCTTCGTAGTTGAGCATCGACTCCAGTGATTTCACTATAGTATAGTGGCTATGCCAATTACCAAAAGTTTGTAGCGAGAATGTAGAGTATTTAGGTATAACATTACGAAAAGTTAGGAACGACAGTGAGACTGATTGAATACCTGTGTATATCAAAAGCGGTAGAGTTTCGTTATGAAGATCGAATTTTAGTGGTAAACAAGATTTATTGTTCCATATGTTTATCATCTCTAGGGTATATACATGTCACTGCTGGGACAACCCTCTTAAAATAAAAGTGCTTTGGCTGTAGTATCCATACGGGGTCAGTGAGGAGTGGTAAATTTGTCACGCAGTAGTGACCGGGGAAGTTGGTGGAGGAATGAAGAAGGCAGGAGTAGGCAGACCAGTAATATTTATTTAGGATAATAATAAAAAGGGCACGTTTCCGTGCCCTGTTGTTTATTTTATACAAATCAATAATACTGAAGTCGAAGAAACTTCACTAACGCACTGCACAACTATTTCAAACTGTAGAAGGAAATAAACCTTCATTCGTGTAGTAAAATATGAGCTAGTTAAGGAGCTTAAGGAAATTTGTAGGATCTATCAAGACGGGTATCTGTTCAGCTCGGAGGCTCTGAATAGAATGGCTACTTGACGTAAATCGAACAGGTGTGGAATTTAGAAAAGGAAATTTAAATTTAAATGTTATTTTTTAGAATGTGTGCTAAATCAGACAGTACAAAGAGTTAGGAAGAAACGAGTTGTAACCTTGTAACACACCTCGTTACAAATTCATAGGCAAGGGGCCTGGCCACATCACCGCCGAGTGCGGCACGTTGCCGCTCCGATGATGTGGTCAGATCCTAATTTCGCTCCTATAAATTTCAAAAACTTAAAATGTGCAAAGTTGCAAACCCAAGCTCGAACTTCTTATCTTACCCAGGATCCTCTCGTGTCTGGTAATTTGCGAAACAAAACTGATCATATGCGTATCTGGTAATTTGCGAAACAAAATCTGGTCATACGCGTATCTGGTCATCTGCGTATCTGGTAATTTGCAAAATGTACATCTGTTCACCCGCGTATGAGGTAATTTGCGTTTCTGGTACAACGCGTCTGAAGGCTCTAATCTTAGAGTTGAGAGGCCTTAGGTCGGTTAGGTAAACTAAGCTGCTACGGCTACGTCCATTCCATTTACATCTTGCTATAAAATTCTGTATGGTTTATTTTATGTATGTGCATCATAAACTCTTAACTGATACCAAACGAAGTAATAGGTTAACCCATCTGCTGTGCCGTATATTTTGTTACGTGTTTAAAATTTGTCGCGCTATAAATGCGGATGCACTTTCTAGTATCAGATAAATGTGAATTTACTGTCTAATTATGCCGATATTTACGGCCTGCCCTAAAGTGGGCTATAAAATTGCATATCGAGGAAGCAGTTCAACAGTGTATTTTATCTGGGTTTACAGTTTCCGTGTTCTAAAGTTCCTAATTAGATTACTGCTTAGAAATCTTATTACGTGTATAATCTGTCAAGTACGTTAAGGCGGTAACGGGACATGGGAAGCGAAAATGTTTTTAAATATATGCATTTTTTGACGATTAATTACAAAGTATTTAATGGTAAAATTTTTGGTATTTACGAATATCTAGTGTTAGCAGAGCCCTGCTTCTAAGTAAAATGTACACGGTGTGGGATGATTTTAAACTTTTTACTAACATGGACAGACACGAAAAAATAAGTTCAGACCTTTCTTATTGCCATCGTGCCCTACTGAGATACGACAAAAAAAAATTAGTTTTCACAATTTGAACCGAAAATCAATCAAGTAAAGTTCAAATTATTATTTTTTATGTCCTCACTGCCCGCTAATTTGTATGGAAACATCGTTTTTTAATGACTGTATCTTTTGATATGACTTAGAAATTTGATTCTTTTACAGTTACTAGTAGTAGCAGGCCTAGTATTTATATTAAATTCAGCTTGATACGTCCACGCGTTCCTATGAAAAAACGAGTTGACAGAGTGACGATAGGGCGGACAGACAGACAACAAAGTGATCCTGTAAGGGTTCCGTGTTGGCCAACTTCAGGAGACCCTAAAGATTATTCAAAAGGTTTTATTTAATCACTAAAAAATATTTGTTTAAGGCCCGTAATAAGTCAACCGCCATGATTTTCCCCGCCCGCCCAGACGTAGCGACAATTATCTACAATTTCCCTTGCATTCTATGCCGTAACGAATGTATTGATGCGTCAAGCATAGGTGTATTCACGAGAGGCCGGGGTGCTCTGGGCACCGCGTCTGCTGACACAGTTCCGGGCGCCGGCGCGGCAGCGGCGCCGGACTGCACCCCAGCCAGACGACACGCGGCCGCCCTCCCGAGCGCTCCCGCCCGCCCCACGCGCCTACTCCGAGAACCGAACGATCGTGTTCCAAATTCCACAATCTCGATACCAAACATTAACACCTAGCCATTGTTCCTAAGCGACAATAGCGATGTGCGTAAGCTCGCTTCCGACATTCGGTTGTTGTTGATGTGGAAATAAACATTTACGATCACAGTTGTGACGCGCGTCGACGAAAGTTTGACAATTTCGGGGATAGTGAGACATTTCGAACAAACTTGGACGATACGGGTGTAAATAAAACAGTGAGTTTGGACGCTATTGTGTAGCTATCTAAATAGCTATATTTTAAAGAAGGACAACAAAAGCCGTCAAGCTGTATTCCTTCGACAGCTTCAAGGTGTATGAGTATGATGACGAGAGGACGTGCAACGGTCATGATGATGATAGTGGCTTCGGCACCTCCAAGAGAAGTGAGTCTAATTGTTTAATTTCTTATTTTCATAGTCAGTAGGCAAATCGCTAAATTGTTAAACCGTTGGATTGATGCGAAATCGAAAGTTGCATTTGTTTAATTACAGGAAATATGTATGATAAGCTTCGTTTTCATCTTGAGCAAAAAAAACTACTTACATTTTATTCAGCAATGTTTCGTTAACAAGTTTCAGGCAAGCAAATGCAGTAAACAAGTGCCTTTAAGATCTTCTACAAAACAACATGTCGCATGCACCGTATTGTTTGTTCACCTGAAAAGGCTTTGTAAGAAACGTCGTGCGCTTGTTTCTAGAAGTTGCTTCATGAAAATTTAATGAAACCAGTACGATGAAACATTGAATAGTCGACAATCGATAAGTGACCATCGGTCGTGCTGCTTCGTTGAAACAGGACTGTTTCGATTTCCATGCAGCCAAGGTTAAAATATACTTGCCTCTATGAAGTCAAGTACGTAATTACTCATTTAGTTGTTCAGCTGTTCAATTAGCTTTATTTAGTTATACCTGTCAAAATTTGTCAATTTTCCATTATTGTTTCAAATAGCTACGTTAAGTTTTACATGCAAGCACATTTTTTGCAAAATTACACTGTTAATGATGCTGTTAAAGTGAGATTCCGGACCAGAAGAATTGTTTTTCCAACAAGTAATTTACTAACATATAATTTAACCCTTGCTTGGGGTGTCGAGCGACCGGCTCCCGGCGTCGCATTTTGTAAGAAAGAGCAAGCCAGATATAGTTATAACGGTTTATATTTATTAATTAAAATACGACACCTAGCAGAGACCGGGAGCCGCCACATTTAACGGAGTTTTTTTTTCAAAATGGCTGCGGCACATGACATAAATTTTAAATATATTCCCGACACCCGAAGGGTTAAGTTATTATTGTATTGACATAAGTTCGTAACCGATAATGTGCTAGAGACGGCTACGTTCAGAACACCAATTTCATACATAGCATAGTGCCAGCACAGTGCATCAGTAGATAGGGTAGGTAGATCTAGGTACTTTAACTTCGACGAGGATCTCCGAAACTAACTCTACTTGAATTAAACTATGTACATATTTCTTATTTACCCACGATATAGTGTGTGGCACTGGCATGGCAAGTCTAGTGGTTTCACACGTGTATGGCTATGGCCATTTTCAGAATTCATATGCGACATTTCATTTGAAGTTTATCACGAATTTTACGATTAAGGAAAACATCGTGAAGTTTCCAATCCGCCTCGGCCTGCGTGGAAACTTCAGCTCAAGACTGCACATTATGAGAGGTCTTGTGCCCAACAGTGGGACAAGGCAGAGATGACAATGTATTAATTTGTAATGCAGCAGGCTGTTAGGCGTCATCAGTCATCAGTAACTATCTTTTGTACAGTCAACTACAAAGAGACGTACCATGTTAATCTTACAAAATAATGTAAGTTTTCGCATGCCATAATTAATTACCCTTGGTCAGTGACATTTCTAGTAACAACAAAACCTTACATTACCATCGAATCGTTCAAAATGCAAAAATTATGTATCCCGCAACGCTTCCTCCGAATCTACACTAACAAGCCTCTTTTATTATCTACCGATATATAATAACAAATATTTAAGTAAACGTTCTATGCCCAAAAGAAATGTAACCAACACACTAAGAAATATTATTTATCCAATTACCTGAGGCAGATGTAAGTATGCAATGACTGTTTTCGTGAAACGTCAGTTTTTTTTTAAGTTTAGCGACATTTATTTTATTAACTACCGTGAGCATCAATTCAATTCAAATACAGTGAAACCTGGGTAACTGGGACACTAAGGGGCAAATTTGTCTCTCTTATACAGGGTGGAAAGTTGAGATTGGGCACCAATACTGGGTTAAGACATTAACTTTAGTTAAAATGTTCAGTTTTTAGTTGTCTACATACTGTTTAATTTTCTTTAAGCATAAAGGATTCATATTCGTAAAAAAACAACATGCGAAAGTTTCACTTTGCAAATTAGTACCCTACGAACTGTATGGTAAAATTTTTCTTTGACTTGTGGGTGTTCCAGTACTCTAACCTTAGTTGGTCTCAAAGAGTTTTAATCCTTGATAGAAATGGGACCGACAGGCATTAAAAAAAAAGTCAAAAAAAATCTGTCGATTTTCTCGCTGACTGTACATTTTATCAAAAATATGTGAATGTCGATTGTCATCACTCAAAAAGTAGTAAAGGTCTCCTAAGAGCATTTTCGCGTAGCAGCAAGGGATCTAGTAGCTGCCCTTGCTGTCCCATCTGAACTTTCCACCCTGTAGAGATATTCCACTTACCCAGTGTCTCAGATATCCATCATTTACGGAGGGTTCCATTGATAGAGGTGTGAATAGTGGTTATTTCAGTTATAGAGGTGCAATTATTAAATAAAATAATATATGTAGTACTAATATTATAAATGCGAAAATTTGTGAGTATGTGTGTGTGTATAGTTTGTTTACTCCTTCACGCTAAATTTGCTGGACGGATTTAACTAGAATTAGCGAAAGCTGATGATTGGAATAATACATAGGCTACTTATTATCACAATATTCTCACGAGACCTCGATAAAATATTCGAAATTTCAACTGGTAGGTTCAGAACCATGAAATTTAGCACAGTTTTTTTTTGCGACTTTCATCTACAATAATTTTTAGGAATTCTCATGGGAATTAAGTAAAATCCCGGAAGTTCAATTCATCTGCTGGATCTAATGGTTTACGCTGCGCATGCGTAGCCGCGGGCAAACACTGGTATAACTATAATGAAGAAGAAATTGAGTGTTTGAACTTCGAATCGGCCTGCTTGGATTCAGGGGGGCTACTACGAAATTCGAAAATAATTATGGCATGCGAAAAGTAACATCATTTTGTAAGATTAACATGGTTATATCTCTTTGTAGTTGACTGTACAACAGAGTGAAGTGATGTTATTTCCTCTTAATCTGCGGTAATTATAATTAATGATCCTTTAGGTAATTTTTAATGCTTTAATTACCGTTTCACATTTAGCTTGCTTCACCTGATTCCTTATCTTTAAATGATTCATCAGATTTGATAACTATGGACGCCTTGATTGTCCTTTATCGTGAACTCATCGTTATTTTTGTTCGACGTATTTCACATCCGGTCATAGTATTAGGAAATGATTATTTTGATAAGGTATATTATTGACATCATACCATATATCATCATCTAATCTAGGCTTATACACAGTTCGCGGTACGATAGTTCCTTCCATGAACTATTTTGTCATTTCTGTTTGTTTGTATTTATTAAGTCCGTTCTACTGCAATCCTAACATGTGTTTACAATATAGTTAAATTGAGTGTGCGACAAGGTAACGTTTAAACTTATCCAATACATTCGACCTCTAAGGTTTAAAAGTGTAAAATACAGTCTAATCCGAAATCTTCATCTACCGTAGTCTCGTAGGATCCCTATTTACTTTCATGTCATCATCAGAAGAAAAGAATGAAGCTTTGATTAATGAGTACCCCAGCCATTTTCAATTTACTCAATCTGTCATTGTCTCCTTTGGTGCTCTCTCTTTCGTTATCAAGTAGAATCTGATGAAGTTTCTTACACTGAAGCAGATAACTTCTTAATTAGCAATATTTATAGGTAATGTAATGAATATCTCCATCTTGCTAAATATTTTTCCCCCTTTTCTTTCTTATACGAGAACAGCGTTGGAATAACCAGTGTATTAACTTAATCTTTTACGCGCTTTTGTTTTAAGCTGTGAACGCATACCTACCATGCTTTACCAGGGCTTTGTATTTCATTTCCGCGTAATAGAAGTGCAATGCGGTCAGGTATGACGTTTGACCTCGTGCAAGCTAAGATATCGCTGAATAATAGCCGTCATTGGTTCGTAAATCGTAGGTAAGAGACACAAAGCAATATCATCGGTACTAAACACAAAGAAGCCGGGGCAGGAAATGTTTTTGGACGCTTTTCCTGTTATATCCATGTATGAGGTTCTTAGATGTCTATAAGTAATGTAACGGTTCTTTAGGGTAAAGAGTACAGGTTGAAAATATTTATGGACCCTGAAGGGGAACTGCTTTAAAACCTTTAGTTACTTATCTCATTTTACTTAAAGGAAACATTTTTTTTTATTTTTAAAAAGAAACTAAACTGCGTTCAAATATTTTCTAATGTTCACCCAAGAATGGAACCAGCTAAAAAATCTAAAAATAAGCACTCGCTATTTTACTATACTAATCTATAGGATTATTGTTCAGGATAAAAAAAATATTGGAAGAAAATTCAAATTAATTTTAGATAATCTTTAAATGCAGTTTTGTGTATTTTTAGCAATGAAAGAATGTTTCCTTTGTATGAAATGAGGGAACTAAAGGATTTCAGGTATTTTGTCCTTTACTTCCCGTATCTTTTTCCAACCTGTAGGTATATTATGTAATGTATGATTTTGATTATAGGTGCTGCTGAAACCTTTACTTATTTTATTGCTTAATCAATTAAGTTTATCGCTATGATATTTACTATCGTCATTTGTAACATCTATTCTCCTAGAATTAACTTGACACGTTTTCTCATTAAAAATCTATTATGTTTGCTTGCACTATTCAATTCATTGAAATAAGCATTTAATTTAATTGGTTTTGATTTCAAAATGCCACTCACCTTTTCATTGGCTGATTAATAAACTATAATAATGCTTCCTCTAAGCAGTTTTATGAGCTATAATAAAGACCTGATAAATGTTAATGCAACTCAGTAAAATAATTTTTTTTTTCAGCAGTACTCATATCCTTTGTCTCTTGAACTACAGACGAGTCAAACCAGTCCTTACCTATTGTATATACATTACCATAAAGACCCTTAGCTGCAGCAGCAACCAGTCTAACAAGTAATCGCAAGCGCAGCAAAATAAGCTAGTGCACCGTCATCGAGAGATAAGAGTAGGTGAACGGGCGTGGGCCAGTCTGTCTGCCTGCCGCGCAGTCAGTAGGCCCCCGCGGCTTGACAAAGCACGACGCACGCGCACCTCGTGAATCATCTTATATAAAAACTAGGCCGATCTCGTGCGATACTTCACACAACTCGGATCGAGTCTAATTGAAAAAGTGAACAGTGATTCTGTAATAAAATAATAACCGTTTCTTTATCATTATCACCCGTCCGCTCGCGTCATCGTCATGATTGCTGAAATCTGAAGTGCAAAAAACTTAATTTACCTTCCGGATTTATCTATGTGGGCTACGTGATAAGTGTCAAGTGTGTAACGGTATTGTTTCGGCTTTTGTTGTATTGGAGTGATCGCCTTCCCATCCGGGCAGGTATTCGGTTCTCGGAAGCTATCGGTTTGAGATTGTTTTTTGTGAATGAGTCAGTTAACAGGCGTCGGGATTGTTAACTGCGTCAACGTGTTGCCGACCATTTCCGAAGGTAATTTGTCTAATACTTTCGTCGTTAGTATTTACATTGCATTTATCACTAACGATTTGTTTGAATACAACGCTTTGTTTATTATGAATTGTGATTAAGCTGGTGTCGCTGCCTCTCGGTTATTGACATATCAGAGTTACAACTGGAACAACTATCAAAACATTAAATACATTAAGCTTTTCATGTTCATTGTTTAGAGTTCGAAGCGTATAGCTGTTTAAAAACAAACGTCGTGCTGTATTTTCAAACAACGCGGTGCAATCGCTCTATAATAGACAGTTGCTGCAGTAGTCAAGGGATGAAAGTGCACTTATAGGGATTCAATTAGATAGTAGCTTATCTCGTTACATGTATTGTATTGTATAACAAACCGTTGCCCTGTTATTTTGATTTAAATTATGCTGTAAGTGTAAATATTGATACCTATTATTGTTTTAACTTTCACAGACAATATTTCATATTTCATTTAGTTCCTTGAAAGTTTCATTAAATGTTTTTGTTTTTAGAGAAACGTCTTAACTTAACTATTGCCTCTTAAATTTAATTGTACGCAATGGAAATCGTTTTCACTAAACTTAACGATTTTCTTATTCGCGTACACTATACATATTTGTACGTTCATTTAGATTGTTTCTCCACGATCGAAATGTTATTTATTGCACATAATAAAGATTAATTCATTTCTCCGAGAAATTTGTCTCGAACGGCTGATAACTCTTACTCAATTGTGCTCGTGAAAGTTTACTTTCTTTTTTTGCAAACAACGCTAATTTATTACTGTCTGCAGAGAACGTGCGTAGTCTTTAAAAATTCGCTCCTGCATTTGCATACGGCGAAAACGAAGTTCCGAGCCCGAAATTAAATTAACGTTTAGACTTGGTTTACCTGCGTTTTGTGTTAAACCAGTTTGTATTTGACTTACAAGGTAGATTCAATTCATTATATTTAAGTATGTATTTGGAGAACATACAGAAATAAGTGTACAGAAGATAATACAAGTATTCTTAGTACCTATAACTAAAATTAACATGCACTTACTGCCTAAACAGGTTTGAGATTTTGCGATAGGCCAGACATTGATGGCTACTCTACACAAAAGCACTGAATCGGAGACCCTTAAAAGCTCGAGACCTTGACGGCATCCGCAGTTCTGATGGCATTCGAGGCAGACACAGGTGCGGCCGGCGCCACGGGGTCGACAACCTGCGAACGTGAACGATTAATTCCTACATGTTTTAATTCAGGGGTATTACGTATCAGAAATGTCTGGAGCCAAATACGACGGTTCGTCTTGTAACTTATAAAACTTTCACGGAATATTTCTTATTCCAGATATACTATAACAGTGCAAACGCAGGCGATTGACAGCCTTGCATAGATGCACTACCTTTTTTGTTTTAATCGATTTCTCCGATCGCTTGAACTTGAACCTGTTTCTGCACCGATTGTTTTCTCATTTACATATAATGTGGGTGCGCCATTAACTACACCGTATGTGGCAATAAAATGCGTGCCAGCAGGCAGTTTGCTCGCATTATTCCGGTCCGACTCTAATACATTCCATACCGTTTCCAGCAGCTATTACATTTCTAAGTAAATGCATCCACAACGGCTTACAGCTAGTTTTTATCGTCTTTTTCATTTAATCGATACAGAGTAACGTAATCTAATCTAGTACCTATTCCAACTAGTTCAATGTATACTTTCCAGGCAGTGGTTAATAATGATTCTACTTATACCTATTTCATTTTATACAGATCAAATTATTCAGCAGCCATTATATGCAAATATTCTAACTACACCTTAATATACGCATATATTTGAATATCGAACCGTCTTCTGCCTTATTATGTTCGTTAACGACTGATGCATATGCCGTGGGACATCCTGAACTCCGTTTCGGAACGTTATTATTGTAATGCAGTTCTTATTAAAAACGTCGTTTTCAGTGATAATAGATCAAAGCCAGTTGGGTGCGCTACGCACCTACCTCTACAATAATTCGAAACCTTGGGTAGACTTCGTGTCGTATCATTTGCTTCTAATGGCTGAATGACGCATCTACGTACACTCCAACATGCGTTTGCTAGGAAGTCATTAGGAGCAATTACTGTGTAATTTCGCGAAGGCAAAAACATGCAGGCTCAAGTTATTAGCGTCGCAGTTATCTCCTTGGTGCAGTTAGCTTTATTTCCGCAGTCAGTGACACCAGTCCCTTATCGAAGTATCTATGACGTAGATTTTGACAAATTGCAGAACTTGAATTCGCCCAAAATGCATTAGAACGTGTAACAATTACACAACTATTAGAAGTTTCTAAATTCATACCGTTATATTCGGTCGGTTGAAACCGCAAGGTCTTAATACGTGGCGTGGCTTACGTAAGTCGGCGGGAGAGGCAAGTTGGAAGCTAGGTTTAATCCTATAATGCTGAATCCGGAGGGAGAAGGGAACGGTTGGCTGGCCGCGCAGCCACGCCAACTTGATACGCCTCAGCGGCCGCGCCAGCACGGCGTCTCCACTCATATCTAACTAAATAACAATGTATTTTATTAAATCATGCCACCTGCATTCGTATATTAACCACTACTGCCTTACTCACGAAAATAATTTGCTTTAATGCACGTTGCATCGCGAGACGTGGCTCTACTGCAAACAAGGTCCACGGAACGTGATTTGTTTCCAACATTTATCATAATTATCTCTTCGTTTAGCTGCCCGGTTAATTATGCATTGTTTAATAACTTTTTCCCGACTGCAGCATTTTTTTAAATTCCTCCTTTGAGGCATCATGATCGTTAGACTTTATAATTGGAACTTATTGCATTTAGTGCTTTACTTAACTACTTTTTTACAGTCATGATAAGTATAAATAGATAAGGCCTTATGAAAATGAATGTTATTTCTCCCCGCTGTAAATAATTGTGTCTATAGTTAATTTCTCTCGCGTGGTATGTAATTACTAATCTTGAATAACGGCCTCTGAATATGCGCGTTGTTTCGCTTTCTTGCGTTTCGCGGCGTGTCCGTAATTCACGCGTTGTAGTGCTTTTTATTTATATTAATTGCACGACTTCAGTTAACATCTTGAACTGCGCTCGCGTTGTTCCACGTGAGACTTGGAAATAATTTTAACCGAAACATTTGGCCGTCTCTCTAGGCGTCCCACAGCATTCTTGTATATGTTATCTACGTATTAAACTGTATCTACAGTCACCAGCACCAATATCTGACACAACAAAGCGTGCATAAATATACAACTATATTTCTAGGGCCGGTAGGACGAGTCAGATATTCTTGTACGCTCTGCTGTGGTAGATATTGATGCAGTTGACTGTACTATAGAACCATTTGATTCTTGACCGAAAGTAGTACGTTCTCACAGTAAATTTCATAATGAATTCCCTCATCATGTAATGCGATTGAATTGCAGTCATTCCGATACTGATAACAGCCCGCATCTGCTCGTATGTCACATGACGGTCATCTAATATAATAGTTCGCACAGCTGCGATGTTTTTAGGCGTGACCGCTGTTCTTGGTCGATCTGCAGAAGGAACACACGACACACGACCGCGTCGGAACTCTGCATGCCAGCGGTATATTGTCGTTTGACTCGGTGCTTCAACATCATAAATCGAAACAAGTTTGCTGAGACATTTATCTTGAGATAAGCCCCGACGAAAATTGTGATAAATTATGGCACGGAAATGTTCACGCGTGAGCTCCATTTCTTTTAACGACGTGTCAACTTTAAACCAACATAGTTTTTGTTTTTAAAATGTTTTTTTAATTGTTTGAATGTCATTAATATTCTAAGAGGAAAGTATTCAAATTCTGAAAATGGTTTTATTGTAACTCAATCCGAAATATTATATTCCCGATCATTTCAGTGTGCCCCTCGTATATCACTATCGAGCGACGGAAATTTTACTTGATGAGCCGAATTCGATTCCCGTTCCCAGTTTATCATTTCTGCTTTATAGCGTTACGTACCTTAAAACGGAACTCTTATAGAATCACTAGTTTGTCTGTCACAGGCAATTTGCTCCGAAGCTACTGAACCAATTGTACTGAGATTTGTGATGGAAACTGACTACTGAACCGATTCTGACCGAAATAAAATTGTAAATGCACAATTTTAACTTCATTTTGAACTGTATCATCATCGATCGCTGTGACACATATGCATGGAACTTGGAGTTTATTGATTAGTTAGATAAGCAATCGATAAACTACAATAATGCCTATTGCTGTAGATACTCCGAAAGCTCAACAAGTCCTGAAAAGGCGCATTATGAACTACAATCGGTACCATAGAACGGTTGACACTGCGTCTAAATCCGCATTAACATTACAATTGTGTGCATTGTGAGAGGGTTACAAGTTCGAGGCCACGTGCACGCCAACGGCCGCCTTTGTGCCATTGCTTTGGTAGTCTGACTTGACTTAACCCAGTTTATGTTCTCTTGACGCATACTTGAGAAAAAGCGACACTGACACAAACAAAGAAAACTGGCTATTGCTCTACATTCGAACAAACAAACGGATTCATGTATTAGGATGGGACCTTTTAAATAATCAATTTCACTGTTACTTCCTTGACAAAAAAAAATGGGATCTCAATATGACATTAGTAGCACAAAGGTTCCACTCTGGTACATGGTTCAATTTTCGACTGTGCGAGGTGTTAGAATATCTGAAAATGTTTGAACTGCCCTCTAACTAAAACTTCCCATAAGGGTATATGATAGATAAACCATAAAATTAAAAATGTATCGTATCTCGACCAGTTGTGCGTTACAAGTGTGATTTTTTGCATATTTCTGGGTTTTAAAAGTGAGTCAATCGAATTTGTGCCACTCATTTGGTTCTCGCGAAAGCATTGTGTGTCGCGAACCGTTCGTCACCTTGCCCCCGATGCATGGGTTTCCTCGTTAAGAAAACAAACACCAGTTGTTTCCGTTCTGAACATAAGTAATATCTAAACAAACAATTTGATTTGCTGGCATTTTGTAGCTAAAATTACTTCACAGACCTGTTTTTCCTCTGAGTCATCATCGTCAATTACGAAGATACTTTCCTTTTTAATTGCAAAAAACATGAATACTTTGCTAATCAGATTTCCTGCGCGTAAAATCATAAATTAGCTTTTACAACGTTAATTAGCGTGGTAACAGATATCATAAATAAATATTGTTGAAGTAACGTGATTCCATTGTTAACGAATCTTGATAAAAATAAGACTAAAGTATTACATTATTACAACTAAATAGTCAGTCATCAGATTCTTATCAAACTGCAACAAAGTTTCAGAACTGTTTTAAACCTATGAAACATAAACTTGTTATGACGAACTTTCGTTATGAATCTCGCGCATACCACATTAATCACCAGATTGATGACTGCACAATAATTAATTTCCGGTTCTTAATATTTACGATGGCTCATGCGAAATGTGAAAATTACTCAATTAACGTCATCACAGATACTATGAGTTCACCATCAATACTATTAGAGTAACACTATTATGTTCTGTTGCGTGAATCATTAATTTGATCTGATTCCACTAAGACTCACGTAATTCTTCCGTAGATATACAATTTAGCGAATACGTTTAGCGAGTTCGCAAAATGGTGATTTGCAATCAATCATGAGGTATTTTTGGTTCAATCTACTCCTGTTCTGTGATGCATATTTTATTGTTAACCGTTGATATTTCCCTTTCCACAGCACAATCTAATGAAATGAGGCATTGAGTGGATAGTAGGAACGCATTCTTGGCTTCTGTTCAAACGTTTCGAGTAACTTCTTGCATCAACAGATTGGCGCTAGTTCTTTCACATTAATTTACTCATAGCTGACTTATTATAAGAAAAATTACACTATCCGAAAAAGCTCTATACTACTTCTTATTTATATTTTCATGTAAAATATGCATTAGGTGCACTAACTAGTTCAGTGCAATGTATTTCATTCGTGCGCAGTAGGTGGAAAGGCACGCGGCGGCGGCGCGGGCGCAAGGTCGACGAACGACATTCGCACGTTTGACGAGACTGTAATCCGCTTGCTGCAACCCCCTCCTAAGCCGCAGACGTCTTGGTCAGACTAGATTTCATTCGTTCGAATCGAAGATACATTGATTCAGATTTTGCGCCCTGGGAAGCAAATTGCTATCGCCATAAACAGCGTAGGTAGTAGATATTACGAATATTTCATTAAAGGTCCTCCATTCACCAAATGTTACTCGCTATCATTCGGTATATCTGTCTATTCAAGTTGACCAGTGTTTTGTACAACAGCATCACGGACCATGCGTAGGTGTATCGTACAGGCACCCACGTGAATGCCTTGATTGTGTCAATAGCTCTAATCTCGTCACCATTTACGGTTACCAGTTTGTCGCAGTTGCGAAATTTTAACCATATGCAGTTCTCACACAAATAAGTTTCTGTAATTAGTAAAAATAGATAGGCTATTTTTAAATTAATGTTGTTCTCAGTCCAAGGTAAATAGTCGATTCAAGATCCAAGGTTGCACGAGAGCACTCAAACTTTAGAGACCGAGAGCTAATCAGCTCTCGGATCATATTTCTGACGGTTTGCGTTTTAATTGTCTTCATCTGAAGTATATCAAGGATGTCATATCTATGTAATTGGAATGTCGACATAAAATGTAAGTCAAGTCTGTTCAAACAGATTTTCAATTATGTTCCGGATTATCTGAATATGAGAAGAGGCTCTCGATCAACCTGACAGAGGGCTGTTAGTGAGGTTTGTTAGACGTCGCTTGACAGTGCCCGACATACCCCGACGATGCGACGCTGTTATAAGCGTGGGCGCCGGGAATGAGTTCATTGGACAATCACGGTATGCGGAACTGCTTGCTTTCATCTTCGCAACTATATATTTTTTGCTGTAACCTTTTGATTGCATGTGGCAAAGTGAAACGTCCATAACAGCTGGGCACGTCGCGCGTCGGGAGATTTCAGTTGGCGTGTAATTCTTCATTTCATCTATTTTTTAGTATATTATATAATCTGCTTATTCATCTCGTGTTCTATTAACTTTGACATTGTATATTATTCAATATGAAACAGAAAAAAAATATTGAAAACTTTCATTGTTTAATTTGAGATCAAATTGGTGCCACCAAATGTCCGGAGTTAACCATCACATAAAGCAGAATGCACCGCATGTATAAAGTATACGAGACTCGTTTATGGACCATACCGAATCCATCACTTGCGAAGTGCATCGAAGTTAATAGCGTCGAAATGTGTGTACATTCACATTTCTCCACGATCAGGATGTGAATTCCAGCACTTAACCTGTGGTGGATTTATGAATCGTAAATTTGTACATGAACGGCCGTTTTATGAGCCATGCTTCATTAATAAGTGGATAATCGTGTTAATTTGGCATCCGAAACGTTCCCCTAAGTGCGACAGGATGTAACATTAGATCATCTTTATGACCAAACCCACTACCGAATTATACTGATCATTTGCATACCCTTTGTGTGTGTAGGCGCTGCCGCGTAATCAGTTAATTCAACAGGTGCTTTGCAATGCCAAGGAATGTTTGGTGATTGCAATGAATAAGTTGCTTTGTCAATCGCTCTTATCATATTGGTAATAGAACTGTGACGTAGACATTGTAACATTTGTAATTATCGGAGAAACTTCTGATATGAAACTATGTTATCAACGTGTGCTAGCAACTCGTAAGCTGACGTAGGTCCAGTTATGTGCGTTATGTGCGCACATGTGACATAGGCATCAGTTTATATAACAAGCGATATTGTTCCTGTCGCTTTCCAGATTAGATACTGTCGACAGTGTGAATGTTTGCTTATGGTGGTCGTGTTTGCACAGGCTCTAGGGTTGTTGACTGTAGTGCCGGTGGCGCCAAATTAGACCGTAACAGTTCCGTGGAATGTTGAACTCTAATCTTTGATAACACGGCTACGAATCGATTGACGGTTTTCTTCTAGCCGACAGGCAGGTAAAGCTTGTCGCACATGTGTAAACATTGATAATGGATTTATTTGATTCTTTACACTGGAGTTTTCTTATTAGTATTAATTACTGCTCTGTGTTGTAGTTGTTGCTGCGGTTTTCATGTCGTTGACCTTTTAAACTTTAACTTACTTTTTTGTTTTACCACCTATTGATTAAATGTAACTGACGGATAAAAGTGATGCCGTCTCCGTCTATTCGAACAAAACAAACAGAGACGGCATCACATTTATCCGTCAGTTGAAATTAATCAATGGTTGGTGAAACAGCCCCTAACACTTTATTTTCGTCGAAAATAATCACTAAGTGACGCTCCTCATTATTCAGGCGTACATACTGACATACAATACTCATGAGTGACAATCCTAAATGATTTACCATTACAATGCAGTTCGTGTTACATATGTAAGTATTGCGATCTTAATAATCTCTAGCAATTCATGATTAGGCGTAACGTGAAGTTTATATTCACTTCTTCATTTGAATATGAATATTTTGAAACCTGGAGCAACGCAGACTGGCGGCGACGCGCCGGCGCCTCTGCACATTTGGCAGACCATCACCGAGTATTAAGCGAGCGTGCGTTCGTAACGGATACAATTTCACAATTCACTATTGAACCGCATTTATTTACAAGCGTTCTCAGATTTGTATCTAACGGATCGTGATAAGGATAATGTTTTACCACTCATACTTTATCGATTCTGGTATCAGCTAACCAGGTCGCGTGCGGGGGCATTGAACGCACATATTTCTTACGTGTTAGTTCGAGGGACCGCCGCTGTCATAATTACTAAAGTACTCACCTTCCCGCTTAACAAACAAGAGAACAATAACAAGCGCATTATGTGTTCGTTAAAACTTTCTTCGTTATTCAGTTATTCAGTAACAAGGTTTCGTTTAGGCCTTTTTGTACTTGCTTTCAATTTCAATATAAGTTTAATGCCAATCAACAACTTCAAAGAACATGAATGAGACGACATTTTTAATTGGCTTTTGTAATTTAAATAATTAATGTGTTGTTTTCATAATTATTATTAGGAAAATGTCTCCTTTAAAAGTACATATTAGTATAACTGTATAACTTTCGCTAGTCGTTTCTGTCGGATGTGTCAGCCCTTAATTTCTTGGGCACTATGAATAGCCCGCAGAAAGTTTCTATTTCTGTACCCAATACGTTTGATCGATGTAGCAACTCGAAACTTAAAGATGCATTTAATAGAAAAATAACTACTAACATTCATTATATCTCAGATGTTAATTGTTAGCTGTGAAAGTTTAAATGTAGAGGGAGTTGGAATTGATGATGAACGACGGATGGATATTTACGCGAAGCGTTATGAGCTCACAAGATGATAATTTGACATCGATAATTTAATACGATTAGTGGAGTTGTCGGCGCCGTCAGTCCTCGCTCACGAGCATGCCGCATGGGTGCTGCGTCGCGTGATCGTAGAGTTCATAACCACAAATTCATGGCGAACAAGGCTAGTTTCACCCACGTATCGTACAATCAACGCCGTACCTTAATATACGTTTATTTTGATATACGCCCCTGACTGTGACGAAACACTCGGCGTTTTAATGTGACGGCGTCAGATTCCAAACACTCGGAAACGTTTGGCACTCACACAAAGTCCAAGCCAAGGTGTTCTCCTAATTGACGTTTTTAGTGCGATTTGTTGCTAAATCGGCTTAGGAAAGTTATAAAAAATGAAAATTTGGGACCGCTTTGAAGAATTTTATTAGTTCAGGAATACCCAAGCGGCGCCGTACGTTTACACGCTTTTCACTTTAAAA
This sequence comes from Choristoneura fumiferana, assembly GCF_025370935.1. Taxonomy (NCBI): domain Eukaryota; kingdom Metazoa; phylum Arthropoda; class Insecta; order Lepidoptera; family Tortricidae; genus Choristoneura; species Choristoneura fumiferana. Next base: position 5,464,653 of record NC_133479.1, on the reverse strand, counting down.
TACTTTTAATCTGACATCTTTATAATATCACGGTGTCGTGGATGTCTTTATATGCGCGTTTGGGATTCACTCAGTTGCCTTGGAAATGTGAGAGAGCGTCATTCAATTACAGTTACGGTTTTTATATGTTGCCAGGGAGTAGTTCTTATTTCCTAAAATACACTTATGTGAACAATACATACTTACGACGATTAACTGCTTAGAATTTGTCATGCTAGTTATTTATTATACTTGTTACTAGATTCGATCCATGTTGCGGTATTCTACTTTACATTGCATACTTGTGGTTTCATGCTGCTATATTGTCAACTTTACCTTCTTACAGGCATTTGTGTAGAAATGTCTGCTATTATTTCAAAGCTAATGAGTATTTGCAGAAAAGAACAAGCGTTGTGTGTTGTGTATTGTATCAAAAAAGATTTATACATCCATGAATGTTTCCCTCGCTAAGATGAGAATCTAGATAACGAAGTCGTGCAGGAAGCATTACTGAAATCGAATATTGGCAGGAGTTGAAGGGGTATTTGATAAACATTATCTGGCTTCAGTCCAACTACCTACTTTTACTTGTATCTTCCTTGCTTGGTGGAAAGCTGAATCCCCCTTTTATACAGAAGTACCTAGAAGAGTCGTGAGTGTCGTATTAAATGATATTGTAACAAATATCAAGTCTTAAATCGAGTAGGGCTACGAAATAGCCCGAAACATGTCGAGCTAAACTCGATTTAAGACGTGAGTTGTCCGTTACAGTTACAATATCATTCAATATGAGTGAGTCTCACGGCAGTTTCATGTTCAAAGTAGTATTTTCTTACAGTGAAGCATGCAGGTTGCAAATGGAAAACTTGCTCGCCGCTTCTTTTTTTTTCTATTAAAACGCGTAGTACCTAGTAGTTTGTATAACTATCTCAGATAAGACACGTGATAAATCCTCGTTTAGAGGAAGATGTAATAAATTCTCAGTCAATCTTCTTTCGCACGCAACGGCAGTCCTCCAATGCCCGTATTAGTTTAGTTGATATTGGTTGTAATAGACAGATGCAACTACGCACGACTGGCAGCTCGTCGAGCAGTTACTTAGTCCATTGCGCGACCGGGTTTCTCGCCGTGCTATGTTTGTCTGAAAGTACACGCAATGGACAGAGAAAACGCCCGACGCGCAATCGTCGGCGCTTAGCCCTGGCCGGCCCGTAAAAGAGGTTGGCGTGATTCCGAAGTATAAATTGTGTAATTAATTGCTCCTGCGCCATAACATTTGTTACTTCCCGCTACGTCCGTTTAATGATGTTATACTTGCTAAGTGCTGAAAAACGCTGTTGCGGCCAGTGCGTATTGATGCAACAGCTTAATGAAACACATGATGCAAGCTTAACGAAGCACATAATCTATACTTATTTATAACTCACTGACTGACACACAAATTAAAGCCTAAACTAAATGAGCTCGACTTGCAATTTGTCAGATTTTAGAATCATTAAGGTATGAGGAACTAATCGCTGAGTTCAATTAGTTATATATTTTTAGCATTCTTGCGCATTTTTTTAGACGTACGTAAACAAACTTTACCGATACCATAGAAACTGAAATACAATTTTGCTAACAAAGTACCTACTGTCTGATACCTCAGGACAGGAGATCTACTTATGCAGGTAAGAGGTAGCAGAGGGATCGAGTGTTCAACCAAGATAATAGTAGATTGTACAACAAGAGCATAAAACGAGCCATTTTACCCGAGGCGTTCATATAGCCACCCGAGCCGGTACACACGTTTTACACTCTGCTTTTCACTTTGATGGCGAGGAAATGAAATAGCAACAGTGGAAACAATGATTCACTTTCTATGTACCTTTTATTTTTTATGCATTATTATAATAATTCAATTTTTTCAATTTTACTGATTTATTATGGTTGATTTGAATGATTTTTAGTTTAACATAAATTAAAAATTATTTAAAAAATATACAGAAACTTTTTTGTTTTTGGCTGTTGACACCTGATTACCTTGGTCTTAAGTTGGTCTTAGACGAAGATTTTATTTTATGCACTAGAGCATAAAAAAGTCGTTTTATGTCGCCTAGATACAGCTTACACACGAACTTCACGAGCATGAGAAGTGAAAAATGATTTTTTGTACTATTAATTTCGCTGTACTTATGTGTCTCGAACATTGGACTTTATGGCAGGTATACTGTATAAATATCCGCAATGCCAATGCAATAATTCACGTACTTACATTTCGAGTTACAATTTGTAACATTACACAAACACGCACCCCGGGTCTTACGCGCCTTTATAATAAATTATTTTGCTTCTCTTCCTCCTCCAGTAATTTATTTGCATTTAGTTATTTTTAGGCACTGACGAACTGGCAGATTTATACAAAATTAAAACTTTTTATAGCCGTTATTTTCGAATGGAATGCGCGCTTATGCTTGTTCAAATATAAACGGCACCGATGTCATTAGCCTTTACGATTATATAGCTAAGTTCAATAAAATTAGTGATTGATGTGATATGAAAACCGAAGTGCTATAATTTGATTCGATTAGGACTATTGATAAGCTTTTGATATGAATTTCAGTATTTATCACGATCGTCATAGCCGTCATTACAATCTAGACATGGGTAATCTCGACTCCGAGAAGGGATCGATTTACTAAATCCAGCTCCTGACTCCGGTTCTTTCGAGCGATTATTAGTTTGTCTATGGCCGATCCGGCTCGGTTCGGTACCGAGGTACTGAAGTACCGATTCATCCTAATGACTCTTTTGAATCTGTGAGTCACTTCGGATATCTAGACACGCGGTAGCGTGTCTAGCCAAGTTCAAGCTAACTTTACCCGATACTGATATACTACTGGCGAAGCGGCTCCGGGGAGCGGCTGTGAAATTGGTATCATGCTATCTCTCTTCCTCTTGCAATAAATGCTATTAGCGTGAGCAGGACGGCACATATCCGATCCGATCCGACGTGATTGAACGAAAGTGAAGTGAGTGCTGAATTGCCGATCGCGAGTCGCTCGATCCAATAGGTTGGTCGGAGTTAATAACTCCTCGGAGTCGATAAGATTTGAAAAGAGTCAATAAAGGATTCGGATCCGCTTATGGATCTTGACTCTTGAATCTTCAGATCCGGATTTACCCATCTCTATTACAATCGCACCTAGCGTTGCAATAATTGGTGTCGGTCATGGTATCATGATGTCATCCAAATATAATTTTACTGTTACCATCGCATAAAAGTCAGAGAATTTTATAGCTACTGACTTTTATATGATGATAACTGTCGGAGGTAATATGGAATTTTAACCATAGTTCAATGTAATTAAAATGGTAAGATTGTAACTTTAATATTTTTCTTCTTGTTTGCAGGCGTGACAATGAGAGAAAAACGGGGAGGTGCAATGAGCAAAATGCAAAAGCTCAGGAAACGGCTCTCCCTCAGCTTCGGTAGACTATGTGAGTATTTAAACTTAAGCAAAAAATAAACTTAATTTAAATTACTTCAAGAAATATTTCATAACTCATTTATTAAATATTATCCTTCACAGTACCTAACATGATTCGCAGTAGGTACAAACACAGGGAAATATATGGATATTGATCAAATAGTAATTTGAACGTTGGTCAACCTTTGTTACGAAAATAGCTTGGAGTTATGGGAAAAACCAGGTTTTATGTAAGTAATATAATTCGAGCTAAGTGCTCGATCATGGAAAGATGAATTTGGAATTACTGTATTTTACCATTTGACTAATAATAGAATGATCCAAAAATAGAATGAATTCATGACCGTGGAAATAAGTAAATAATAAGCAAATTGTCACCGTGTTAATATGTAGATTGTAGGCTATATTTAACGCTGTGGTTTTGGAAAAGTTAATCCACAAATTCATTTGGATAATATTAACGAGCCCGTGTTATTTTTTGCACTAGTTTTCGAACCTTCGAACGTATGTTTGGAACATAATATCATAATATCTGTCTTCTTATGGAAATGTCACTGTCGTTTGATCTTTTAATAATTGTGTTTTCCTTCCGCATTATCTTTAGATTATTTTGTATATTTATTTGCCTTATGCACTCAAGAGCATAATGGAATCTCAATATTCTCAATATATATTAAATGCTCTATCGTTATCATTATAGAAATTATGGATTACAATGAACTTGATAAAATAGCTATTTGTGGAACTTAATCAATATAGACACGAGTAAAAGCAATCACATAACGTGATGCAAATATAATATATTTCTGTTACGCCGTCGCTTGTGTTACATACATGTACCTAAACTATTATATCAAGTTCCGTAACTCGATATGAAACAGGTATATTGCGTGTGATTAAGGCGATCCGGTAGATACAACGATAAAATTGGTTTATGCTGTCTAGTGCTGATGTAATGGTATTAAGTTATATATTTTCAATATTGCGTGTGATTAAGACAATCCGATAGATACAATAATTGGTTTATGCTATCTCTAGTGCTAATGTAATGGTATTAAATTTAAAAGCTTCCAAAATAATTCTTGAACGAAGTCCTTTTCCGTTTTCTATACATATTAATACTTTAAGGAGTCTTAAAAATGTTACTGTTTGACAGAAGATTTCACTTCAACGTCGATTCCATGTAAATTATAGACATTTATATTGAAAAAAAAAATAAAAAAAAAATTATCTACTCCAAAAAGCAGAGATTGTACCAGTAATTGTGTTTGAGTTATTAAAATGTCAGTTGGTTAAGGATAACATAACAGTAATAATTGCTACAGCTAAGTATATTCGAGTGTTTAAGTACCTACAAACCGATGCTATACTCTTCAAGGATAGAGTAAAAAAACGACTTGTGCCGCGGGAACAAATAAATATTAATTCCAGTAAGCAACTCGTACTTGGCATGCCCAATGTTTATCCTTCCGTCTCAGTCTATTTTCAAACTTTTTCTTGCCTGCTTTTTCCTTTCTCTTTTCCTCAAATGCCTTAAGTTATGTAACCACGAATCTGGAAGTCTCGCGGAATACTTAATAATCGGGGTTTTGATCATTCATAATTGTGCTCAAGTTCTTTAGCACTTGCATGACATGTTATCAGCTTCTCGTTTTGTTTTTATATTCATTCTGTCAGGATATTGTCATTTTCTTCTCTTCATTATCTTATTTGAGCTCATATTGAAACCTTTATTAATAGCTTCTTTGTTTCTCTCAGTCTATCTATTAGACGATATTAATAGGAAGCAGATCAATACCACTAAATCTAATGTAAGACAGATTATAGCGCCGCTATAAATCAAGAGCTCTTGTTTATCATCACAGTAATAACTCGAGATTTTGGAGCATATACTAAGATTGCTCTGTTTATCTTGAGATAAGTCGCTGGATACGTCACGTTCTAACAGTGTTACGTACGCTATAATACTAACGAGCTGTTTACTTAGGTCAAGTTTGTGTTTTATTTTGTAGGAATTATATTGGCAATACTAATAAACTAATAAACCACAACAACTTTTCGATAAGTCTTATTGCTTCAAATAAACTATAACAGGTCATCGCTAACATTCACCGCCTAAGGGCCCAGGCCCACTTATATAGCGTCTTTCGAGCGTCGTCGTCTAGTAAACGCCCGCGCAGATTCACGTTGCGGCGCCGCGACGCCAGTGTCTCGTTAACGCCCGCGCAGCGTCGACGCGGCGTCCGCGCAGAGTTGCCTCGACGTCAGGTGGCGAACTGTCAGATGCGCCCCTTCCCTATTAACGCCGCGTGACGCTGCGCGGGCGTTAACGAGACGCTGGCGTCCGAAAGACGCCACTGGCGTCGCGGCGGCGCAACGTGAACGTTACGTCGGTGCTGCGCGAGCGTTTACTAGACGACGACGCTCGAAAGACGCTAAGTGGGCCCGCTCCCTAACATTAATCCTGTTTGTTAGATGCGGAACACTAGGATGAAAGCAATTTAATCTTCAAAAGCGTTTTGTTATTGCTCAAAGAAAATCGATTAACACCGTTGTACTCGAGTTTCCGTAAGCAAATTTGTTTGTAAACGTAATTCTCTGACGCCTTAACAGCCCATCCCCGACAATATTGATCATGTGAAACAACTTGTAATACTACCATTCGAACTTCGCTTATAATGATTTTAATGCATAATTCAACACAGAAACTGTACTGATTATTTAAGAAGTAGAGGATGCATTTTAGCTTCTTTCGTAAGCACTAAAGACGAAAGAAATGAAGAGGACTATAAGTAAGTCGAGATTTGTGAAGTCATTAAACGCGGTGTTATCTGTACAGATGTAAACTAATGAGTAAATCAGGAAACAACGACCACCAATGATGGTAAAACAATCGGCCACCAAATGCCCCAGTCACCATAGTGTACTCTCACGAAATAAAACGATTCGTACTTGAAATCATTTTGGAGTACGAGTAACAAATAGCTTCCTGCGTTTCAACAAAGTCCAATCGGGCGTGGCAGCTGATAAACGGGAGAGGCTAATCACCCCGCGGCTCCCGATCAGTGAATCATCGCATGACATTTGGACATAAACAAACGGGTTAACAACTGTTTACATTATTCAGGATGTATGTAGGATTGATTGTTTGAATGCTGAGAGTCGATGCAGCTAGCAAAGTGGACGTCTCGGTATTAGTAATATTGAGGAAAGAGAAAAGAACTCTTAGGTATTCCTATGTTCAAATTCTATTCTATACATAGAAAAAAGAAACCGGATAAATTTGTAAGTACGAAATTTGATACAGTTCAGTATATTTCTGTTTGTGTATTCTTTACAGCGTTTCTTTTAAGAACTTACAAAAAGGTGATACCAAGGAGCCACAATAAATAATTCCAGTGATGTAAATTACTGTCCTGAATTGACTGTTCCGGATTTAATTTAAATATACTTTACTACGTGTGGAAGTACTCGTACGTATGTCTAATTGCGTAAAATCTCGCATGATAAAGTCAAAAGTCATGCAGTTCACTAAGATCATCGCCGTTTGCAAACACTTGATAGAATGACTTTTCAGCGTAGGTGTATCAATGTCATCATCATTAATTAATAGCACTTGAGTGCCTTATCGATGAATCATCATCATCCTATTCCTTCTAGAAATTTAGTCTTATCGATTATCGTTGCAACTATTGAAACGCGTTGGAATTAATTAATTTCACTTAAATATTACTACGCCCGAGCCTCTATTTATATGCAATTTTTTTTCAATATGTTTCATCTTTAGTCGTTATCTTTAGTTCACTTCCATGTTTTTATTTATTTCTTATGTATTGTTGCTTCTATGCACAGATTATAGCATTCGTTAGCTGCAGTCCTGCCTTATTTATTTTGTCATCTTGTCAGGTTTTTTTCATAATCTCACTAGAGTTCAAGTTTTCAAGCGGCGTGAGCCTATTCTATTTATTATGAACAGCTCTTAAGGAAATTCCCTGATGACAAAATTAAATGGAACACTTACCTTGGTGTTAATAAAAAAGTTTCAGACGATGTTTTCTTGCGGCTCGCGTCATAACCATTTTGTCTACGTGATGTAGCGCTTTTCTCGGAAATCCTAGTGAATTAATGTTTTATGCTTTGGAATTTTAGGCGCCGAATTATTTATTTTGGATCTTTTTTTCGGAGTGTAATAATATTGTTTTAAAATGATCGATTGGCTCTGCTTTGGATGAGAAACATGCCTTATGAACACCCTTTGGTTTGACAAATGTTATTAGAAAGCGCATAGCGAAGCTAACATTTTGTTGATTTACGACGTTTCTATTTTAACTAATAAACACACGTCTGTTTCTTTTTATCGTCCTATATTATTTTTACTTAGTGCTACCGATCTTGTAAAATCATCAAGCGATCCTAATTTTAATTACAGTTGTGAGTCACAGTCATAAATATTTTATTCATTCCGCTATTCACGTTTTACAGCCAATAAAGTCTTCCAATATCATGTGGATCGACTGAGCTTAACATAATATCATAAGTATACGAGTCATGAAAATATTACCGCACTTAGGTACCTTAGCTTCATAAATATGCAATATTTCTGTCGCATGAGTCATGCTTATGTAAGCAAAACATTGTTCACTCGTTTATTTGTTTTTATTGAGTTAGGGTCGAGTTCTTATCCTTTTGCCCGGATGCGTCCGGCCGCACCGGCGCGCACAATAGTTGCAGTTGTTCGGTTTTACTGCTTTCCGGAAAAGTAAACATTCCCGATACCCATAGAAAACTATCCGGAACTTTCAACTATTCAACAGAACTATCCGACGAGTTCCGCTAAGTACGCACAACAAATGTTTAGTTAGATGTACGTTACAACCGCACTGATTGTCACGCCACGCCACATCTATTCAGAATTATGTGACACGATCCATTTACGGATCACGATTGTCACGCAATACGCTCGCTCTGATCTCGTCATGAATCAATGACTTCACCATGGGCTTACAAACAAATTACAACCTTACTAATACACACAAACATCACGCCTGTATTCCCAAATGGGGTAGGCAGAGCACACGAAACGTTACCGCTTCGGAGCCACTTTTAGCAATTTTACCAATAGTGCTTATGAAAAGAGTAAAAACCTAGCTGCGAAGTAATCGATACCTTTCCTAACTAAACAGTTCAGAAGCGCGAATAACGAAATAAATAATTCAATCCGCAATGTTAAGTTGTTTACATTATTTCCAACATTTTTACTTACAAGAACGTAAACACGGTAAACGGTGGAAATTTATTTGTTGGTGAATTAAGCACTGACAAAGTTTTTTCATGCCAACGTGTTCCACGTTAGATTAGATATGAATGTGTGACGTCGTGATGCTTCTCTTAAGGAGAACGCCATAAATAATTGGCTATGTGGTCTATTATCAGCGTACGATAAGTGGATAGTAAACGATGGCAGCGCCAAAGACGCGATTCTCCTTGGCTCAGATTAGACTCGATCATTATAGGCTACCGGCCCTAATTATTACCAAGTCGCTGTCAAGCATCGATCAAACGCTTGTTCTACTTGGTTTCTTTATTCACCTAATCTCTACGTATGTTTTACTTTATAAATCTATCCGTAATCAGCGTAATTTACACATGCAAAGGCAACAAGGCCCTCCTGCTCTACCTAATTACATAAAACTTTGAATTGTGTTTAATTTACAACAAGTACGTTGTAATTGAGGATAGAAAATGGCATTACACCTGGCGTTTTGGTAGATGCGTCCAACAATTTTTTGTAAAACAATGAGTAACCACGACGGAAGTACTACACCCGTAGACGGGTGGGAGCGACCTTCAAGGCGTGAATCAGCAGCGCTCACACGCTACTTAACCGAGTCGCCTGTCCCCGTATATGGATGCTTCTGTTAACTTCTTGCCTGGTACCTATAGCCTAATTTATTATGTAATTTTATATTTTAATCGTTTTATGTTTAAAATTCAAAGGCACTTCAATCTCTACCTCACTTGCTACTCTGAAAAAAAAAGAGGACAAAAGCTGATGGCGTTATAATAGTCACGAAAAAGTGCCAGGTTAGATACTTAATCAGCAACTTGTGCAACTTCACAGCGACCCATTATTTGCATTGCAATATCCTCAGATCAGATTTTTCCTGTGAACTTCACTGGGGTTCAACATCTCCATGATCACTGATTGATAGCAGACTTCCGTCGATTGATAATGCTGCTCTATTTGCCCTGCGTCGACCGCGCCCGTGAAGAACTTGACACAACCCTCACGTTATTGTTTCCTTCGTACAAACATGTATCAGGTTGCATCTGTTTATATTACGCGCTATTGTTACTTTGTGCGTTTCGTGTAGTAATTTCCTTAAGCATTTTGCTTGCTTTGAATTCCCAAGTATATACTAAACAAACAATAAATGATCAGCAAAAATGAGCAGACAAATCGTTCAAAGCAGTGTTTGACTCTAAAACTTTACACGTATTTTAATACAATCAGTGATTTATTCCTAGAGATTAAAAAGCTCGCTTTTCTCGGGTACAAAGACTGGTCGACAAAAAAAGCGATTATACCTAATAAGTTAGCGAAAATGTAAAGCATTGACAGAAAAATTGCCTAAAAGCCATTTATAACCGCAACATCTACATTTAAATTTTATTAGAGCGTCTGTTTTTATTTGGGAAACGAGCAGCGAAATATTAGGAACGTTAATTTCATTTTATAAATTTATAAGATTTAAACAGTTTTCTAAATCGGCGTTTAGACTAGACATACTTACGCAATGTTTTATGTAATTTACTGTAATGAACTATGCGGGTACGTTGAATCACTCGACCTCACAGGAACATTGCATTGTTTTCCTGCACCACTGCCGTGGAGCTTGTTCGAACGGCTTTTTGTCGACCCGCCCCATTGTGCTCCCACTACCCATTCAAATACCGCGTTCTAAAGGCGTCTAACAATTCTCTTTAAAATTCTCCTGACTTTCATCGAGCTCTTCAACAGGTTCTAATATGTATTCAACACACATTATTTCTCCTTGTTTAAGGGTCAGGACAGATATTACCATTAAAGTAACATTAATAGCGATTCTCGGCCACTTGAGAACGCTTTCGTCTTTATTGCTTCAATTGTCTCTTGCTCAACTGTGGTTCCATGTTCCATTACGTAATCATCTTGTAATGTCGTGTGTGAGGTTCGTTGTACCTACTGACATCTCTTCATCGACATAGATGAATATCGTAATGGAAATAAACGATTTGTGACCGCTCGACTCCAGAACTCCGCCGTTAAACAGCACGCTGAATCATTTCCTTATGTTTTGCATTCCGAAAATCATGTCGTCGCTATAAAAGCTTTGCAGCTGCTTCAATAAACTGCAAATACAGATTCGCAGAACTAGTCGTACATTATAGTTCATAGAGGAGTGTATAAGCTAACTGAATTAAAGTAACCATCAATTTGTACTGATAAATGAGCACTAATTAATTTATATCTATTCCTTCACCGGCTTAATGTTTCTGGGAACCATTCAGCTATTAATTTGTTTGAATTCAAATTCATCTTGTATGCTTGAGCTCGGCTTTGTCCAACCATTTAATTAATTTCCTATGTTGTAGTTCTAGACAAAATAATTACGTAACGTTCACATGACAGGTCATTGGACTGTTCATTGTTTTCGCTTTCACTGCTGTAAGCGTTGGTATCTATTAGTTTGGCAAGTCATCAAGATACGTAAATAATCACAATCAATTTAAATATCTACAATTCATGATCTACATTTTTGTATACAGGATAATATAATATCTTATTTGAGCCTCGATTAAAACGAATCATACTGATTCGATCTAAAAATTATTGCAAAATTACCTTATTTTTAATGTCAATATGTGACGGAAAGTTTAAGCTTTTTTAGTATTGTGAATTTGTTTTTTTTTTTTGAAACGGACCCTCAAAAATACGTACATTAAAAAGTAAATTTCCAATTTTATGCACTGTTACAAGACAACATTTAGTGGTCTGCTTTTAAGCGTACTTTTACGAGTGTAACTTTATTGTTGTGTGACTCACACACGTCGGGTAGGGCCGTGTCTGTGTCAGTTTGTTTGTTTACTGCCTCCTCATCATCGCTGTGATAGGAATTAGGATGCCCTGAATTGTTTAACGACGGGTTAACGACTGGCCCTGACTCCTTGAACGCCTCTGTCGGGAAAATTTGTTGACACATTTTTTAGTCGTTCATTAGCTCCTTCAGTCGTCAAATTATGAGACGGTATTAATTTTTATTTAGAGTATCATTATTTTCATGGCTAAAATGTGCAGCTAATTTTAAAACTGATTTAAAAAAAGTAATCACTACTGCCTCGCCTTTCCACTGTAAGGGATGCCTAGGAGAGATCGATCTGTAGCGATATTTTTTTTCTGTGTTATTTATTTAGTGGTTTTCAATAAAGAGTCATTGTATTGTCTTGTAATCTTAGTAATTCAGGTTATTCGTTTAATAGTACAATATCTAAGCCGTATCCGGTAAGATACATATCAGAGACAAGACGACTAGTTTCCAAGCCAGTGGAGCGTTGCGTTGATGTAAATAGTGTTAGTCTATTATACATAAGTGAAATCACCCCGTCCCACAGCTGATTGTCTTGGAGCGTAGGCTGTTCTGACCTTTCTCTGGATCGATATTTAACCTGCTGTCTAAGTGTTCGTAGTTAGCTGTTGGTAGTATTGCCCTGAGGCGAACAAGCGAGGCACAAAATTGATGTTTACAACAGATTTAACAGAAGACAATATAGAGCTAACATTATTTTTTCTTGATTTATGTTCTTGCTTATTAACTTTTTTTGTGTTTTCACCTGAACAGTGGTCTCTGTAATAAATTGTGTTCAGATTTTGATTTTACTTTGAATAGTCAGCAGCACTTTCAGCTTGTAGTTTCCCTTTCGAATGTTCTATTAATATGATATGCATAACCTCGTAACAGTCTCCGAAGTTTCGAAGATTATGGTAATCTTAAGAGGTGGAAGAAGTCGTAACTGCGCTGGCGTGGGTGACAACCAACTTCGGCAAGGCTCGTGCTATGCCTCGAGATAGTTGTGTCGGCGTGAAGTTTGCAGTTTAACCTTTTCGGGTGGCTTTGGTCACCCCTCGGGGGAAGTGGGTCGCTATATTACGTAATAGATTCAGACCTTGCTAGAAACTGCTCATGGGATCGGTATCTGTTATAAGTTGTTTTAAATCTAATTTCAGCGGAGATTAGGTGCGTCTAGTCCCATGTGTTTTGTTGATTTTTGTTAAGAAGGAAATATAAAATCTCATATAAAAAGCTTTGCACGGTTAAAAAGGGTCCTGAAAATGTATTAAAAGTTTTCGTTGTTTAGTTTCAACGTCAAAATTTTCTCTGTCTAGGTTCCACTTCGTAGGAATGTACACACCCGTAGTAACACATGCATACATAGTAAATATTATTCTTAATAATTGGCCGTTGAAATTAAAATTCATCAAAAAAAATGCTTCTTTATAAAGAAGTAAGTCTCTTTAGTATCTGGGTAGCCATAAAGCGTCAATAAATTCTACTTAATTTAACTTGAGCTAAGGCTCACTTGTCGACTTCCACAAAGTCCTCTCAAGTTTTACTTAAGCACGAGTTAAGTTATTAATATCTCGACTAGGCTACCTTTCGTTCATTCTCAATAATTAATTACTAGAATGTACTTTTAATAATACCTTCAGTTTCCTTTTACCTACATTTACAGTCAGGTCGTTTCTGACCCCTGCTATTTGTCACGGAATAGTGATTTGTTAGACAGTGTCCAAAATTTAAGTTAGCTTGATATGATATGCGTTGATTTATTGCTTCCCTCTGTAAATAATTAACGTTGCGATAATGTTGTGATTTATGTTGTTAAATTCACGCTATATACGTCCCTCTACTACCAACAGAAATATATTGCTATTGTTTAAACATGCTTCCATTGCTGATTGATGGCCGAAACTATACGTATAGTTTGTGTTATAGTGTTAACTTTTTTGACCTATTTTCCCAATCTTAATTTATCTTACAATGAACAGGTGCTCTAGAAATTCAATTCCCCTTGTGTGATGCCGCCTTTGTTTACCGAGCATCATACGACAAGGGGTTAATTTCCATAATGTTGGTAAATGAGGCGCGATCCAGTGCACCGAGCCGAGCTAGTCTGGATGTGGGTGCGACCTACATAGCCCCTCGCCCTCCGGCACCGCGAAATGTCGCGTCGTACCTTTTTGTGTCACCCAATTGAGACGGTGCTAAGCCGATAAAAGCCAGAGATATTTTTATACTGAGGCTTTTCTCTGACTCAGTATTCGGTTTTACTTAAGTTTCGAACAAGATTTGTAATGCTCTAAATGTGATGGTATTTTGTTTGTGAGCAATGTACGAAATAGCTAACTAAGTAAATAGACTAACGACAATTTAGACAGAGTTAATGCATTTTCAGCTCCAAACAGACAAATCAAAGCCAACGATCGTTGGTCAAGTTGTCATCGCAAAAGTTCAGCCCTGGCGGATGCTACAGGTGAAACAGTAAGTCCTTGAACTGAAGCGCAACCGCAAAGCCGTCGATAAACCCGCTTCGTCGCAAGCACTGCTGACCGCTTCGACCCTCGTCAACTTTGACAGAGGCATTCGAAGACTTCGCACCGTTCCCTCCCACGTCCCTGCCACGGAATGAATATATAGCGAAACGAATTAATCTTTATCCCCCAAGCCAAAATTTAAAGTCTATCTGAACAAGTACGTTTATATAGCATCAAGATCAACATTCCAAAATCGTGTTTTAGGCGTGAAGTGGGAAATGTAAAACGTACCAAATCCTGGATCTCCACTCTTGACACGATGACGTGTGTCTAACCCTTCTCACATTCACAGTTCGTCGCTCCTACCCGATATTGACATTAGCAAATCTGCTTTACAATAATCTACGTTGCGCTCATGTGACCAACGATATTTGCATGATAATTCACGAGACACTGTGTCATGGCGATTATCACGTAATGTGATTGATTGCTTCTTCGTCATTATATTTCTTTTTACTAACATTTGGGGTTCACAACATAATTTAGCTCTTAAAAGATGTATAGTATAAATATATTCTTAGACCACAATCTCGGCGAGGTCGTTGTTCATGCGATTAATTTCCGTAACCAGACACCGTCTCCACTTTAAAATATACTATGTCATTGTTTTATTTTTCCTCCTTGGTTCCTTAATGTATTTTTATGTGCAGTGTAAGCTCGAGCACTGGATCCAGCACACTACACTATTTATTGACAAGCGATATCGGAAGAAGTCGTGATAGTAATTCAAGTTTAATCTTGCTGTCGTTAAAGGACCGTGTGTGTTGGTCCACACCACCGTCTCCTTTATGGCATTCCTGCAATCCGACGGCACGATATTGGAATCGAACCTCTCTTTTTTTTCATCAGCCACAGAGTTGAGATCAAATATCGATAGTCAGTAGTCTACGACCATAGTCCAATTGCAATATCTGCGAAATATTTCGATCTCTACCTATTAACAGAACTACTTATCTTTGTACTGTGTATTTCTTTGCTATTATATTCAGGACCTTCGAATTATATTTAGTGCTGTTTCTTTTCCTTTCACCCCAAACATAACATAAATAAAGAAAACGAACACGAAACGTAAATGGTAACAGAATCACTTAAAATTACCGCTTGCAATCCGGATAACCGGATATCATATTATCCGGATATCCGCCCATTCAAATCCGGATAGGAAGCTCTTCATTATCCGGATAATTTGGATAATTCGAATATCTGATATCAGCGCGCTCGCGCATTGTGAGAGGTTAGTGTAGTGTATGCATACACACAGATACATTTCTTTTGTATTAGGAAGTTTTACATGCAATACTTATTAGTTAGGTAGGTACATTCTTAATTCTTGTTTGGTAGTGGCGATGATGAATTTCTGGTAAATGTGTATGTAAGTAATGTATGTGTTTATTTTATTAATATATTATATTTTATGTATTTTTTCAATCTTCAATATATTTTTTACCTTACATTACACACACCTGCTTTGATCACCTTTTTCTTGATTCTATGCTAATAACATCGTCAGGTCGAATAAGGTAGAAGAAGAGATTGCTTTTTAGCGATTAGACCCCTGTTTTCTCGTCTCCTACCCTACCTTTTAAGTTCTGATTTCATTTTATAATGAATGTTTTTTGGTGTTCAATACAATACGCTTTGTATTGTATTGTGTTATTTATTTTTATAATAGAGCAAGAGCCAGCCAGACCTTCGTTATAGTATCGTTATAATCCTTCGTTATAGTCCGACTACAGTACCAGAGCACGAAGCCTACTCCTTTGCAGCGGGGAGTCAGACAAGGAGATGTGATCTCTCCGAAACTGTTCACCGCTGGATTGGAAGATGATTTTAAGGTTCTGGACTGGAAAGGACGAGGCATTAACAATAATGGGGAGTACTTCACTCACCTTCGATTCGCCGACGATATTGTAGTCATGGCTGAGACTATGGAGGACCTCAGTGCTATGCTCGCTGACCTCAGCAGAGTTGTTTCCGACCGAGTTAGCTTAAAAATAACATTGGACAAGACGAAAGTCATGTCTAATGTTGTGCCAGCTCCGTAATAGTCGGAGGCTCTGCGCTCGAGTTGTTGACGACTATGTATACCTGGGACAAACGATCCAGTTAGGTAGGTCTAACTTCGAGAAAGAGATCACTCGTCGAATCCGACTCGGCTGGCAGCATTCGGGAAGCTTTGCAGTCTTTTCGGCCAAATTACCGCCAGAAGTCTTTGACCAGTGTGTGTTGCCAGTGATGACATACGGATCTGAGACGTGGCGCCAACGATGGGCCTCATTAGGAAGCTCAAAGTCACTCAAAGGGCTATGGAGAGGTCTATGCTCGGGGTTTCTCTACGGGATAGAGTCATAAATGATGATATCCGCAGTAGAACTAAGGTTACCGAAATAGCAAGAATTGCGAACTGAAGTGGCAGTGAGCGTGCTCGCAGGACTGATGGCCAATGGGTTCTCGAATGTCGTCCGCGGAGCGGGAGACGAGCCGTCGGTAGGCCTTCAATAAGATAGCGACGACCTGGTTAAGATCGCTGAATTGCGTTGGATGCGGAAAGCACAAGACTGGTCTGCGTGGAGAGCCTTGGGTAAGTCCAGCAGTGGACGTCTTTCGGCTGACATGATGAATTATTTACTCTCGATTCTGAGTATTTTTGTGCAAAGTGCTTTCCGGTTCCAGCATATTAAAAATTATTGCATAGTCTGGCTGTGTGGGCTCTCTCCTTAAGGCATTAACCAATCAGAGACAGAGAAGTTATCGAACCGTTTTTTTTTATCACCATTAAAGTGACAAAATAATGAAGTGCGTATAAGACAATCAGTGATTAAAATAACACGATTCTACACGTTTTTTTAAATATTGGAAATTATTCAATTATTCGTAATTCTGAGATTTCAAATATCAAAAATAAAGAAAACGAAGAAACGTACAGAATCACTTAAAATGTTTCCACCGCCTACGAATTTAGGGCAAGTGTTCTCAACAGGTGAACAGCACATTTTGCCGGCTTTCCTATTTTCTCAGTTTATGGTATACTTGAGTGATCCACTTCACGTATGATGACTAACAACCAATGTCAAGACAGCTGTGTTTATAAAAACGAGAACTGTTATGAGGCTGGCCTGAGTCATAACAACGTGACCCCTATGATGACTGTGCCAGACCGACAGACGCATATGGACTCGTACCTAGTGCCTACCAATTGTTTTATCATTGTCCATTTTATTTGTGAACCAGGACAGATGCTAATTACCAAACAGGAGTGAGTCTTTTATAAATATCTTTATTTCATGATATAAGAAATTGCTTTACTTGTTTAAACAGATGAAAATTTGATTTATTCTTGAACTAATCATTTCCAAATGTACCCTGTAACATTTGTAGATTTGTAATTTCGCTCGTAAATAGCTGATCCCAGTTACATCATTGTAGTTACCAATGATACTAGGCCGGTTTGACATTTTCATATTATTGGAAATGACAAGTTACTGAAGTGTTCAACTACTTGCCAGCTCGACTGTACGTATTTTTATCTCTACCGTAATATTTCTTGCTCAAATCTATCAAATACTGCATTAAATTTTTTTCCAATAAATAGAGTAAGAAGTGAGGCTTGATCATTTGATATGATACCGAGTTTCACTGCCGGCAGCTCGAGTGACGCGAAAACAATGAAACAAAAGCTGTTATCTAATTGCATCTAGACGAGCAGCGGAACTTCAGGCCTTAGTCTTCTGACTTTACAATGCAGTTTTGTTGTCTCTTTCCTTCTAGCTATATATGAGCTGCACAGCACTTAAAATACTGTAATAGTTTGCTTACATAGGACCTTCAGGGTATCCGTGTTAGCGTTTAAATTGTGTACATTCTTGTTACATTATTGATTGCCTTGAACATTTTAAAGCTAACATTTCGCACAAGAGGATGCATAATATGCATTACTTTACAACATATTTTTTTAATTTTTTTATTGGACACCACAAATCAGTACAATAAGTTTATAAAAAGACTAAATTCAGGGAAAAGTAGACAATTAGAAGTCTTATCGTTTGAACACGATCTCTTCCAGACAGCCATTTAGGCGTATAGAACCTAATACTAATAGGTATAAGTACGTAACATTTCTTATACTAAAGAATAAGGGGCTGTTTCACCATCCATTGATTAGTGTTAACTGACGGTTAAATGTGATGCCGTCTCTTTTTGTTTTGTTCGAATAGACGGAGACGGCATCGTATTTAACCGTCAGTTAACACTAATCAATGGATGGTGAAACAGTCCCTAAGTGTCATTATCATTACTCATACTGCGATACAACTCTTCTGCTTTTGCGCAATTATTATTCCAAGTTCTACCTTTGCATGTTTGAATCGAAATGTTTTTAATTTGTGTAATGAATTTAAATACCTTTTCGTTCCTTGTTTGGTATGAACAGCATATAATCGTTAGTGTAACACGAAGCAACAGAACGTGTTAATATCCCAAACGGCCGGCTATACGTACTCCACTTTACTGCCGTCCGACGCACGTGCCTCCAACCGCCTCTCTCCTAATCCCACGTTAATCCGACGCGGAAAAGAACCGATAACCATTGTTTTGCGACGATATTTACACTGCATTCTGTGTTTGCTCGGAACACCGTCCGTGCGAACACGCGTTACTATTTAATAACTTAATCTGATTTCCTCGTCCTATAGTGCAGGAACTTTCCGCGCCAAAATGCCTCTTCAGTTTTAGCCGGACTGAGTTATGGACGGTACGTGTGTAGTGTGCTGAAAAGTTGTATAAGTTTTTACTTTTATTATTTCTTTGCTTAGCCAGATTTAAGGATTCGCCCCACATTTATGGCGTTACGAATTTATGAATTTGTCCAACATAACTTACCAATAAGGATAATAAATTGGATCATCAAGTTGCTTATATCTGCTTGTTCGATTTTGTTACCATCTTTAGGTTTCCATTGTGGTACCTAATGAACAATGCGCACTTAATTCATTTTAAAAGCCCGCCATTATCTAGTATCTTATGTCTTTCCAGTGCTTTCCAGTCCAGTGCTACTAAAAACTAATTGTATAATTTTGAACGTGTGTTCTGTGAATAATTTCACGAGAATCTCCCAGATACAATGCTCCACGCCAAAGCGTCTCAATTAAATTGGGCACGCGGTGCACCGCACATATTGTCTGCATAAAATACTGCTAAAAGTGCCGCAAGCACTGTAACTGCTGCACGTAAACGCTCAACTTTTGACGTCACTACTTCGTATAACTTATTCCATATTTACTCTAGCTTTATCCAAGATTTCTAAGTTTAAATTCAAACCGCGGCAAAACATTTGAACTCTATAATCATGACGTGCAACAGCGAATTACGGTACGTGATTTTGTTGTAAAACCTTGACGGAATAATAACTACGTGAACCTTTAAGGAAAGCTCTGAGAGAATAATATTCATAATTGTACCAAAGCTGAACTGGTACTGTTCCGGATGCAAGGAGCAGACGAGCGTGCATAATTAATTAGCACAAAATGTGCACTTAATTAAAGTAATTTGTAAAACAAGCCAAGGTAAAACGGCTGAGCTGGCGACTCGATCTTAATGAAGTCGTTTTAACGCCAGATTATGTCACACCGCTTGACAATCTCGATAATAATAATGTGATAGCTTACTTTAAGTTTATTAAAGCTCGTTCGTGATTCGATTTTTAATCATATTTCGCCTTTGTATTGTCTTAATAACGATAGCTACAGATGATGAAGTCGATACCGACTATTAAGATAGGACTTGACTCGGCATTTAGGTTATCAGCTGCTTAATATTTGATCTCGTTCACCACTAATTTGAATGCTCGAGTGGGTTCACGGGTGTGTGGGAGTTGGCTAATTAAAGTTGTGTCCCGGGGCGGCAGTTGTCACTTCCCTTCCTGTCTTTTGAGCGCTAACGTAACGCGACTCTCTCCCATATACTGTGGAGGAACCTCACTAATTAGTTTCCCTATACAAATTGTATCAGCTCAATACCTAAAATACTTTCCGAAGCCAAAGCCTGGTTCTAATTTCTGCTAACTTTAATTTTGTTTTTACTTCCGAACTAAAATAGCTTTTTAAGTTGGTCGTAGCCTTCAATCGTAAAGAAAAAAGGAAGAGATATTAAAATGAAAACAGACTAAAAATAACCTTGACTTATAATTAAATAAGTCCGATGTACCTCCGTTATTTATTTAATCGTATGGCGTAAAACATTAAACAATTACACTAAAGAAAGAAACTACAAACTAGCTATAAACCTCCGTTAGTAAACAACAACGAAATTTCTTTAATCTGCTGTGACGTTAATTAAAGATCTGTTTAGCTAAGGGCCTTATGAATTAATTTGGGAATTAAGTATGTAAAACGTTTCAGCGTAACGTTGCGGTAGCAGCTGTCTCATTGTGTTGCTCATTGATGGAGATTCAATAAATTAGCTAGGCGAAACGAACCGCGCACTCGACAATTTAATTTTCCACGCGCGTCACGTCAAATGTAATTCGATCAGTAAGAGCTAATACTGGAATTATCTATCTTATTTTAAGCCAATGAGTATTCTTGTTGTGTGCATCGTTTCATTTCTGTATTATCAGTTGATATTTCAGTTCTCTTCTTCATTACTTCTTTTGGATTACTTCTATTAGATTTCTATTTCTATTTGATTCTTAGTTTGGATTACTTTAGCATATTTACATGGTTAAGTCGTTTCTTTTTTTATACGTTACATTAAACATGCTTATTTATAATTGGTTTTCCGGACTCCCTAACGATCTGTACGAAACGATGATTGATCGCTTCTCTATGTAAGACTTGAAGACAAACTATTTTCCATTCCGTTGTTTATTTTACCCGTACGTGAAGATTGATGTTAACATTAACATAGTTTACATTTACACTCCCTGGTCCTGGTTACATTCAAATAAATATGTTTTTATTATTCAGTTACATCAACGAATGAGTTACCCTATTAGTCCATTAGTTTAGCTCTACACCACATTTCAAAATTAGTATAATAAAACACAGCAATAGTAACAGGTACTTATTTATGTTATAGAATAAAACGACTGGTAATCAATTAAATTTAATAGTCTCTTTCACGTCTCCCCACAGTTTGGGTCACACTATTTGTCTACGGCTCTGCATTTGATAGCCACTTCGCTGCCTCCGTTTTGAATGTAAAACACAATATCGGGCCATTGTTCAGTGTCTCGGTGCTATTAATTTCACGTGGTGTGAAATGGTCCCCAAACTTTGTTTAATTGTTACCGGGGCGACTCTCAGCCTGTAATGATCTTCCATTTGAATTTCCCTGAAGATTATTACCCTTGACGAGTTGACGCTGTCACTCCCAGATGGGGGTGCATGTGATTCTTTGACTATAAGTAGTAAACCGCCTAGCTCTGTCTGGTTGTTACCCGTCACAACTGAGATTTCCGCCGCAGTTTCTGACAAAGGATAAAATCGCGAGAGAAGTTGTCTGCTGCCATTATTTTAAGGGCCTACTCGACAACTCTGTATTGTATAGGATAAGATTGTTTTTCCTCGTTCTGCGTGTTATTACTAAAAGATTTTAGATCCAGTTTACTGTGATCTTATAATGTTGCTACGCGATGTGACTTAATTGAAATTTCTGAATGAGTTACGTTAAATAACAAAGCGGAAAAAGAAATTGAATGGCGTACTAGAGTGCCTTTAGCTGTAATATCATGTTGACTTTCTACACCTGCCAAAGAAAGCGTTGTGAAGCTGATTGCGAAAAGTTTCCACCCCAGTACGTGATTCAGTTTGCGCGCTTGTACCAATCCACCCTGGGTTTAGAGTGCTTCTTCCAAATTATACTACGTAGTGTCTAGTAGTAGCAGTCTTTTTGAACATGCCCTAATTGTTGCAGCAACAAAAGACGAGCCAGACGGCGAGGTCGGGGAGTGCCGCGGCCGGCAGCAGAACGGCGGCGGCCGCGGCAAATTGGTATACAACGGGTACTCCGAGGAGTGCTTGGACCGGCTCGAGCCCAACGGGAACATACCGCACGACAAGGACTCACATTATGGTTAGTATGCATTATGAATATACACACTCGTGTATCTATGTTGGAAACTTGCGCTTTTGTTTGTAAGGCGTTAAGCCGAGGCACCCAGAATTCCCACTCACGGTGTATTGTAGTTCCCCATCCCCATTGATCACAAAATTCATATACGTCATAGAATCCAATCATAATAGAGTAAACTATGCGATCCAATCAAATTATTTACCAGTTTGCTAGATAACATTAGACACTACTATCGTTTCTGAAAATGTTTTAAGTAAGTATACCTAGTGTGAATTCTGGTAGTTCCGAAATACTTAGTAGAGACGGAGATCAATATAACTCGTAGGATTAGGTTTAGGACCATCATGTCGCAGTTGGTCTTCCATTGCTCAACGGTGCGGATTGTATCGGTCGACATATACGAGTAGTGCATAATTCAGCCGAATGAAGAATACTTTCTGGTTTAAGAGCGTGCACAGATTTTAGTACGGCGTAAGTACGGACGGAACGAGATGCGTAAACGTGTCGTGCGTAATGTCAAGACTTGAATTAAAAGACCGCGATTTAAATGCCTTGAATACTTTAATATATTGGTGTAACTACTGGTGTGAATCTATAAATATGTGGAGTATTTCATTGTGCGTATAAATAACTAAATGAGTAGGTACCCGGCAACCAGACGCGATGAAACTATTTCCCGCACAACATACGGCGATTACTCGCTACTTATTACCAATAAAAACTGCCATAATCTTACTAATGACAGACACGCCATTAGTCCTAATCTCGTTTTTAATGACACGCGCTAATCATCGTTAATCAACTTGGGCTTACTGATTACACCGCGTTTGTCATTTGTGTCTCATAGTACGCCTTAAGATGTGTTAGTGATTTTTGTTGGATCATTGATGAGTGATTTCTAGCTACGCATGTGTAAATGACAGTTGCAAGTTGCGTCATAATGGTATTGATTTTGGAGAGTTCTAATAAACTTAATTTATAATTAATAAATAATGCATAATGAATCTGTGACCGCAGCATTTGTGTAACATAATTTCACAATACAATTTAATTCCAGAAAAAACTATTCTTTTTGGGAATAGGTGCGTAGTTATTGTATGTCGATTTAATAAGTTTGCAACGGCAGGAAAGAAAACGTTTTTACGATTTACGTTTGTTCTTCTTGCCGTTATTTATCAATATCACAAATATACGTAGATACACATTTAACAACAATCATCAACCATTTCTCGCTCTCTATTTAGAAAGACAAGGTCTAAATTTTCTATGGAGATATTGTCTCTTCTACCTCCTCTTAACAGAGGCTGTCGCAATGCGGCGCTCTGACGCTTTATAGCCCACATTATTGTGTGTCATTATCATTGTTATTAGTTACTAGTTTGTATTGTCATTCGGGTGGTTCAACTAACGCATAAGTATTTGCGACAGCTTGCAGTGATGCTGACCACGCAACGTAATATTTAAATAATATTAAAATATGAACACAGTAAATGATCTACCAGGTTCATATTTTCTGTTTACTTTTTTTAATTTAATTTAATTTAGCATTGAATTAAACAGTATCCATTATTGTAGCCGCGTGAGATTTCATCGTTTACTTGAAATCAGCTGAAAAAGGTAGCTAATTTATGTAGACGTTTATTTTATAAACTAGTTATTCAATATATTATTTTGGATAACTAATGCTCTCATAATTCGATTGAACGTACAGTAATTAAGTTAATTCGATTACCCAGCGAGAACTCCTCGAAGCTACATATACAAAAGTTACATTGCCGAAATAGCTAACTTTGCTCGTAAACAATTACGCCCCGTCTGATGAGTGATGTCTAAGTTTGATCATTAATTTTAAATCTCATCAGTGCGGTCCGCGCGATGTCTTTATTAGACGTTATCATCGCAACCCTTGTTGAGGCGACACGACAAAAACAATTAAGACCTTTGATGTAAACTGAGAGACACTCGCTTAGATTCAGTCATTTCCCCTCACTCCGTGAGCCTGGGCAAGAGAGGACGACAATAGCCGCCTCCTCTTGCCGCGATTACGTTATCTCATTCCTCTCTCAAGGAAAATTGTTTTTATCCTCGTTCTTGCATGTAATATAAAATTTTACAGCATAAATTCTTACCCAACAGTAACTCGTTTATCACAGACAGATTATTTTCACAGTAATCTCTGATCGATTGGATTTATAAGTGGAAATACTTAGATTATTCAATAAGTTACCCCAATCCTGGCAGTGCCAGCTCTCGATAAGCGTAGTCAGTAAGCCCTAACAAGTGGCGGTTAAGTGAACCATAACATACGTTACGCCTGCGTCGCCCGTATTGCTCTATGACATGGGTAAATAAACGCACTGCATGAATATTTATCGACCAATCACGCCGCACCCGAACGCCGAATTTAGACACGCACTTGATTGTGAGAGTACACTGCTACACACATATGAAGGTATTGAAGTAGCATCCACCGCTTTTACTAGTTCCGAATGGACAAATGGACAATAAAGCGGCAGACACGGTGGCCGTGGAAATAGCTTTTTTTTTAGTTAATTCCTTATATCTACCTCTAAGTGAATTTTTTCAATGTCTATTCTAGTTTCTTCCATTCAGTTGCAAATTTCATAACATATTCAACAATCTGTGCAGATGAGAATGAACATTGACTCAAAAGACTAGATTCGGTTGGTCAGTCAAGTTCTGGATAATGCTTGTGAACCTTGTGTCCATATTGATAAAAGGTTCTTTGCGAAATAACTATACAGGGTCCTGGGGGATTAATCGGCCTAACAACGTGCGGGACGCTCTGTTTCGTATGTAAACAAGTTATTGTTTCACTCCAAGGGGAATCTTATAAAATTCCATGAATGAATAAACAAGCAATTTTGGTTTCTGTTTGGATTGTTCGTACGTGTGTGTAGACAGGCTTTTTGTTAAAAATAATACGAAAAGCATAATTAAATTGATGATATTTTTATACGGAATATCCAATTACTGCGATATCGTTATCATACTTTGATAATTTCAAATTCCAATTACACAATTGCGCTAAATTATTGTTGAATTTGTTTAGGAGGTTGTTCGGAATAATTTAATAGCCATTATTATTAGCAAATCCTTTAAACACTTTGTCCAAACGCCTGTAATCATGGTAATGGACTAAATAGATTACCTCTTCCATCCAGGCTAGACATTTTGGTGCCATCGGTGGCCTTAAAACACCCTTGCGTCTCTACAAACTCATTTTACGCATTTCACCGCAAAAAAGGCAATGTTTTGTTTCGCACGCACAATGCTCCGATGTAAATAATAATTAGGCTAATTGCCATTTTGTTTTGGGGCGCACAACACAATGCGAAAGACGCCTGTCCATTTTAATTGGGCTAATACCGCGGAGTGACGCAGTATTTTTCGTGGCCAATAAACATTTTTATTTCCGGGTTATGAAAGATGACATATATGCCTGCAAGCCGATATGAAGGATACATGCATTTGGACGCCCGTCAAAAAGCCTATACTCGTAAAATACGCCCATTCCATTCCTGACATGAAAGTAATAGCGATAGTAAAGCGATGTAGCAGTTTGATAACACGTGTCAGAATGATGAAGGAGACGTAACTGCTGCAAAAAGTAGGCCATTCAAAGGTGTTTTGTGGCAGTTTTTTCAAGCAAGTGATTGAATAATGTCTTAACTTAGCTGAATAGAATACCTACTTAAATTGCAAATACGTAAATTGGATAAAGAAAATTTCACCGAAACCTTTCCACTTGTAAAATACAAAGATACCTGCTGCGAAAGAAATGTAGCATTGTTGAGGGGACGAGTAGGAGCGGGTAATAAGTAAGGTCCTTATTATCCCCACATTTGCTCGGCGATGCCGTCGTTCAACCGTAAGCGCAAGTGAAGCGAACAACCTGATTCTCATTTTAGGTTTTGTTATGATATGTGTATCTACTCCGAGATGATGAAAATTACAGCAATATTAGTCAGTCATTTCGGAATCTATAAAACCACACGGTCCATTTAACTGAAAGCTTTAAATCGATTTGTCTTCAAGATAGGCTCTGATGATTTTCTCGAGGTTTATCAGAAATGTTATTACAATATGCCATTTCTCATCCATATTTTTCACCGCTTTCATACTGACTAATTAATTAGCTACTGATATCTACAAGCAATGTTTATAAAATAATCTACCCTACAACTTTATCCTTTTAGCTTTTAGCAACTATAATACGAATCATTTTCCTATTATGACTGTTGTGATGTGAATTAATGTTGTCTAATATTTTAGCATGTTTCATGTTGTAAGACTCAAATGCCGAGCTTGCCTGACCTATTTGCTCGCCCTGTTATGAAAATAAGCAAGATAAGTTTAAAACTAAAAACCCATTTATGATAGAAATCACGCTCTGAAACATTTTGATCTGAGCTTTAACCAAAAAATCTCACTTGCTCATTTGATTTTGAAATATAGCCTATGTCATCTGGACTATGAAAAACTATTATACGAAAGTACTAAACATACATACTAGAAACTAGACTGTAAATGTTAAAATCATATCCTACATAACCCTTCCTTTTGGGTTTGCCAGAGTCGGGATAACTATACTCATAATCAACTCTCACGCGGTCCTCACGTTCCATTAGCCATTTGTTATTGCCAACATATTCGTTATTGTTATTATTAACTTTAGTAACAATGCTGATAACTTATTATTAATTTTGTAAGTTGGACGTTATTGGAGCGGATCCTTTTCCAAATTCAGAGCTGGCCTTTATTAACGTTAGTGAAACTTTGTATCGTTTGGAAATTTGGTTTAACTATCTTAATATTTAAAAAGCATTTGAGCGATGGTTTATGATTATTGATTATTACTAAAAGTATATCAAAAGTTATCATGTAATCAAATCAGTCTATTGCTATATTGAAGAGTTCATGAGCTGCTATTGAATGTAAGAGTTAATAATATTTATTGATTCAGTTTATCGCACTTGTAAACAGCGTCTCGTCTGGAATTTGTTTCGACAACATACGTGTTCTCGTAAAAAGAAAACTATAAATATCGAAATTGCCTTTTTCGTTACGATTTCCATAAATGTTCGTCTTTGATCGCGAGGTGAATCATATCTCGTCTGCGTCTAATGAAGTATATTCAGATAACTCAGTTTACTTTCTACGTCTGTAAAACTTTTCTGATTCCGCGCGAGGCGGAAGTGTTGCGTTTCTGTATTTTTAACCCCCATATGCCATATACGAAGGGTGTTTCACGAACGGACTGCTCCACTTCGCACACACACTGTGTTCAGGTATTTATGAGCGCTGATATGACATAAGTATGTAACGATGGATGACTCTTACATAATTATTTGATCCATAAACGTTTAGGTACTTACACACTCGGAACGATATCGATTACGATTATTTACGACGATTGCGGGTAACCCAACGGCCCGAACTGCTATTAATACGAACATAATTCTCTCGAAAGGTCATTTCTCAATCTATTATAATATCGAGTAGCGTCGACGTCGCTATCTGCGGGTGATTTATTCGCTCCGTGTTTACTCTGGCGTCGCATCGATATCTCGTCTTTGTGACGCTAACGCGTTTCCAGAGTGCCCCTCGATACGAATATCGACGAGACGTGAAAAATAGCTCCTTCCCAACATCCGCCAAAGCGCGGACGTTCAATCGACGTCGCATTTTTTTCCCTCGCCGAATTAATTTGCTTACTAAGTGCTCGCAGGGAAATTGTGTCAAGAGTTTTAGCCCGTCAATTGCTGAGCCTCCCGGTGTTTATATTTTAGAGTGCTCGATAATTTATTGGCAAAATATGAAGGGAAAGTATGCCAAGTGAATACGGATTCGATGAATGAGCTTTTATGATGTCATCAGCAGATGTCTTTATCTGGGAGAAGGAAAATGTGTTATCGTGTCGCCGGCTTGTATTGCGATGTCGTCATTTTATTTCGCGATTATTTCAACGAATTGCTAACAATAGCGGCAGAAATACTTCAAAGGTTTTGGACGAAAAGATTCTATTAAAAATTTCGTCGCTTTCTATTTGAAACTAATTTGGTAGATGGCTTCACAGCATTCGATTTCACGCCACTTGTTGATTCTACGAACATTGGCTTGAATTCCTATCGTAATATTCTATTACTTAGCTAGTTCTCATGAGACTCTCAACTCAAATATGATCCTCCTCTTCACGATCTATGTTTTATATTCATACTCTATAGAAAATGCATGTAGTAAAACGTTTTGACCTTCATCAATCCATTTTATGTTATCGAAAACTAATTAGAGCTGGAGTATCAATATCTCTGTTTAGAACTATGGTCAAGCTTCTCTTCGAGCCGCTCATGAACACTATTTTTCCCCCCAGTAAGAAATTGACACAGCAGCAGCCGCCAATTCTTGGTATCAACATCAACTCCACTATATCTTTCTTCTATTAGATGGTAGATATATAGTAGGTTTCATGATAATTTTAATTTCATTTTATTTGTTTGTCTACAGAGTGGAGCGGAGGTGGCAATGGCGAGTATCGCGTTCGGAGGCAGCTCTCCGTATCCTCAGACTCAAAGTTGCTGGACGAAGGGGCGCGGGAAGATGCACGAGTGATCATGAGGCCGAAGCGGCCGCCGAGACCCAAGTCGGAGGCGTTCCTCGCACACGACCACTCCAACCGACGCACCAAGCGGTTTAGTGCCTTTGGGGTCAGTACCAACTGGTTACCTAACATTGACTAACACTAAAGTTATGCGTTTCGGGAAACTACAGTCTGTTCAATATAGGAATGGACAGAAGGAACATAGGCTCTTTATAATGCACGCTTTAGGAAATCATTTAATTAATTGCATTTTTTTAGTATACGATCTAAACTTAATTCTAATTAAAATATCGAAAGCGTAAATATTAGTTTCAATTATTCATTAACTAACTGTTGCCCGCGACTCCGTTCAGGTAGATTTCGTTTATTGCTATCCCGCGGGAACTATGCAATTATATCTGTATACCGAATTTCACTTCAATCGGTTCAACGGTTATTAAAACGTGAAGAGGTAAGTAACAAACAAACATACAGACTTACAAACTTTCGCAATTATAATACTACTTGGATAAGCGAATGCTATCGAGGCATAGAAATGTGATCGAACGGTAGGCGTTGTTAACTTAGCACTGCCATAAGTTGCCAGAAGAATTTTCAGGGTGAGTGCGTTCACGACGGTTTCGTTGTTATGTTAACTTCTGACTGTTATGATAGGAATCATGTGTCACCTATGCAAGTTAATCCTAAAGCGCCAATTTATTAGTTTTTTTAAATTGTCTGCACCCCTCCAGTGATTTTGCTGCGAATGATGTGCATTGTGCTCAAGCGTCGTGTCCCATACAGTTGGAGTGTGTGCTTTGAAGTGATTCAGCAACTCTGCATCTTTGCGATGCATATGCAATGAATTTTGTAGACCGTAATACGATTTCAGCGTACAGTCAGTGACATCAATATCTAACTTAACAAAGCGTGCTAAATATCTGATACGACTATTTCTAGAGCCTAAGGACGTGTGAGGTATTTTTGCACGCTCCCCTGTGGCAGATATTAATTCAGGTACCTACCTACCTCTCAAACGTACAGTCGAACAAATTGATTTATGTACTTGGGTGAAACCTTTTAATAATTATTTATAACTATCATTTCCTTGACAAAAGTATGGGATGTCAACATAAAGTAGCAAAAAAGTTTCTACCCTGGTACATTATTTATTTTGTTTGACTATATAGTAAATCAAAAACTGAGAAAACCATTAATCCAATTAGGCAAAATTGCATGGCTCAGCCAGGAGCTAATTCTATAGTCTCGAGTTAAGTGCTTCGTTGCTAACCCAGGGCTAAGTTGTGTAAAAAAAATGGAACTTTTATCCATAACCCTTAGTCAAACTAGTGTTCTTTTTTTTTGTCGTCTAGGATGTTGGTCAGTAATACTGCAGTAAAGTCTACTAAAATTATAAAGTGAATATTTGACGTAAATACGATGGTAAATTGTATATATTTACTAAGTTGTTTAGGGTAGATCTCGATCACGTCCTCAAAATTGTTCTGTGTGTGCCCCAGTAGAAAATATGATCAAACATTGTATTGATGTTAGTGATAAACTTTTATCCGCTGAAATATATTGCGCGCACTCTTAGCCAGTTATCCGTAAGTGCGGTCGTTTGTAATGAAAGTCTCGTATTATAAAGAATAGTGATAGATGGCACCAGCAGCCTCCCCTAAACAAATAGGCCGAGGATCTGGCTGACGTTGATCGATTATGGAATTCAGTTCAATTTGCACTAAATATGGGATTGTCGCTGCCGTCTTGAAACAAACCCTTGCGCAAATCGTTGCTGGAGGATACAGATTTGTCAATAATAAGTGTAAGATGGATTAATAGTGTTGCAATGTCTGTGGCGAGACATCTTAGTAAGTAGGATTAGAACAATAATATTAAACTTGTAAATTCATTCCACATCTACACAATATTGAATTAAATTTATTTCTACTTACTTAATTGCTATTCAGGCTTAGTGCAGAATATTTAGAAGAATCAGAGAACAAAACTAAAGGTTATGATTGTTTTTTTGGAGTCTTTTTTGTATTTTTTATTTCAACTCCAAATTTGTTACTTTTACGGGTATCCCGTGAAACCATATCGAAAATACAAACTGAGACATGGATGCACAGAAAAACCAGAAAAAGAGACCAGCGCTGGGAATCGAACCCAGGTCCTCAGCAATCCGTGCTGCGTGCTATAACCCCTACACCACCGCTAGACAGGAATCTAGACACGAATTTTTCCTATGCATACATATCTCAGGTTGCTTATTTCTACTACGCTACTTATGCAGCAGCACTAGCGACATCTATGTTCCGCTCTCATCGAGAGACGTCACACTCTTTCGGAACCAACCGCTCACCCAGACAAGAGATGTCGCTACTAAGCAATCAAATTATGATGAACCAATCATAATTTGATTATGAAGGAAAAATTCGTGTCTAGATTCCTGTCCAGCGGTGGTGTAGGGGTTATAGCACGCAGCACGGATTGCTGAGGACCTGGGTTCGATTCCCAGCGCTGGTCTTTTTTTCTGGTTTTTCTGTGCATCCATGTCTCAGTTTGTATTTTCGATATGGAAAACTAAAGGTCTCTACATATATCACCGTATCATACCATGACCGTAATGCAATACCAACGTGTCAGGCAACAATATATTATTTGTATTGAAAAGTATGAGACTCTGCCCACTACTCACTAGGAAGCACGTTTCGCAACCAGCCGTCGCCATCGCGGGTCATGTATGCGCTTGACATTCCGTTCCTGACGCGTTCCTATTAATTACGGTCATGGCAAAATACGGTGTAGTGGTTAGAGAAATAGTAATGACGGTTTTGACGGTCCCTTACTGATTGCTCCTCTCATCCACTTCCACTCAAAGGTTAACTAGTAGAAATCCCTTAAAAAGGATAAGTTTCTTTGTTTTGTACAATTAACAGTTTGCAGTTTGCAATTCGACTGCGACATAACTGCCTATAAATTTTATATTACAGCAGGAGAAGCGAAAAGCAACATCGTTTCGGGATGATAATACACACTATAACATTTCTGTTTCTCTTTATTACCAGTTGTGCGGGAATGATGTTAAAAGCAAAAATCTAAGAGAAAGTTTGATGTCGGCTATGATGCCGATAATAATAATTTATTACTCCTTACTTAGTGAAGAGGAATAACAAGAAACCAGCAAGTGCCTATTATGTGTCACACAGCAAACGCCACTCTCATAGTGCATCCACAAACACATCCATTAGGCAATTCAAATATTTAGTCAGGTTGTGTGGCGAAGAAAGCGAAACAGTGTAGTTGGCAACCGAAGTGATGATACTTCACTACCTAATCGTTATAAACAGGCTCTTGGCGCTATTAAGTATAGCTTAACTGTCTTATAAAACTTTACGACTGTAATCCTTTGTATTAAATATAATGACCCGGATAACTCACGTCTTAAATCGAGTTTAGCTCGACCGATTTAAGACGTGAGTTATATTTAATATGAGTGAATCTCACGGTAGTTTCGTGTAATCCTTTGTTTTGCCAAGGATTAAATTAACACAATGGAAACTCCTTTCTTCATACATTTATGTAAATTTTGTATTACACGTTAACTTTTTAAAAATATGATGTTTCTTTGCTTGTAGGGCCGTTACATACGGGCTCAATTCCAACCGAACCTACCGATTGCCCGTAAAATTCAATCGCAGCACTAGCGTGCAGTTTGCGTGCAGCTTTACTAATTGCAACGGTACTGCAATGAAAAATTGATAGGCAGTTGCGTTGCAGTTGAATTGTAGTCCGTGTGCAACTGTGTTTAGTAAGTAATTATTTAAGCTGATGCTTTTATTAGACTACAGATGTTTCCTTTGTTTCTAGCTGGCCAAATTGAATCTTTCTGCATAAATCGGGGTGGAACTGCACGAGTCTTGTCTTAACCAAGAGTATGTTTGTTTATCACAGCGATACTGCTGAAAAAAAAAAAACTATTACGGCCGCTTGATAGTTTCCATCGTATGCATTATTATGTACATATCGTCAGTGAAATACAAACTTTTTCCCTTGGTAACGGTGGTCGTGGAGCAGTAAGCAAGGCTTGAAATCGGTGCCAAGACAAATACCGATATGTGTACTGCTTTAGTATCGATATTTTCGATATTAGTGTTTGAAATTAGACCAAAAATATTGGTTCCACCTCCAATCCAACCGCAGGACACTCTCAGAACGAGAAGGCTTAGGCCGTAGTTCCAACGCCCTGTGCCCAGTGCGGGTCCAGTGTGGATTTAAATGTTCACACACACCCTTGAATTTATTCGCAGGTCCAGGTTTCCTTACGATGTTTTCCTTCACCGTAAAGCTCATGGTAAATTTCGAATGAAAATATGGTAAATTACCAGTACTAAAGCCGTAATGTCCCGGTATTTTTGGCATCGATTTAAAACCCCATAAGCAAGGAAAACTACCACCGTAATTGTACGGACCTCCGCAAAGCAGCGCATAAATAAATCTACGTGTAATTACGAGCGCTTTCACATATAGGCGTTTTTGTCGCGCGACTTTAGGGCTTCTAAGTCGCGCTGCAGTAGCGCGACTCGTATCCATACATATTTAAGGGGCTACCCGAGGTTTTCATCGATTTTTGACAAGTTTTGAATCGTATCTCCTACTTTTGCACTACAGATAGAATTATAAGTCAAACGGCTATCGGTTCTCCAATCTTTTATCTCCATTTTTGTCTACCGGATTTTGAAAAAAATGAATACTTAATTTTGTATGATTTTTTTAAACATTGTCTGAAAAAAAAAAAAAACACTTATTTCGTATCTCTATTGACGTGAAAGATCTAACATATACGAAATCTACATATTTGGGTCTGTAAAAAGTGGTCGAGGGTTTTCATTTGAAACTAATTAAAACAAAAGTTATGGCCAGAAAACCAGTTTTTTGGCCTAAAATTGTTCAACTTTGATGCCAAATATCTCGAAAACAATGAACTTTTAAGTAAATATGGAATAACATATTGCTTAAAACCGTTGTTGTCAATATAGTAAGCTACAAAAATCATTAGAAAACTAAGGAATTCAGATCGAAGGTCATTGGGGCATGGGATCCCCTTAAGTAGCGCAGCTGCAGCGCGACAGCCGCGCGACGGTCGCGCGACAGAAGCGCGACTGCAGCGCTCCGAGCCAGCGGTGGCAGATACTGTGAAGCGCGGCTGTCGCTAGCGACGGCGTCGCGACTTAGCCGCACTACAGCCGTTGTAATGTGAAGGGATTCGCTGTGCCGCGCTTCAGTCGCGCGACAAAAACGCCTATAATAATATGTGAAAGCGCTCTACGTTTAATCAACAATTCACTGCTTGAAAGAGTTCAACAACACTAGGTTTGACGTCACCGCCGGTCGCGCCGTAAATTATCGGATTACACCGACTCCAGTGATAAATGGACATTTTTGTTTTTGCCGACAGGGTGACTCTCCGTTCGGGAAATCCGAAGCATACATAAAGCTGGAGCAGCTCGGAGAGGGGTCCTACGCCACTGTTTATAAAGGGTATAGCAAGTAAGTAAACGTGGTAACATAATCTAATCATTTAGATTAAGTAAGTGTATAAAGTATTTAATTAATGGGCAATCGATGGATGCAAGCGACAACTCGTCGTTCTTTGAGACGTCCCACCCAAGGGGGAGGCATTTGTTCAGCAGTGACCGTCTTCCGGCTGATGATGATGAACTAATGGTTTTAACTATGGCCTCTCAAGCGGGATGTCGTGGGTTCGAGCCCGGATTCGCACCTCATGTGATTTTTGGAATTTATGTGCAAAATAACATCTGTAACCATGAGCTTTTCAATAAAGGAAAGCACTGAGAAGCAAATTAAAAATAGTTATGTCGCGTCGAGAGATACCCGTACTTTTCAAAAATTCTGAGCCATAAATTAGCACAGACGTCACGATGATGTGACTATGAATTTCATAAAGATAGCCTGCTTACTTTTTATAATAACCCAAACAACTTAGAAATGTTGAAAAACCCCCGAAATTGGCATTTCAAAGTTCAAAGTTCGCAACCACCAACCACCACATCCACCATCACCTCCACCAACGCAAATGAACTGTAAAAATCAGCATCGAAATCAGTCCCTCCGTTTGAGAGCTATGATGCCACAGACAGACATTGGCGTCAAACTTATTATAACAACCCCTCTTTTTATGTTGGGGGTTAAAAATAACACTCAGGTAAAAATGGTGTTAAAGATACACGGAAAATAAATCAAGAATCTAGTAGTAGGTAATATAAAACTCGTCGCGTTGCGACGACGGGGCGCGATCTGCACGCAACCAAAATGACTAACACTCGCACTGATGTCTCAGTTATCTCTTTCTGGCTCACCGTGTTGGATAGAGACGCAATGAGCGACAAGCGAGTAAACGGGGCGCGTACCCAGACAAAATGGAAACTTAAGTAAAATCCGCTCGCAAATTGTCAAAGTAAATCTTTGAGCCACTTAGCATTGCAACGGGGCAAGTAGGTAAAAGGAATCCTCACGTATGGAAAATCTACTTTAAAACCTGGTACCCACTGGTTCTAAATTGTCATCCTAAATATTAACATAAATAATTAAATGTCGCCTGCAATTTCGTCTGCGTCTCGCTCTAACTATGCACTTGGATTAAAAAGAAACACTACCAGTCGATTAGGCTTGTAGCTTTCTGTCTGTGAAAGAGTTTAAAACTCCGTAATTTCAGAGGTTATCCTCGACAAACAAACAAAACTGAGACGCTAAAAATAAACACAAATTTAGGAACTAATATCAAAATTATCAAGTTGAATCATTCTCATTTATTACTTAAGCCAGTCACAAGATTATGTCCATGAGACCTGACTGAGGCTATATTGTCCAACCCGCTGACGCTCGCGGTCGCATTTACCTCTTTCTATACTCCTACACCATTTGACAGAACGCAATTGTTGAATGTACTGTGTACCACTTCTGTTTGCGGTATTCCTTATGTTATGAAGCTGCTTATCGAACTTTATAAATATGCAAGTATTGTTTTGGTAACATTATGACATTCTCTGTTGATCGGTATCGTCGCCTCCTTACATATTCAAAGGCGACATGTCACTACGTCTTTTAATTAATGCTGAAAGTTTCAACAAGTATTTTTTTTAAATAGCCTATATAGTGTCTCACTGCTGGGCAAAGGCCTCCCCTTTCTCCTTCCACTCGTCTCTGGCTTCGGCAAAATGTTGCCAGTCCGGCTAGAATCGCTCCAAATCGTCCCGCCACCTTCTTTTAGGCCTACCTCTGCTCCGGTGCCCGTCGCTTGGAACCCAAGTAATAATCTGCTTTAATTTCTACATTTCCGTGTTAAAGTGTTCGTGCCCGTCATGTCAGCAATAACAAGCTTATTCCCAATCAAAATGCTTAAAATAACTGGGATAGGTAAACGTCTTACACGCCGGCAATCCAACCACATTCAGAACAAAACAAACATACATCATCCACGCTAAGCTATTGCCCCACTACATTTATCATTTAACACTGGTGCATCTACCAGTTAGTTCTGCCGCTAGATTTCACGTGCCACAAATTAATCCAAATAAAACCGTCTGCATGTTCTCGCGAGCTAAATCCGTACTATTAAAATATCCTATTGGTCACACAATAGTGGTCGTATCGATGCTATGTCCTTACGCATCACCATTATCATATGATATGGACCTATTGTGTTCCAACTTTGTAATGCCTCTTTGACGTCAGTGATGTATTTAAAGTGAGACGCGTCCTGCGGGTAACTACTGCATAAATATGTATGGTGTTGTCTGCTGCCAAAGTAAAGTGAATAAAGATACAATTTTCAGTACCTAGTTATTTATCTATAAAAAAGACTTTAAAAAATTAACAGTCTATGTAGACGACATGGTTTACTTATCCGGATTTTCGAGTTGTCCAACTCGAACAGAGAGGCAAGGACATAATCACAATATCTTTTATCATTTCATTCTGCCAAATGGTGTCAGCGCGTTGGACAATACAGCCTTAGAGACCTTATTGTCTACACTTGGAATCACAATCGTTTTCACCACTTCTCTGTCACACGATATAAGATGAGGGCAGAAAGAGACGCTGAATGCGATCGCGGGCGTCAGCGCGTTGGACTGTACCTACAGCCACAGAGGGTCAGTTGCGTATCGTTTCTGACACTCGCGATCACAATCAAAATCAAATAACAGGTTTCTCATACAAAAACTGTCATTTGCGCGAGTGTAAGAAACGTTACACAATTATTAGCCTTCAGGCCACGATCTTGTGGCTGAGCCAATAATAATTCAAGTAACTTTATAATTTTGTTATTCGTTCCCAATTTTGTGTTTATTTTTAGGGTTTAAGTTTTGTTTTGAATACAGCCAGTGATACACAATACCGAAGTTCAGAACCTTGATTTCTCAAGGAAACGTGAATATTCATACATAATCAAAATGGAACTTCGTACTACCGCACCGCTACTTAACATAATGGTTTAGTGATCAGTTTAAGTAAGCGGTTGCACATTTGCACAAGTGTTAGCATTGATGAATAAATGAGAAGCATGTTGTCTCCGCTATACCTTGTAAGGTCAGAGTTGAGGGCAAGCCAGGTAGTGTATGCGCAGTAAATATTGTATGAGTCCCGGTTAGGCTGGCCAACTATTTTTCACAATAAATTGGGACGGGCAAAAGAAGAATTGTTCCTGATTCGTCCTAATCCTGTTTCGTCGGATTCCTGATTCGTCGGATTTTCAATAGGTATGCAATTACCACGGTAATTCTACTTTTGTATTTAATATTTATAACGAATCTTCCTTTCTGATAAATACTGGTTTACTGCATGATAGATTTAATTATATATAGATAATTCCGACGAAACAAGAATACGATGAATCAGGAATGCGACGAAACAGGAATCCGACGAAACAGCAATACGACGAATCAGGAACAATACCAAAAGAAAATCATATAAAAAATCTCTCACATTTTTTACTCTGACAAGTCTCTACTCTTTTTTATGTTACATATATCTATGATGCCTTCTATGCTTAATCTTTATTTTGGTAGACAAATGTTCCCATTTATTGATTGATGTTCGAAGTGTACCGTGCGTGTCGAAAGCGCGACTACCTATACTTTGAACCAAAAATTCCCATATTCTTTACAGGGATGTTTAGTCAGACTAACACAATTGTCTACTGAAATATTATGGATTAGTTACAGTAAAGTAAAGGTGGATGAACTGCATGACCACACATATCTTGCATAAACGTAGCTATCATAAGGTCGTGGGTGAGCAAAGATATTGTTTTAGTTCAATAATTGTTTTTCTTTCTTTCATTAAATAGAGACATCCCAATCAACTAGGCACGGTGGGCCAACCTAGTTGCTACTCCCCACGCCCTGCGACGTTAATGAGCTCTCAACTAACCAAATTGTGTTTTGTCGTATTCATGGCTTTTCGAACTTCGGGTCCTTTGTTCGGGGAACTTTGTTCGCTGCGGCAGCCGACAAGAATGCTCTGCCTAAATCACTTTGAGAATAGTTGGGACGGGGTGATTAGTTAATCGCGTGTGGATGGAGGCATGTAAAAGATACTCCACTAGAAAATAGTCGTATAAAGTGGGCTGAAAGTAGCAGTTTGAATTTATTTTCCATACCATAGAACAGGGTTTCTTAAACTTTTTGCAGTCACGGACCACTTTCACAATTTAAACAATGCCACAGACCCCTGTCAAAAAAAATTCTGGAAATTTCCTAGTAAATAGGTTTACAGACTGACCCTTTATACATACTCTCATCTATGGACTGACCTACTGTGGGACCCCTGACACACATGCTACGGACCCCTAAGGGGTCCTTGGACCCCACTTTAAGAAACCCTGCCATAGAACAACAACACACACACACACACAGTCAGGTTTATATTTCAAGTTTATTAAAATTCATGCTTATACTGCAATCGTAATTTGCAATATAATTGTCAGTTGAATCGTTTCATTTGCGGTTATTAGTATTATAACGAACGCTTTATTCCTACTTAATTTACACACAATATTGGTCGCAGTATTATGATAACGATAAAAACAAAATTGAACAATAACACTATAATTATAATGACCTTTAACCTAATTAGTGACGAGAATAAGATATGAAATCAATTTATATGGGAGCATATTTTATGCACGTGGTCGTGGACGCTATAGGTCTCTATTTACTTTCCCTAAAACCGAAGGGATTTCTGAACGCTCTTTTCGGAGGTTCACTAGCAATAGTAGATTATTGTCGTGGCCTGGAAGTAGGCAATTGCTGGCTGAGTATGAGTATTAACGGACGAGCTTGCGAGTCCGTTTAACTAATACGAAGCCAGCAATTGCTATTCCAGCCGAGACTAATATAAAGCAAAAATGGTGAATAATTCTGAAATAGACTTTTTCTCAAAATATTATACCAAAATTTATCTTATGCGATTAAAAATAAACTGCTGAAAACACCACAAGCTGCTATTTCAGTAGAAAAAGTTCGGAGTTCCAACAGATAATTAGACTTGGCTGTATACGACTTGTGCCAACATTTCCATGGCATTTTTAACTAAAAAATGTGACTGGTTGCAGGCGCGCTAATTCATTATTGTCGAGCTAGCGCGCCTGCAATCTTTTTAACTTTTTAATTTTTCGCTGACGCACTTCACCTTCTGACAACTTTTACGGACATTTTTGAGAAAATCATGTTTATCTATTTATCGTCTCACTGTAGTATAGATAGAAATTAAAAAGGAGATAGCTGTACTTATATATTTTTTCATCACACTTGCACATAAAATAGGGTCATAACCTCGCGGCCCAATGTGCAATAGAATGTACACAATAAGTTCAAGGGAATTAGGATTTTTTGTATTGTTTTACACCATGGCAGTTTGACAGCAGTTTGACTTTATTCTCGAAACAATTAGATTCTAATTGCTTTGTCTTTTTTTTTTCAAAATATTTATATGGTGATCTTCAGGAGGATAACTTAACAAGCGGGATAACTTGGCTCCAATGCCCTACTTAAGACGTTTATTCCGTGGAATGTAATATTCATCTCTGGCCTATATCCGCCCCACTGCTGGGCACAAGCGTCGTCTTCGAATGAGAGATATTGGTCTGTAGTTCCTGCTCGGGTCCAATACAGATAGAAAACTTCACACCGCAGAATTGTTTCGCAGGTGGCTGTAGTGCATGTTTACATTTGATGTTTTCCTTTGCTGAAAAACTTGTAATAAAATTATAAATGTCAGCTTGCACATAATCTGCACAAATCTCAGAGGCGCAAGCTCGGCTTTGAACCCATAATGAGAGGCCATAGGTCAAACCCATATGCTAACACAACTTTTTTATGCGAGATTTTTAGAGTTTATATTGCCTTTGAGAAATGTGCTACATATTTATTTTTCCGCAAAATCATTTCAAAATAAGCTCGTTTTGCTAACTGTACTTCTTGTTGACTATAGTTGCATTGTCATCCACCTTAAATGTACATCAAATTTCAAGCCAATCCGACCACTGGAAGTGGGTCAAAATGGACTTGCAAGATTTGACCCAACAAACAGGGCAAGTTAAATACTTGTCGTATAATTTTAACAATAATATACTTTATTCATTTTGCATGAATCAAAATAAACTTAGCAAGTTCCTGTTTTAATTGTCAACGTATCTGTTTGTCCCAGTTTGACGCAGCAAGTGGTAGCGCTGAAAGAGATCCGGCTCCAAGAGGAGGAGGGCGCGCCGTTC
Organism: Choristoneura fumiferana; assembly: GCF_025370935.1. NCBI lineage: Eukaryota > Metazoa > Arthropoda > Insecta > Lepidoptera > Tortricidae > Choristoneura > Choristoneura fumiferana. Next base: position 5,424,103 of record NC_133479.1, on the reverse strand, counting down.
ACGGCCATCCGCGAGGCGTCGCTGCTGAAGGAGCTCAAACACGCCAATATCGTCACCTTGCACGACATCGTGCACACCAGGGAGACGCTCACCTTTGTGTTCGAGTTTGTGGTATGAGACAGTTCTTTCGTTTATTTATACACTGTGCTTTTCTTGATTTCCGTTGACTTTTGGCAGACGGCTCAGCTCATTGATAGAAAGTACCTGGTAATCAACATTATGACCAATTTACCCTTGGCAAGTTGAAACAAGTGTATTGAATTCAAGCCTCGTGGGATTCTTGTAGAGCTAACAAAAATAGCTTAAAAAAATACAAAAAGATGACCTAAAGTTTAGTTATGTATCATATCATATATGATACAATGCTAAGAAAAGGGCTAATTAATTAACTTAATCCTTGATTTGTCTTTTAAACAGTAAGAGTTAGGCCGCTAGTGGCTTTGAGAAATTAACTTCATATGACCTGTTAAGTATTCTCTTAAAGTTAACGGAATTCAAAAATAACAGGGCGTATAATGCCTTTACCCGCAGCTTCGTACTCGTAAATAAATAGATCCAACAGCTAAGTCGAAATTTCGTGATTTTACTAAATTACTATGAGAATTCCCATAATTTACCTTGTGAATACATTTTGTTTGAATCAAAAATCTTGATGAAAAACCTTTACAGGGATGATTCTCAGTTAGGCAACCATTTTTAAACAACTTGTATACCTAATGGATTAGTGGAACCATTGGTAAAATAAACTAAACGTCGTTAGGTAAGACCAAAGTCGGCTCGTTCACACTACCGAGATGCTTAATTGTCCACCTTCGTATACGAGCTAATACACTTCTAAGTCGAAATAAAAACATAAACGTACATAAACTGCCCTCGACAAAATTATCCTTAAAAAAAAAACAAGCATTACGAACAAAATCCCATTCACAATCCCTTTGTCTGACAGCATTTATTTCTTCGTTACGCGTAACTTCCGTTTCCTAATTCAGCCGCAACTTTACCGAAACGCGGAGTTTTAATTGTATGCTCGTGTACTGGGGGGGCTACTACGAAATTCGAAAAATCGAAGTTCATATCGTACTGTCCCCCTCACTCTCTTATGAAATAATATAAGCGTCAGCAGGACGGCAAGATACGAAGTTCGAATTTTGCACTTCGTAGTATAGGGCCAGGGGCTTGCAATAACGAGAGGCTGTCTAAAGTACATGGAGCATGTTTATTCGTATGCAATTTAATGCACCAGAGAAACGTTGGTTAAGCGTCTTTTGTGAGGCTGCTAGATTGCCAGTAGGTGGTTTATTTGATGACGCTTATAATTGGCTTAGTCCACGTTAAAGAGCATATTTTGTCGTTAACTTTGAAAGTATTTTGAGAGCAACTATAGGAACTACGCCATTGACGAGCAGGAGGAAGAAACAGACTAACCGGCTCAATGATTTCTGCCAGAACGACCAAACATGCCATCTTGTGTCGGATTACTTAGCCGCAGAAGTGTCAATCTAGCTCTGTACAAATTGCGTGGAAAGCTTAACAGCAACTAGACTGACCGCCGTAAATAATTTCTGCCAGAAAGATGAAATGTGACGTTCTTGTATCGAATTACTTAGACACGAAGGTATCTTCTACAAATGTTTAGTTAGCAGACTTATACAGGCTCAGTGTTTGATATTGTTACTGAAAGCATATCCTTCGACAGGACACGGACCTGTCGCAATACATGGAGAGGCATCCGGGCGGGCTCAACCACCACAACGTAAGACTGTTCATGTTCCAGTTGCTACGCGGCCTTTCCTACTGCCATAGGAGAAGAGTTTTACACAGGTTAGTCCGATTTCAATGACACTTTGAAGAAAATAGCTTACTTTCACTATAACACAATCCCCTTGAGTTTATTCAAATGAATTTCTGAAACATTGAACCTCGCTGCAGTGTTGTAATACCAGCGCTTCTGAAATGCCACCGGTTTCTTGTCATAATTTTATTAAACATAAAGAACTTCATAGAATTTTTGTCTGCATTCTTTATGTTAAGTCCAGTTTAGACTAGCAAGAAATATCGTGCATTTAGGTTACATTGCGATTCCATAAAGCGAACGAAATTGAAGTGGTCAATCGAGCGCCGCAATTTAATGCAACTTGCACTATTTTTCTTGCAGATGTAAACTGGCTTTAACATTGATAAATCTTTCTTTCTATTTACTTGTTTTCATGTTGATTATTGAACAAATTCCTTTCCCGGCAGAGACGTGAAGCCACAAAACCTTCTAATAAGTTTACAAGGCGAATTGAAACTGGCCGATTTTGGTCTGGCGCGAGCCAAGTCTGTTCCGAGCCACACCTACTCCCACGAAGTCGTCACACTCTGGTATAGGCCGCCAGGTAACGAATCAACTGTGTATACTGCTTAATTAATTGTCACTAACAACATCTGGAATCTGTTTTTGTTGTTGGGATAAAAGTTTCCAATATTCGACATGACCTATACGCAAAATTCTATGGTCATTTTTGCGCCACATAGCATTTATAATATAAAGTTAAAGTCAAAATATCTTTATTCGATTTACGCTATAACAAGCACTTATGAATGTCAAAAAAAATCTACTACCTCTATAGATTCCGCATGCGCGCTGTCATCAAGATTACTCTAGCTTACACTTATGTTAATATGTTTAAACGAAGCGGGTACGTGGATGATGACATTGTGGAAGACCGTCTGTCTAGCGACGTCATTTGTGAATGCTTTGTTCATTCGCGTGGCGTGGCGTTGCACTGAATGAATGCAAGACTACGTGAAATATTGGCTTGTTGGTGAGCTCTATTGTGCAAAATGTAGAATTCAAAAATCAACTTAATCATAATTCATACGAGTATAAACCCGTTTCACCCCTTCAGGGGTGGTTAAAAACGTTAAAATTACGCGTTTCTTTATCTCTATTTACTTAAAAACAAAGAAGCTCCAAAAAAGAAGGACTTCCATACAAAATTTCAACCCACTTTTCACCCGCAATGATTGAATTTCAAAATATCCTTTCTTTTTCCTTGTTTTTGTCAATAACACCTGTGAAAAAATCAGCTTTGTCCCAAAGTTGGCTGGGTGTTGATTCAGTGAGTCAGGTCTTTTTTTTATAAGTAGGAGGTAGATTAAACTTAACCTTGTGTTTGTTTGTGACAGACGTGCTGCTAGGTAGCACAGAGTACTCGACGTCGCTGGACATGTGGGGCGTGGGTTGCATCTTCGTAGAGATGCTGTGCGGGCTGCCCAGCTTTCCTGGAGTGCGGGACACGCATGACCAGCTCGACAAAATATTCAAGGTAATATATCAGATAGCAGCAAAGATTGTCAAGAGCAAAATGTGCAAAATATGAGTTGATTATTTGAGTTCCGTCTTGCTATTATTGTTTAAGGGCCTACAGCGTATTTTTTAGGCACGGACGACGCGCAGTTGACGCGCTTCAAACGAGATTTACTTAGTAGCTTATGTACAATCGACATCAAAAATATTCACACTTATCAGTTACATTTATCTGTTCGCTGTCATTTCGTGGTTTGTATAAATTGTCAGCAGGCATACAGTGACAAGGTAGTAAAGCGTAAAGATATCTTTGATCTCGACCGCACTTCATCATCACATCAGTGGTAGTTGTAGGACGTCCACTGTCGGACATAGGCCTCCTCATACCTTCAGCTCCAGCATAACCTCCAGTTGCTTTGGTTGGCTGCTTGCGTGTCCTAGTAGGCGGGGCTTAAAAACCGTGTTCTACGCGTCATCTGACATTGCATTGACGCGCGCAAACCAATCCCTGATTTGTTTCTGAATGTTGAAAATGATTCTTTTTGGTTCAGTTCAGTTCAGTTTCTTTATTTGCTTTCAACAGATACAAAAGTATGGCCACTTTTTGTGTGAAATTTGTTCCGAGTTACGCTTCCTGATGTTTATTCCTAGCTATGTGCATAGAAACTGTCATATTCAAAATGAGGCTTGTTTCTGTGATTAGGTGGTCGGCACGCCTACGGAGGAGAGTTGGGTGGGCGTCTCGCGGCTCCCAGGGCTGCGCGCGCACGTGTCCCGCTGGGGCTCGTGCCCGGCGCGCGCGCTGGGCGCCGCATTCCCGCGGCTCCGGGACGCGGGCCGCGACGCGGAGCGCCTCGCCGCCGCGCTGCTGCAGCCCGACCCGCGCCGCCGGCTCTCCGCCCCCCGCGCGATACACCACACGTACTTCGCGTCGCTGCCGCCGCGGCTCCACGATCTGCCCGACGGTGAGTGCGCGACCCGTAATGGGTGACGCTCTTTCCCGGCCCGAATAATACCGACATGGAAATATCGACACACGCCCATAGAAACTGACATGAGTTTCTATGAGCGTGTACACGAAAAACAGGGACGGTATTTCCATGTCGGTATTATCCGGGTCGGGAAAGAGTCACCCCCGTAAAAACACCCATAAAGGCGCGGCCACATGCAGTCGCTCGACGCTCGTTTCCAGCGTCAAATCTGGTCACGTGATATATAGCGATAAAGTTGAAAATGTTGAGCTAAAAAAAACCTCTTCAATTTCGGGAGGCCAACCCCGTCCCCCCTCATTCTAACTCAGTTCTAAAAGGCAATAGTATCCATTATTTTTTTTCAATAATTTGGCAAATTGCCTTAAAGTACGTAACGACTAAACTAAAACCATTTAAAAGGATCAGTCCTAATTCGATCCAGTATCCTTGAAACTCATTTCGACTTATAATTATAATTATCTAAATTCACAGAACAGTAATTATCAGAATGTAAGCACATAATACAATAATTATTACTGTTGTTATTGTGTTGTGTTGCTGTTGTTGTGTTTGTTGTTAAAAATTGTGTTGTTTCTTTTTGACAACGTATAATAAATCAAAAACCGTTTGAAGAAATAGCCTTTGTGAAGCGTTTTCAGAAATCAGATTCCAAAATATGATAAACTGAATTAAATAAACAAAATTTAAGTAATGACCTTCATTTGACCCCTGCAGTGTCCCGTCACGAAGGCAGTTCTAAAGCAGGTCTACACTCTAAGCAAATTGACAATTTGAAATGTTCCTGTCCTGCTTATGATAGCAAAGAGTGACAAAGATAGAACTTTAATCACATGATGCGCACCCGGCTTTAAATAGTTGTCATTTATCGTAAAGTCAGAAATGCATACGAGTATTTCCAATGTATTTTTACATATTAAATTATTAAATTACTACGTTACAAGTAAATATAAAAGAATTTAAATATCAGATTTTAATAAAAAATATCTATTTCCTATCACACCATTAAACAAACATAGGAACAATCGAAGCTAAACTAAGAGAAATAAATAAAACTATTTGTTATGGTTCATTTAGGACCCTAAGCCGTGCTTGTATTATTGTCACATTGTAATGCCCCAGATTATGTTATGTACGACCTTGGTACGACCTGAATTTTTCTAGGCAATGGAACGTGGCTGTCTCACTGTGACGTCATCCAGCGTATTTCGTAAAAAAAATATAAAAAATTAAATACTCATCCAAATTCAAAACCGATGAAAATGGTATCTTAAAATATCCTATTCCTCCCAAAAATAAATAAAAATTATAGGTTATTTTTTTTTCGTGCCTCCCAATTGTAACAGTTGATTCCGTCAATGAGAAACTGACATCCACAGCCTACCACTTTAACAGATTATCCATTGCAAGGGCATTAGTTAATTGGACAAATCATTTAAAATCCAATTCGATTGGACACTCTTGTCAGCTAATTGAAGTTACGCTGGCCGATCGTAGCACAGAATAAGTTATAATACAAGTAATCGTAGGAGGATTACATCGTAAGATCACTGGTGCCAAATTACACTACACGTCTCTTGACTTAGCAGTTGAGATTTTGGAATTAAATGTGTTAGTCTAAGATCCGAACTTGAAAAGATCTTCACCGGTCTGATAATAGAATTAATTGTATTTTATAATAAATTTAGTATTTTAGAAAATATATTAGAAATGGATTTGCTAAAAAAATCCTGGACAGGCTATTTTTAATCATTAAAAAAAAAGATTTTTAATTAAAAGATAATTTTACATTAACTTAAAAGTATAATTCATATAGAATATGTAGACGTTGGGTTTGCTATTGTTTACCTGGACGAACTACTGGGTTGCCAGGTATAAACTTAACCAGTTATTATGTCGATGCCAGTTACTTTAATTTGATTAGATAATAGAACAAATTGTATATCAACATAAGCGCTGTTTTATTGTGAACACGTTGATATAGGGTTGTCTGCATTTAATTAAAAATCATTAAAAAAAATATAAAAAAAATGCCTGTCCAGGATTTTATTTTCTAAAATACTAAATTTATTATAAAAATACATTTCATTCTATTATCAGACCGGTGAAGATCTTTTCAAGTTCGGATCTTCTACTATGTGTAAAACTCGATCCCGTGGGAATATCTGGATAAAAGTATAGTAGCTTATGTATTATATACAAATCCAGCCGTCAGAATAAACACTCACACACTCGTAAACTTTCCCATTTATAATATTAGTACAATACAACGAATCTCTTATCGAACCGCGTTTGTTTCAATTGCTTCATTTGATTGTTTGTGTTTGTGTTGGAGATAGATTTTTATTGTTTGTTTGTTACCAAGGTGAATGTAATTGTTTGTGTTGTTTGTTGCAGAGGTGTCGATATTCTCGGTGGAGGGCGTGAGCGTGCACACTGAGTCCCGGCACGCGGCCGTCAAATAAGCCCCGAGTCTAGTTCAATCCGCCAGGACGTTAGTTAGTAGGTACGTTTCAATTCCTATAGGTTAATGAACAGTCGAATATGGTTGACTCGTATCGGTGGACCAACGTTCGTGATAGTTCTTTCGCCTAGGCTACAGGCTCGGGCAGGCATCGAATGCCGACCGATATCCGTTTCGATTCGACAACCCGTCGCGCTAAAGTATCATCTGTCGATACGTCGATTGATTTGTCGAATATTATATTAGCGCTTGTTAAGCTTCTAACGTAATATCCATCCATATAATTCAATTATTCTATGGTTACAAGGTAAACTGATAGGTATCGAGTGTATGAATTTAATGTATAAATATATAAACAGAGCAGTGTGCCATATACCTTTAGGTAGGTATATCTATAATTGAGAAGAGTATGACGTGTTATTTTAAAAGATTTTTATGCTGGATATATGCTCATAATTTGAGAAAAATTTTGAAGATGTTTATTTATATTTACAAATGGATAATATCGATGATGTGATTTAACTCTTGATGCACTCTTTTAAAGCTGTACAGTTCATGACGCGGGAGTCGCTAGTTGTCGCTAGTCGGGAGTTCCTAGGGCGTTAACATGCTATATTTTGGCGCTCACATAAAGCAAAAGCTGGGAAGCCTCTAGTGATTCTTATTTAGCTCTCTTCAGCGAAGATCTGACTCGGGTATCGGTGGTCAAGATCGCAGGGCTCTCGCGAGATCCTGTTCGTCATAAGTCTCGTGCACACTCATTCCTTCCACGGTGCTCAACTAGTAAGGTATATAGGCGCCGGCTCGCTTGCTCCATCCTCTGTTGCGCGGCGACGGATTCGAGCTCCGGTGACACAAAGAGAATTGAACTGAGATAGCTATCTATTACCAAAACTTGTATAATATCGCGAACAGATCTCAAATTTATGATGTGTGGGACCGTCCTACTGTAAATTGTGATAGGGATTTGATGATTTGTAAAAAAATAACTATACTAAATTTATTCCTTTGTTTTGTTAAAGTGAGATAGGGGTGTAGTCGAATGTAGTTTCCGTCTAGCTTAAAGACTAGTGAATTTAACCAGTTTAGTCGAATTTTAGTGGTCCCTCACTGTAAGGTTAGGAATGCGATGTCAGTAGCGTACGCCCGGCACATTGGCAGCCCGACTATAGTACAAACCTACTTTTATAAGTCACTGAATGCATCCCCACATCGGTTTGTATAATTTAGTGAAAACTTAGTCTGTGATTGAAATAGTAGAGTTTAGACCGCGGAATCAGTAACACCAAATTTGTGCCAACAGTTTATTAGATGCTTATAAAATATCCGATATTTTCTATAGCAAGACGATTTGGGGATCGCATCTGAGGTTCCGTTTTATCGTTGCCGCGGGGGGCGGCTGTCCCTCACGCGGCAAAATATGCAAATCTAGTCCCGCAGCCCTCACGGCGCGACCCGCCGCGGCAAACATGAAAATGCCCTTATTGACTCAAATAGCAATAAAGACTTTACTCGGGTTTTGTAATTTAACAGTAGGAGTCATCGTAACGTGCTAAGTTGCCTAGCGTTAACTTTATATACAAACGCTGAATACGATTTATTAGATAACTTAAAATACCTTGCCTTGTACGACATAAATTTCTTAAAGAATAAATGTCAATGCCACTGCCACTGTAAAATCAAGTTGTTTAGTAGGAGAAGTAGAGAATACGAGTTGTCAGTGTGTCCGGAAAGCAATATTGAGCGTAGATCAAATTAGCGTAGCGTAAAATACTTGTACTGAGCTTTAGATACTTACGACGATTTCAGCGCCAGGTGGGGGCGAGTGGGCACAACATACTACAGTTGCTCTGCTAGTTGTCGCCACGTATGATGGCTCTTTACGTTGGCCAATATCACCAAGGAATGCTAGAGTGAGATGTAAACATTTGGTGCTCACTCTAATGTATAACAGTCCCTCAATTAGCCAGTAGGTTACGCTTAGTGCTTTAAGTGACGTCCAAACGGCCGATACGATACACCTCGTGTGAGCGAGCATTAAATAGATTGGCCATTAGTGTAATAATATTTTGTAAATACATTCTGAGTAATTGGTGTTAAATGATTAGATGTCGAGCGTCACAAAGCTGCCCGCCCCTGCCCCTGCCCCTCGCGCCTCCTGAATCGTTTCCGAACACCAAAATAGTACGTAAATTGTATATTCTGTGAAACGCAATATGTTCAGTGTATATGATTTGTTGAATTTTATCTAAGTTAAAGTATAAGGAAAGGCAAAGTAAATATTTCACCCGTTGAGTGAGGCACCGGTCGCACCCTGTGCGTGTAACATAGTATATGTTAGGCGGTATCACGAAGCATTTATGGAGGATAGTGGAAATTCTATTGTATAAAAATAATTTGCATTTGTATAATGAAGAACTGATGTTTATGTCGGCTGCTGCGATGGGACGAAATGTGTATATAGATAATAAATCGATAGTTATTGTTAGTCTACAATCCTACGAGTTGCCATTGTTGTCGCGCAGGCCTTGAGATTTATTTTATTCTAATGATTTATCTACTATGTAATAATTCTTATAATTTCATCCTAATTATTTTAAGTATCACGAAATTTTGTCCTGCTGATGCCGCATATGACTCTTTTTATTTTTAATATAATAAACAATGTGCTTTTACTCGTTTAAAAAATTGTAAATACGATATTTGAACTGATAATAATAAAAGTTTTTATTTCTTAATGAAAAGTTTTGTTTTCTTTTTACTTATTAAGAAATTCCCGTGAATAGCAGTGCCAGCTGTTCTTAAGTTTAGTGATTCTTGCCGGGTTGAAGTGCAGGCTGCCCCTTATTGCTGAATTGAAGACTTTCCCGTATTGCAAGTGAGCTGCAGCGCTGAGGAGTTTCCGATACACACTTGAATTAATGATATGATTGAAGTATAAGATCAAGTATTTTATTGTTTTTTGTTAGATTAAAAGTTAATTAAATTCAAAGTGAAGACTGAAACTATCAAACAAATAATCGTAGCAAATCAAATAAAAGTTTGTTATTCTCTATCAACTCTATCAGCAAACACAAACGAAAAAATGTGCCTTAGATTAAGTACAAAGACAAATTCTGTATAGGTAGCCGATTGCAAAGAGATCAATACGGCTTAAGTTAAAAAAAAACATTACCTCTCCTTGCAGTCGGGTAAAAATGTGTATATGTACACGACTTTATTGACATAGTATAACATTAACCCTTAATAAGGTAGAGGCGATTTAGCGACCCCATGCATTTGGAAATTCTACCTTATTGTTTTAGTAATACGTTACAATCACAGATATACACAGATATACAGGTCTATCCATATCTGTGGTTACAATATTCATTGTAATTATTGAAAATACTACTCGCTTTTAAAATATCCTTTGCCAGGTATGTGTATGTATTCTATAGCTGCTTTTGATTCTGTTCTGTGGTAGTATGGTCCAATAAATGAGGCCTTATTAAGGGTTAAGTTTGTGTATTTTGATACTATGGCCGTCTCGATCGCTTTGTGATTGCAAACTTAAATGACTTTAAACAGGCAGAGGCAAAAAGACAGACTTGAAACTTATAATAACCCTCTGATGTCTAAGAAGAGCGCTACATCCTAGAAGTATCAAAGTTCGTAAGCAAAATAAACACTCACTAAAATTACTACCCTGAAGATTTATTGTTTTGATACGCAGCCAAAATTATTCTAGGTCAGGGTTTATCAAAGTGGGGTACGTCAGTTGGTCACAGGACCTGCCTACGCGAAAAGATTTATTATGTAAGGTCAGAATTTTATTAAGATTTTACTTACCTACCCTACCTAAGCTTTTTTTTAATGGAGTTTCTATCTAAGAAGTACACTTATTTACTTTGCTACAAATACTACTCACTATACCACCTTCTATCTGCGCAGAACTTATGCATGCTGAGAAAAACACAGTGGGGTGAGATATACAGGGTGTGTCTGACCATGGGGTTTTAAAATTCAAGGTTCAATGGGGAATGGATGAAAATTTTAGAAACGCTTGAAACTTTTTTTATCGATAGGAATAACCTTCCTAATTAACAGGAAAAAAAACAGTTTTTTTTAAGTAGCATCAATAAATTAAAAAAAAAATGAAGAGTCTTCTTTACCACCAAATTACGATAGTCCGGTTGGTTACGGGTATAGCCCAGAACAAAAAAAAAGATTTTGTTTTTTTTTTATTCGACTGGATGGCAAACGAACAAATGGGTCTCCTGATGGTAAGAGATCACCACCGCCCCTTAAACATCTGCAACACCAGGGGTATTGCAGACGCGTTGCCAACCTAGAGGCCTAAGATCGTCTTTGACTCGTTCGTTTTGACAGGTGACACTCTTTACCGGCCTGGATAATAGCAACATGAAAATACCGATCCTGATCTTCATGTACACGCCCATAGAAACTGACATGAGGTGCACCCGTAACCGACCGGACTATCGTAATTTGTCGGTAAAGAAAACTATTTTCTTTTTTTTAATTAATTGATGCTACTTAAAAATCTGATATTTTTACTGTTAATATTCCTATCGATAAAAAAAGTTTCAAGCGTTTCTTAAATTTTCATCCATTCCCCATTCTATTCAGAAAACTAAGCTACTTTTGTTTTGCAACATTTTCAAGAAACAAATTTAGATCATTTATTGATCCTCAAAATTGAATTGTTAAATCAGTGTATCGGACATAAAATATTTGTATGAAAAGAAAAATGAAATTAACAGTGGTCATTTTTTTTAATGTATGCGATGCGATACAATACAAAATTGACAGCACATTGATAAATGTTTATCTAAGAGATCTCAAATAAATGACAAAAAATAATTCAAGGCCCCCGTACCAATCAAGAGACAGCGATAACATCACCGCCATGTCCGATATACTGATTTAACGATTAAACTTTGAGGATGAAAAAATAGTCTAAATTCAAGTAATTTGAAAATGTTACAAAACTAAAGTAGCTTACGTGAGTAGAATCGAACCTTGAATTTAAAGCCCACCAAAGTCAGAAACACACTGTAGGTAGACCAATATAAAATGCAGTCGACGTAGAAGAACCACTTCCTTTTTTTGATGTCGCTTGAAAGTATGTACTCTACTGACACTCTTTAATGCAAAGCTGCTCGTACAACCAGCTTTTTAGAGGAGACTGTAAGCTTTAGACTACTCATGAAAGTGCCGTACAGTAAGTAATGTTTTCTCTATTATTTTAATTTTAATTTACCGTCTTATATGCAAGTACTACCGAGGAAACTAAATCATGTACCAGGGTAACACCTTTGTGTTTGTGTCATGTTGATATCCCATGCTTCTGCAAAAGAAACCATAGCTAAATTGATTATATAAAAAATGTTCCACCCTGGTACGTAATACAGTTTCCTCGACTGTACTTAGCCAACTTTGAGTTCTCAGTTCTAAGCAAAACTTAAGTTAGTAGATTTATTAATTAATTAATTAATTATATTAACAATCTTTTTAGGGTTCCGCACCCAAAGAGTGTCAAACGGGATCCCATTACGGAGCCTCAGTTGTACCTCAGAACAAAATGAACTTTACAATTAAATAGGTTCCTCACAAGAAACCCGTTTCAACGCTGCTGTGGTACGGAGCCCATTATGTGCGAGTACAACTCGCACTTGACCTTAAACAACGTAAAACGTAAATTGGTCTTGTATATATATAATGTAAATATGTCTTCACTTTGGTATATAATATATCTACCTGCTAGCTTTAAAGTATAATAAGCTACAAACCTAATTAATCTGTCATCTCCCAGGATAACAGGATCAAAGGAATTTGGGCACAAATTTGTGCCTCTGGAAGAGGACAGGTTAATCTCTCTTGCCACTTTATGGTCCGTGTTTTTTTTGGTTCGGGTTGCCTAACGAAAATTTCACCCTTTGCTACTATGAGCTAGTGAGGCTGAAAGCTCAAACTGATAGTGTCCTTTCGATGATATTCTTCCCAAAATACCTAACTCTATTCTGTTGATGTCGGCTCATACAACGGCAAGAACCCGTGAAATTTCGGCATCAGCCTTTCTGGCAATATGCCAGTCTAATATAAGATACCAGCGACGCCGTCAACAAGAGTGGTTAGCCATGAATTCATGTTCCCGAGATATTGCCTGTGACAGACGGACGGGCACCGGTTACCTCATCTTTGGCAGGGTTTCCTTGTTTTCTTTGCAATATTGACATAACCTATATCTTATACCTAGGTACTCTATTCGCCAAAAGTGGTTAAAGAAATATAAAAAACCGCCCAAGTACGAGTCGGGCTCGCGCACGAAGGGTTCCGAACATCTTTACAACATTAGACATTAGCAAAAAAACACGTTGTTGTATGGGAGCTCTCCTTAAATAAAAACACCCCCACTTTACGTCTATGGGAGGTACAGTAAAAAAAAATTTTTTGTACCATTTTGTCGACATAGTTTACATACATATTCGTGCAAAATTACAGTTTTCTAGCATTGAGATAGTCCCTGAGCAAAGCCGCGGACGGACAGACAGACAGACAGATAGACGGACAGACGTACATGGCGAAACTATAAGGGTTCCGTTTTTGCCATTTTACTTTTGACGCTGACTGTACACACTCGAAAACTTTGACTTCCCACTAATATTATAAATACGAAAGTTTGTTTGTTTGTTTCTTCATCACGTCTACACCATTGAACCGATTTAGATGAAATTCGGTATACAGATTGTTTGGGTCCCGGAGAAGGGTATAGGATAGTTTTATCCCAGAAAAATTGCATAGTTCCCACGGGATAGCGATACACGAATCCTCCGCGGACGGAGTCACGGGTAACGGCTAGTTTATAATATTAGTAGGAGTATTTAGATGACGTCATTACGTTATGCTCAGTATAAATAAGTTTATTGTTAAAAATTTAATTTTTAATACAAGCTTTTTTTTGTTGACTGTACTTTTTGTTGATTGTACTAGTATTGTTATCCAAACTACATTTGCATACCAAATTTGAAGTCGATGCCATTAACCGTTGAAGAGTTCCGTCCTGTGGAGACGATCCTGGCCGGACTACCAGGATGTCACTACCAGATTATTGTATTGTCACGCAATCTACATAAGTATACCTACCAAATTTCAAGTCAATCCAACCACTGGAAGTTGGTCAAATTTAACTTGCAAGATAAGGGTCGCCCCAGGTACTGTAAACCTACTTACCTATAAATATGAAATAAAGATTTTTTTTTTTTTGAAGATTTGATTACAGACAGACAGACAACGGGACAGGTGAAACTAAATAAAAGCTTGTAAAATACGGGCTGGTTAAAAATCACCTGACAGACTTGTTTGAAAATAGCTCACCGTCTAAGTATTTATTGAAGGAATGTAATATTAAAATGGGTTTCGACGTCGAAGCCGTCGAGGTAGGTATTTAATAATAATTAAGGCGAAATTTGCGAACAATAGGGGCATCAGTCCGAAGTCAGAACATTTCGCCGAGCGCCTGAGATATCCTTCCATCCTTCCATCCTCATTAATATTATAAACGCGAGTAACTCTGTCCGGTTAATCTATTAATTAGTTCCTACTTCTTCACGCTTAAAGCGCTTCACCGATTTAGGTAAAATTTGTTATGGAGATAGAGATAGAGAAAGTGTCGGCGGCACTAGGAAAGAGATATGATAGTTTTATCCACATGTTCCCGCGGGAAAGCATCGCAGGTGGCATCTAGCACATTCGCGACCACATATCGGTACGCGCTATGCTCGGATCCAGTAGCAGCGTTTTTCCGCTTTGTAGCGAAAATTGTCTACAAACAGAGAATCCAACTGTCGGGCACTGAATGTGCTAGTTATGTAAATAATGTACAGTCAACCATTTTATTCCTTGGCCACCGCGAAACCTTATCTTGTTTACATTAGTATAAAATAAAGCCACTCTACGAGTAACAGTTTGTACGCTTAGATATTCTAATAAACTAAGAGAATAATTTAAGTGCGGTGTTTACCATTAGATAATATTTCACGGATGGTTTATATATATGATACAAAATTATAGGGACTTACCCCGGCTTTGCGCGGGTAGTTTTTGGGAAATGGAGCTAAAAATTGGAAATTAGATTTTTTGAAATTTTGAATTGAAATTTCAGGATTTCATTATCAATTAAGTAGATCGATGTATTCATTGACGTTGTATGTATAAAGAATACCTGTGCAAAGATTTCAAGTCTCTAGACTTAACAGATGAAATTTCGGGGTTTTACATGCGACATCCCTATCCTGTGGGAATACCGGAATGTAGAGTTCCTTGTAGGTCTTTTTTACGTATATGTGTATTTACATAATATTTTTACTTTTACATAAATAATGATTATGCTCAGTATACCTAGTAACACAAATAATCAACTTTTCGAGTTTCCAAAGTGCTTGAAGCGGATCGTCTGATGTCGAAGGATGACAATGACAAAATTTTCAACCACAACAGCACACTGACTGCTCACTTGGAGTTCTCGATTTTCATACCTACTTATACCTATATATATACCTACTTACTGCAGGGTTATCAGTGTTGCTTATCCAGCGACTGCGCTATAAATGACGGTTTCTAATCAGTAATCTTAGCGTCAAAAAAAATTTGAGCAATCAAAGTTTCAATCAAAGAATGAATAGTTTTTTATCAACTTTAATGTCCTCCTAACAGAAAATTGAAATATAATATTGTAAATATTGTAATTTATATTTTGTGATGGCGAAAAAAAATTATATATTTTTTTATTATTATTAAAATTTACCACTTACACCTACATACCTACCAACTTGGGTCGGCCAGAGCGTTTTGATTGGATTTTGGATTGCATTCTAGATTTTCGATTTCATGTTTCTATTCTATTCTAGGCAGAACAGAACAGAATCTGTAGGTCTGTGACCGGCCTTAGACTCTGGATGAATTAAACAATGCAGGATTTTGATTATTGAGGTTAATCCAGTCGGTGTATGTGTCAGTAGGGTGTAAGTGGTACATTTTCATTTCATTTTTAAATTTTATTCTATTCTAGGTAGAATAGAATGGGTAGGTCTGTGGCCAGCCTTAGACTCTGGATTAATTAAACAATGCAGGATTTTAATTAGTTCCCGCCGTGCGGGATAATTAACTGCAAGATATATGGTGGTACAGGTTGTTACGTTTTGCGGTGCAACAATGAGTAATTAGTCATTTAATCTTTGGGCAACTGCTGGAGATAAATCTTTCTCAAAGGCCTTAATTGAAAAAGAGTACCTATTCGGATGAACATTTATCGCGTTTTCTTTTTAGGTAATAAACGATATTAAATTAATTTGTTGAATGAATGTCTATCAAGTGAAGTACTGGGGGTATAACTAAGTAGATAGTCATATTAAGGTCTCAAGGGCCCTGAAACTCCAATCTGATATACCTCTATTGTTATTTGACCGTGGACTGAGGCTCAAATGATCATATTTTCACCATAAAGGTTAACCTCGAACCTTAGCAGCGACAAACACGCTATTCAAATATTAGCATCTAAAAAGCGTCATATAAAACAAGCATGGATTGTGTATTTTAATGTAATGACCATATTATCTGGACCACCGAACTTTGTCCGATGTCTTTCGGGGTGATTCAACTGGGTTAGGTCACAGGTTAGGTATACAATGAAAGACCACACCCGAATTTCTATTCTATACCGTTCAAGTCTTACATACGTATAACATAGTATAATTTATTATGAGCTTAACGTTGACGGAAAACATCGTGAGGAAACCACACACACCTGTGAAGAAATTTAATGGTGTGTGTGAAATTCACAATCCGCACTAGGCCCGCGTGAGAAATATGGCCCCAGCCCTCTCATTCTGAGAGGAAGTCTGTGTTTAGCAGTGGAACGTAGGTACCTATATAGGCCGAGATGATGATGATAACAAACGAATCAAACACAAACAGAAGTGCAACCAGCTTCAAAGGTACAAAAGGAATTTTCAAGTATTTAACTAACTGCAATTTATGTATGTATTTCTACTATCCCGCACGGAGTAAAATTTAATCGCTCGATAAATCTCGTTCTTGCTTCGCTTTAGTATTACTTAAAATGACAAATATAGACTCCATCGATGAACTGTGAAAGTTCCCCGTCTTCGAATTAACCTCTGATAAAAGACCGTTAAAACTTGCACGACCAAGTTTCCTGAACTGAAGAGTAGTTACCATCGTTAAAGTATGATTATGAAACTCAAGTAGCTTGTAAAGTAATTAAGTGCTTTCAAATCATATTATGTTTCGCCCAGACAAGTTAACGTTTTATTTGTTAATTTTGATTTTTGACTTTCGCCCTAACAGTCAATTTTATGTAGATAGAAATACTGGACGGACATCTCTGCATCTTTGACGATTTGTAGACCAAAAAAGACATACCTAACTGAGTTTCATTAATAGTTTTTGCATGCACCTTTAATGAGACAATTACTGTCTAGATGCCTTCGATAAGATTAGTGAGTTCTTGCCAAGAATAAAATGTAAACAGCCATCGGATCGACAGCTATCGAAATGCTATAGGAGAATGCAGAAAGGATACCCGATACAAAACAAAAATGAGCATTACACAGAACATTACAGTTCAAGTTTTGATTAATTATAGTCTGTAAAATGATTTCATTATACTAATAAATAATTTCAATATTTAAATAAGAAAATATCCGGCTACAGTTTGATTTATATACAAAGGACATATCGATATGAAATGTCATTTTCCTTGATGTAGCGCGCAGTTTGATTTCCTGTTCCGTTTCCAGATCACATCGAAGCAGTCATCATGGAGTAAAATTCATAGCAAAATATACCCAAGGAACTATTATCTTCCTTTGCTTAAAAATACTAAAAAGATCGACTAAAGCTTGCTCTACACTAGTGGCGTAGCTTCCGAGGGCTACACGAGGCCATGCTCCGGGGCCCCCCAAGCTCAGGGGGCCCTCGTATTCTGATTTACTAACTATAAATTGAACTAGTGAAAAATTCTCCCACATTCGGAATACAAAACAAACAGTTTTAAATAGTTTAGTTGGGGCCCTAGTTTATTTTTTGCCCCAGGGCCTTTGGTTATCTAGCTACGCCCCTGCTCTACCCCCATACTACCTCTACAACCATAAGCTAACTCTACAACCATAAGCGAAGTGGCAATGTAATTTTCATCTCTCCTGTTCAGAAAGTTTAACTTTCATGGATAGATAGCCGGGTGGAAAATTGCGTGTTCATCTCTAGGGTGGAAAGTATTTTATTTTTTATTTTTACGATTAACCACGCAGTCGAAGATTATTGAGTTACGTCAATGACGCTTTTTTTCACGTTTCGGCCTGGCCATCTAGATACACGTCGTGACCAAGGAGTTTATATACCTATGGAAGTCATTCTTGAAATGTGAAAGAAAGAGATGGAATATATAAATAAGTAAATTTAATTTATTATTATTCTTTTATTTTTTTGTAGTATTTTACTTTCCTCGCAGTCGAAATGAAAAGTAGTGTCTAACTCGGGTGAAATTACCCATTTCCCCTCGAACTATTGGCGCTCTCACTTCGTTCGAGCGCCAGAAATATCTTGGGTGAAATGGGTCACTTTCCGCCCTTTGTTATCAATCTACTATTGCTTCACTTCATACACCCCGTTCGACTTTGTAAAGTAACGCCATAATCAATTAATGATTAACAAGAGGCCTAATACTTGTGTCAAAGCTGGACAGTGCGAGCGAAGTTCTATCCCACTCTAACACATAACGCTAGTGCTTAAGAGAGAGATAGAATTTAGCTTGAAGCTTATGTTTACGCTACTGAGCGTCCTTTTACGCGCTACTGGTTCCCCACGTCTCGAAAACTTAAATAGGTAACCGTCCGTCAGATGTCATGTATCAACATAAACTTGCCCCTAAGTTAAAGTACGTTAAAGCGTGATTATATTTGAACATACAATTTTGAACTTTCCTTTTGAACCGAAGACAGCAAAGCCCCATGATTTTAGCAATACGATATATAAGTAGTTTGAGATAGTCTAGGAGACGCCATGTTTGTGTTAGATTTGAAACTTGCATCCCGAATGGATTGGATTCGTTGGTAAATGAATAGTTTAGACTTCCGTGTTTGATACGCCACTAAAATTGAAAAATATGTTCATAAGTTAAAATAAATTGTCCAAAACCAAACAAAGGCTAACCGACATTATATCTTCTTCAACCCAGGCCAATGCCTAGCTTAAAGCTAGGTTTATCAATGTACAATCATCGATAGTGGGTATCGAAGGAGCTAAATTCCTAAAAAGTGAATTTAAAACCAACAGAAGAAGATACTAGAAGAAGATGAAGATACTAGCTGTTGCCCGCGACTCCGTCCGCGTAGAATTAGTTTATTACTATACCGCGGAACTATGGAATTTTCCGGGAAAAAAACTATTCCAGCCTTCCTAGGGACTCTGTTTATTACTCTGGGATCTGTTTATTGAATTTCATCTAAACCGGTTCAGTGGTTTAGACATGAAAAGGTAACAAACAGACAAACTTACAAACTTTCGCATTTATAATATTAGTGGGAAGAGCTACGACTAATTATTCGTACGGGAAGAGTTACTTACCACAGCCCAAGCTGTGGCCCAAGCAAATGGGATATTGACAAATTCTTACATTTTTTCCATCCACTCAGCGTAAATACAAGAATCCATCGCGTAAAAGGGTTATTTATTGTGCACTGAGATCGCCGTTTGCCTAAAATATTTGCATGAAATATTCCATAGGATTTGAGCTCGCTCTACCTCAGAGGAAGTGTATAAAGGGCAGCGATGGCCATTATTATTTGAATAAACGGGCTTCCGGCGGCGGACGGCTATAGATTGACCTTTCCGGTACAAACAATGTTTCAGAACACCCGGTGATTCTAACGGAACAACGAAAATTTTAACAAAAGAAGTGGCAAAGGTTACAAACATTTGGTTTTAAGCCTCCTAAAACTGAAGACGTATTACGTTTTATAAATTATATAATGACGTATGAGTGGAAAATGTTACTCTGAAGGAAGACCTACAGAACGACATAGATCTATGAAGGTGACGTTTGTACGAAGGCGCTTTATTTTTATTATTAGCCTTTTATTAGCTCTTAAGCGATAAGGCCGCTGATTGCTTACCTTGTAATTGTCTCCTGTGTATCTGTTTTCTGTATCGCTTACTATTTCTGCTGTAAAATAAAGAGTCTTTGTATTGTATTGTTGAATTGTATATTATTAAAGCTTTAACTAATTGAAATAAACACAGCAAACAAACTAAAAACCACAAATAAAAAATATACAAACAGCAGCATTCACGGCGAACTGTAAAAAGTAAAATTTTGTAAGATAGCCGCGATAGTTCCATTTTTTACAATGTTCGTAAAGATTTTTGTCGCACTGTATGCGTACTTTCAGGTGCGCCGCAATTGCCGTCAAGTGTATGTTGCATATAAATCTGGATAGCTACTATAACGAGCAAATAGTACGAAAACAACTGACGCGTGGCGTGTGCGATTCGCATTGTCAGGTTGTTATGGAAACGGAGCGGAAGGAATGGTGGGGCGGGTGGAACTCTCTACACGCCAGTCCGACTCGTACTTGGCTATTTTTACTGGTGTGCCGTGAAAGTTTGATGAACGAAAACTGTGCCTTTAAAACCAAAAGGTTGCTAACGCCTGACCTACAGTTCACACAGTTAACAATTCACACAGTTGTCGGGTTAATAACCCTGCTATTCACCAGATAACACTAAATCTCAAAAAACATCACTAAATCTCACCGTGTTCTCACTCTCGTAACTTACGGCACGCCTTAGTAAGCCGGAGATGGTAAAAATATGACGCGAAAAATGTACAATATAACTCAAATGGAATATGCCTGCAAATCGAGTATTATGAAAAGCCTTTGGGAAACTATCGGGGCGTGGAAATGAGTAGAACGCCGGCGCCTCCCGTGCGACTTAATTCGATTCGGCAGACGAATCGATTAGTGCCAGGAAATATTCAGTTCCTACGAGATGGCGTGTCTGTAAAATGTTTTGAAGTAAAAATCGTTGGTGCGGTAACATATTTTGAGACTAGGTTACTCGAATGTCAAAATGTTCAATTAGAACTCACGCTCCCGCGCAATTTATTGACAGAAATAGGTATCAAAAATCCTAATTAAAATTGATTTATAGTAGTACTCTATACCATTTATTTAAATTAAATCACATTACCATTAAATTAAATGATTACAAAATAAAACAATAAAATCAAATCTAATTAAACAATGTCAAACTAATCAATACCCCAGTTCTATTAACTATATTGACTAAAAAAATCACTTCGTGGGTGCCTACATAGTTGATGGAATCATTATGTTAATTTATAGTTGCGAAATGCAAAAGTTTCGATGTTGGATGTTTGTTACTACACTAAACAAAACAAAACAAAACAAAAATAGGGTTCCGTAGCCATAGCGAAAAAATTAAGTAATATTTTTCTAAGGATTTGGTATTTCATACGGAATCTTCCAAGTGTAGGTATATTTATACCTTAGGCTGCTATTTACTCTTAAACTACTAATAATTCTCAAGCAAACTTAGCCGTTATAGTATTCCTTGAAAGTTTGATATACTTACTACCATCCTGAATTTTTTCAAATTTTTCCGCCCACTGGTTTAGATTTTAGAGGGGGGGGGGGGACGCTTGATTTTCTTGAAAATTTGCACTTTAAAGTTGAATATTTCGCAAACAAATCACTGAATCGAAAAATTAAAGCAAACCCCTAATGGTTTTAAAAGACCTATCCAACCATACCCCACACTATAGGGTTGGATGAGAAAAAAAAACACTCCCGCTTTACGTCTATGGGAGGGAACCTTAAAAAAATTATTTTTTATTTTTTATTGTACCATTTTGTCGGCATAGTTTACTTATATTATTATATCCGTGCAAAATTACAGCTTTCTAGCATAGTCCTTAGGCTTGATAGTCCCTGAGCAAAGCCGCGGACGGACGGACAGACAGACAGACAGACATGGCGAAACTATAAGGGTTGTGTTTTTGCCATTTTGGCTCCGGAGCCCTAAAAAGCACAGTTCCCGTGGAGTATAAGCAAATTCTTCGGATAGTTGTATAAGCATGTCTACTGACCACTTATACATAAAATGCCGGTTCGGAGAAGGGTCCAGTCGTAAATGACGGAAGTAGCTCAATATGATTAAATTACCTACGCACCGAGGATAAGGGTTATGATACCGTTACGCCAGTAACCGCGTGTAAGTGCTACGCCGTAGCAGATGTGCTACGAAGTGCTACGGTTCGTAGAACTAGGACTTGTATTGCTCATTGTGTAGGTTATCCTACTAGTATTATTAATGTGAAAGTTTATGAGCATGTGTGTGCGTGCATGCGTGTGCGTGTGTGTTTGTGTCCTTCATGCTAAAATGCCTTGAAAGATTTGGACGAAATTTGATATGTACCTACATCGTTAGGTTGACGTCGACGATAAATGTTAGTTTATTATATTAGTAGGATATTAGATTGTTTAACTTTAGGTACTTACGCATTAATCCAGCAAAAAATGTTTTTATTTATATGGCTGTTTTAAGATCATATTCCCAATAAAAAAGAACAGCGTGTCAAACACGATAAATGAAGTGTATTAATTTTTCCTAAAAGCTTCTAACAGCCAATATTGCTTGCGAACGAGATATCAGGCTTAAGAACTTGGAGGGTGGAAAGAAATATAGGTACAATGGGACCCTTATTGTGTGTGGATTTGTGTCGAAATATTTATTTTTAGTTGTCCGTAGGAGTACCCAATGCTATTTTATGTATTAAAGTTCCACGCATAAAGTAATAGATCTAGCAGCTAAACTATAATTCCGGGAGTTAGAACAAAATCCCGTGGAAATTTCAAAAAAATTAAAGTGTTCTTCATTTATGTTGAATAAACAGTCGTGCCAATGTCATGTCTCCTAACCAGATGCCTTATTAACACGCTCACGGATTTACTTACTATCGTTTATACCTCTTCATTCTGTCATACAGTAAGGAAAGAGGGTAGAAAGAGATAGTGAATGCGATCGCAGGCGCCCGCACGTTAGATAATATGGCCTCAGGTACAATTTTTTTTAATTCAAAATAGTGTTGTTTTAAGGTGCACGGTGAAGGTTCGTTCAGTATTAATACATTAAAAGATATACCTGCGAAATCTACAGCTCATTGAGCCGCTAGTATTTTTATATGGATGTATATATATTTTAGAGAAACATGTGATTGTTTTACACATTTTTTGTTCTTTCCCGAGGTGGTCAGACATGCCCCGAACGTAAGCACAGACGTACCAATTGTACTACTTTTAACAACACAAATAAAAAAGAGTATCGTAACTTAACTACCAACAAAAGGGAAATAAAGGGTCTAAAGGCAGTCGTACGTGTGAAGGGTTCAAGCGAAGGACCCTATAAATTCTTGCGAGGAAACGGCGGTCGCATTTGAATGTCAAATGTGCTTTCTTATTCACAGAGTCTGCATTTTAGAACGGTCTGTTTTTAAGTTTTGGGGAAATAAAATTGTATCTGAACTTTTATATGGAAAGTTTTAACTTGTTGAAAAGTTTTCGTGGAATACAAATACTAGGAAAGTTCAATTTTAAGAGCGCCGAGCACATTAAAAGATTTTGAACGGTCGACCTAGACCTAATATTTCAATACTGTTGTCTCCGATCTTTTTAGTACGATCCCTGATATTTAGAAATAAGCCTTTATTCTGTGGTGTCGAACTAATAATACTCCGAAAACCAGAAGCTAAATTATCGTTATTTCATTTATGTGGTGTAATGGTAGGTAAAACGGTATTGAAATAGAAATAAAAATAGAAAACGTTTATTCGCATTTCGCAAATTACATAAGTAAGTACACAAAATAAAACAAGTATAAAGTAAATATTAATAACAGTATAACTAAATATTATAGGACAATTGACACATTTTGAACTTGTACCAAACCAAACTAAGCCAAGTACAAGGGTACCTACTAGATCACGAATAAACACGCGTATAAAATATAATTAATTACATACTTAAATGATATTAAACATACAAGACTTTAGAGCAAAAATTGGTATTTTTAAAAGTATTTATTTAACTTGCCTGATTTGTTGTTTGTTTTTGGGTCAAATCTTGCAAGTTAATTTGGATCCCCTTTCGCTTGTATTAAAAAATGTTTTTTTTTTAATAAAAACTTATTCTAATTACCTGTATCTCAATTTATTTAGGCACACGAATAATACAAAGGTACAATCGAAACAATTAATTAATTTATTCTAAATTATATACTACCCCGACTAGAGATTGAACATGAGACCTTAAATTTCGTAGCTAGCTTCTCTAAGTCGTCATAAATGAGAGCTACATCTCGTTCTAGCACAGTTTCGGTACACTTAGCCTGAGTAGAATTCAGTCCCGGTTTATTGGCGGGACGGCCGAGCTGCGACGGTGACCCAGTTAGCGAGGGAGCCCGGCAACGGCAGTCCGGGGTAACGCGGCGCTCCGTGATATCGAGACAATATCAAATTTCCAGGATTATTTACGAATTTTAACGAATAAGATTACGTTTAATTTACGCCTGAAGATCAAAGATTTGTACTACTTAAAGGTTTACTGAACCACGCTTACTGAAGTTAATAATATCGAAATACAGGCGACTTTTACTAAAGATAAAAAAATAACAAGACGCCCATTCAGGATGATCTATTTAAGAACCGTTGTAGACGGACTGTAATCTAACCGCGACGTAACTGCCAACCGTCGACTGCCCATACATTTCTTCATTGCAGATACATTGCAGTCGGTAAAACTGCTCATAATTTGCACGCGCTGTGATAGAAATGTACAGGCGGTCAACAATTGCAGCTAGAATACAGTCCGTTTGCAACGGCCCTGTTCCGTACTTTCTTCTATTTTTAATGTCTTTCTTTATTTGTTTCGCATCGTTTAGCACATACAAATTATTAATTCTTATTTCTAAACGTTATTCTTAATTTGTAACTGGAATGATGCAATTTGATTTCCGAACGAAGCGCCGCGACAGTGCTGCCCTTTCTACGGCGGTTTAATATGGCTGTTATTAGCAAGCAACTTCGAATGGCGGCACGCACGTCCCTAGAAATTAATTCGTTTCTGTTCTTCTTACAATTTCTCCTGAAATCCTGAAAGCTTCATTAGCACCGCAGTGTTTATATCTGACCAGTTCAGCCAGTGACCTATGGAGTGACAGACGGGGG
Source organism: Choristoneura fumiferana (assembly GCF_025370935.1). Lineage (NCBI taxonomy): Eukaryota > Metazoa > Arthropoda > Insecta > Lepidoptera > Tortricidae > Choristoneura > Choristoneura fumiferana. The sequence continues at coordinate 5,399,033 of NC_133479.1, read as the reverse complement.
CCCCCAGGAAACCATCAGCTCGTCGAATTTGGTGAGTTCGGATATTGTATTATTCCAGGCTCCTTCATATCATTTATTTCTTTCTTACAGGCCCTAATTAACTTATCACTATTTAGAGCAGAGAGACTGTATTGTAACCGTGATGTAACTACCGACTGCCCATACATTTTCCATGCCAGCCGGTAAAGCTGCACGCAAACTGCGCAGTAGCTGCGATTGAACTGTACAGACGTAACGTGTAGCAGTGGGAGTTATGTTGCGGTTGGAATGCCAGCCTCTCTGGGATGGTTCTTACCGGATACCTGTTCAACATAATTTTATACTGTTTAATAAGATAACAAAATCCCACAATTTCTTACTCGGGTCAGCGCGTGTCTGGCATTTTTTCGGCATTCCCTCGCTACACGGCCAAGCCTTTGAGCGAAAAAGTCCCGTCTTATCCCTAAGATCAAAGGTAGACCAATTCAGACACCTCGCTTTTTAATGCCTGACAACCTAAATAAATAAATAAGTTCAAAGTCAGAATATCTTTATTCAATGTAGGCTATAACAATCACTTATGAATATAAAAAAAACTACCACCGGCTCGGAAAAACTTCTGTTGTTTCCCGGCAAGAAACTCACGAGATGTATTTTTACAAAACCGCACATTATGGGGCGTATGGCTTCAATGGCCCTAGTCCCAAAGTAAGCAAACCTGTGTACTATCGTCGGTGATACTGCAATACGGCGTAAGTAACCTTTTCCGTAAGGTACAGTCAAGGGCAAAGTTGCAAAAATATGTATACACGGCCTTAATGTTAAGTGCATAATGTCGTGTATACATATTTTTGCAACTTTGGCCGTATCGATATCTTAGTACTAACAGTACTAACATCGTACTGTTCTGACAGTCAAAATTACAACTTATGGAGAATGGTAATTGGGCCAATCAACTATTTTACCGACACTTTGGGCGTCTCCTGCGTTACCAAAATTGTCTCTGGCGTTACCAAAAAATCGTACATCCAACAAGATATTTCACGGTTTAATAGGTTAAACTTACGTAGAATGGCATATTCATATACACCATCTATTAAAATTACAGAAAAAACATGTTTACTTACAAAAATCTGCAATTGTTTGAAAAATGACGCGGACAGATTAGTGTCGGTAAAAAAGTTGACTAGCCCAATTACGCGGTATTGCTGTATCAGTGACGCTATGAGTAGGTACATACGTGAAATGAAAACAGATAATCATAGCTATTACTACTACCTACATCAATTAAACATCCTACTCGTAGACTCGAGCACAAACATTAGTTCAGTAGCTTTTATTTAACTTGTTATTGTTGTTGTTGTTGTCAAATGCTGCAAGTTCTATTTGACCCACTGCCAGTGGCCGAATTGACTTGACATTTAGTATATACATTTGTAAGTTGGATGACAATGTAAGAACAGACAATAAAATGTAGCCTCCTCCTTTTTTTTTAAGTGGGTTAAAATGATTTTTATTACAGAAAATTATTTTTTTTCATACAAATATCTGTCCCGACCGTGGATAGAAACAAGGATCTCAACTCAACCTTCGTAGTCAGGGTCTCTACTCTAAACACTAGCTAGACCTAAGATTTATATTTCGCCATTACTTAAATTAAGAATTCACTAGTAGGTACTTAACATATGAAATTCTTATATATAACGGGTGAGGCCTGTAATACGAGCAAAAAGTTAAAACATAGATCGTCCTCGTCAAACTGAACAACATTAGTTCAGCGACTTGTAAAAATAATGGAGTTTTTGAATTTTCCTTTTTTCATACAAATTAAATACTGCTATCAATGTACGCCATCCTAAACCCAACTAACGTCGCCTGTCACCCTACAAAGATTAAGCATTTTGCTTTACATTGCTTCTTCGAATAAACTTAAAAGTGTAATAAAAATTAAAAACAAAAAACTAATTATTTTCATTATTCAGTTTGAGGAGTATGATCTATGTTTCAATTATTTGCTCATATTACAGGCCACACCCGGTATATTTTATTTTAATTAGCAAAATTATTGCTCAACGCAAACTAAGTTTTTATAGATGGCACCGTACAGCTCACTACTTTTCGAGTATGCAAGAGACCAATGTTTTCGGGTGGCTTGATTGGAGACCACGTGGTGTAATTGCCAGCATGCTCGGCACGGATAGCAAGAGATGCGGATTCAAATACCATCTTTTTATTTTTTTGAAATATGTTCAATTCAAACTCTATTTCTCGAACTGTCATGATCTTTGTACATATAGGTACAGGCGGTACAGCAAAAGCCACTTCTTTTTGGCCCCGTATTTTATGCTTATGTAAATTGGCTATATCCGCTCCACAATTCTCTCGCTCACTTTTCAAATGTCATTCTCCAATTTAGGCTTTTAACCAAAGTCAACCTTAAGTCGAAACCGCAAAATCAAAAATTGAGTTGCTTAGAAATTGGACATGGAACCTTATAGTTATTGTTATAAAGATAATTCGTTTCCATCAGGGATTATGAAAATCAGCGGCACCGCGCAAGGTCAGTCGATATCCGATCCAGGTCAAAGTGAGTCTCCTTTGTTTAAAGCACCTATGACTGGAGCAACCTTAAGTTTTTTTACCCTATAGGTACACGTACAAGTACTCACTAGCGATTGATCCCTACCTCACCTGATGGAAAGTGCAGTTAAGTACAAAGGCGTAAGCCACAGAACTAATAAATAATGAAAGGAAGAGAAATATAACGCGAGCTAAAAGCGCGAGACATCTATCCTATAGGTATAGATAAAAAGATACCCAGAGAGATATATTAGGTACATTTTATTAGGCTTTAAAGTACGTTTTTTCTACTACTTTTCGCTATGGGCGAGATATACACGTAACTAAACAAAATTACGCTCATACCAAAAATTTAACGATCGTTCTTACAAACTCCTAACAAAATTGACACATAAATGAACATATGCCATGACCAAATGTGATCACTGTCTGCCACATTTATTGGAACACACCATACCATCTTCTGTCGTAGATGCTTCTTGCTTCACTGGAATGCACGCAGGTTATTTCGCAATTATTAACCGTAATGCAGAATCCATATTTCGTGTTTATTCGCTGTTGAAATGAGGATTGAATGTTGATTTACGATTATTATATGTATGTCGAAGTATCATTAACATTACACCGGCAACACTGGTGAAGGTTCGAAAAACCGATTGTTTATATTAAAGTGATTTAGGGTGGGAATAATCCCCAATATTCGAGTATTTTCACCACTCGGTTTAACCTCATTACTCCCACGTTTATGAGCACAACAAAAAGACAAGTCGCAAGAATTTCGATCACGCTTGATTTAGCATCGGTATTGTCTTTGGTTTTCATAAAAAAATAACTCTGAGTACCTACCACCTCTTTAAATAACATTTTGCTGAAACTAGGCTGACACGGTAATAACGAAAAACGCCTCAAAAATGCTGAGGAATATTTGACCTTTAAGACTGAAACATCATTGAAAAACTTGCAATTCCACATTGGTACGCGATAAGATTTGTTCAACTGTCCATAGCAGTCTGTATCTCTGTATACACATTTTTTTTAATATCAACACCATGGAGACCGAACTTCGCTCGGGTAAAAGTCACGCGTTTTCCCACAGAAAATAAATAAATATACATACATTACAAGTGCTCGTTTGAAGATGCAAGCTCGGTAGAGATTAGTGTCTCTACCGAACTTCGCTCGTGCTAAAACTTGTTTAACATTCATACTAATAAAAAGCAAAAGTGTGTGTGTGTTTGTAAGTTTGTCCGTCTTTCAAGTCGACATGGAGCGACGCCAGATTTATGAGCCAGAGAGTGACATAGGCTACTTTTGATCCCGAAAAAATACACAGTTCCTGAGGGAACGGCGTGCGATGACCGAATTCCACGCGGGCGAAGTCGAGGGCAAAATCTAGTGAGTAAACGTCTGTCATTCAATTTTCGCGTAAAAACACAAAGCAAGTATACAATGAACTTGTCTGGCCATCCGCGGCGACAACGCCACGCGTCCAATACCAATTATTCAACATTTTCCAGAGGGAAATGCTATTATGAATAGTTAACTCGTTTCATAAAAGAAAACATATCCACTGCTGTATTACTACAAATTTAAATCCAATTTGTTCAGCAGTAAAGTCTACTTTGAGTGCAATAGGAATGGAATAAAGTTCTATTGGAAGGACCCTCGTTTGTTTGCCGCGCCTGTCACAACCTGTCCTGTGACGGGTGGTTTTATGGTTTTTAAAATGGGCACAGAGTTTACGTGTACAAATTTGAAACTGAAAATTATTGGTATAACGTAATTCTCGTCACATATTATGTGCGTTTTTTTTGTCATTACACAGTAGGTAGGTAGGCACTGAGATGTCGTATTGGTTTTTTCATCACCTACAGTGAACTACAGAATTTACATTACTTTGTTCTCAGAAGTATTGATAGAAATTTGATAGACACAAATTATTTAAATTAATTGGGTATTGTAATTACGAAATGAACTTTTAAATAAGCTTTTAGCGTTACTACAAGTTATGAAAATTGTCATTCATTGCCCTTAATTGTTCATTGTGCTGTTCAAAATAGCGAGTATCATTATTATATTAGGTACTTTTAATAGATGGCTCCATTATTTATTTGACTCCAATATTTATTTGCAAATTTTCTCGGGCCTATTGATTGGGATCCGGTCGTTTGAAAGTGTGATAGAATAACAAGCGCAGGTACAATCAAGGACATAAATATAATGTAAGTTACCAAGGCGACAAAAATAACTGTACATCTGAATGCCACAACCATAAGGTAGGCAATATTTGACGCTCGTATCAGCTCACAAGCACGCACAAAACGCCAACATTCACATTTATAATGTTAGTGAAGACGTTATTATGTCATCAGTTATATTTGACATTATAAATAACTACTTACCTCTCGCATGGTAATATGAAAGCCTCATCAGACGTCAAGACCTTGGTCAAAAGTCTATCTGGGTAATTCACTTGGCAAAATATCAGATTATACGAGAAGGTACATATACATATTTACTAGCACATAATCCGGTAATGCCGTCTGCGCCGTTTTCAGCTGGAGTGGAGCTGCACTCAATACTTCAATTTGCTTCGGCTCGCCCGCAGCTATCCTACATTTTTCCGAATTCTCCCTCACTTCAACTTCTTTCGGATAAAACAGATTTTACTTAGCCGGCGTTCGCCTACTCAAAAATCTTATTAAGTTATGTGCTGTACAACCTGACTGCATAAAATCAAAATTCATATTTTTTATTTCGCAGAATAAAAACTAAAGGTTGGTTTGCACTTAAGTATTAAGTGGAAAACCTTTAAGTGGGATATGTAGGCCGAAATGATGATCATAATAACCATTACTCATAGACACCTGCACTTTACAGATAACTTGCTAGCCTAGAGCAGGGTTTCTCAAACTTTCGGCTCCACGTACCCCTGTTAAAGTTTCCAGGTGACAGCGAACCCCTTAACTAATTAAATCCCCCCCCCCCTCCTCCTCTAACCTCCCAAAGAAAACAATAAAATTGACTGTTGAACGACTATAAGGTAAAGACGAGAATTGAACTTTTTTCAATTTTGTCAATTTAATGGTTGCGATAGAATACCGTTTTACCGGCTGTTTTATTCTTTATCTCTATGCTGGAAATAGCAGCATAAGCACTGCTGGGATGAACCTTACACAAAATCCTTCCACTTGTAGTATACCTACTTGTACTAACGTTATATTATGTTGACGTTTTATGCAGTATTGTTTATAGTTTAATCTAATCCTTCAGGTACAGCCTTAGCTGAAACAAAAACAAACAAACGAAACAAAATGAAAATAGATCGGAAAGTGTTGAATTTATTTTCTTACTACGTTGACATTCAGAGTAGCCTCTACAATTATTATAACTATTATCGGATAGTTCATGTTTTTCGCAGACCATTAATTCTGAGTTCTGACGTAGAAGTTTGTTTAATTATTTATATGACGTGCCGCTTATTCCCACAAGTATCCACTCCAACTCCAAACCGATGTATTTGACATTTAATATTTACAGCCGCGCTTATGTTGTCATTTAGGTTTGATTGGTATTCTAACAGGTCATGAGATACAAATTCATTATGATTATGGATTTGCTTTATTATATTAAACTGTACTATATATTTACGTAGAATGTGAACCTACGAATGCTCTTGCTGTGTATATTTTAACTAGCTTTTGCTTCTGGTTTGCTGCTGTTCTGTAAGAAAAAAGTAAAGCAAGTGAAATAACTGGCTCATTATAATTATCTTAGTCCTCTACGCTGGCGACGACTGGAATCCTCTGATATTGAGGAGTTGGGTTATTTTGATTGGAAGTTTTTAGGGTTCCGTAGTTAAACCGACAAAAACTGAACCCATATTCTTCGAGCGATGTGACCCATCCATTGCCACTTCACCTAAAAAATATTTCACTTTATGACGAATAAATACTTATTCCTGAAAATGATACATTACCTATTGTGAATAATATTCGGGCAAACTACAAGCACCACGACCGCAGTTTAATCTTCAACAGAACATAACGGATTTTACTGTCCTTTTTACCTTCAAGAAGTTTACAATATAAGACTTGGAGGTGCCGATACCCTTTGCCCGCTATGACGTTAACCGGTATTACCCCTCATGACAAGGGTAAAAGCAAGTCGATTTTTGTACATGTAACTCATCTTTGTAACTTATTCCTATTTCTAAATATGACTTTAGTCTTAAAAAAAATAATTAATTAAAGTCTTTGGTGATTAAATTTAATAATTTTTGCAAATAAGAGGTGAAAAATTTCAGGATAGGCTTTTGCTTGAAGTACCTAATTGCTCTTAAATCGGTTGAATTTCGGAACTTCGTCTAAATTCTCGTGGGAATAACTAAAAATTACATCGTGGATTTCATTGACGTTGCATTAAAAGCACCCGCGCCTTACATCTCAAATCCTAGCGGTTGAAATTTTAGGATTTTATCCCAATTAAGTAAAAAAAAAGTAAACTATGTTTTATTTCAGACGTTCAAATAACTCTATTTATACCAAATTTTGTCCACATCTGGCTGAGAAATAATGTGCGTTTTTACCCCTACGAACCATCATTATGAAAATGAGGGCATGTATAAAATGCAGACTGCACGCGATTATATCTCATTTTGCATTTTCCTGGACGCACAGAATTACAATCAATTTGAATAAATATTTATACAGATATAAACACGACTTACCTGCTATATGTATACCTACAGAGTCGGCAGTGGTTTGAAGTTAGCCTCAAAATAGTCTTATAAAATTAGTCACATCGGGAGAATAAAGGCACATAGTTGTTTGTAGCAGATTTTTGACGGTGAATATATCACATACTCTGTCGAAGATTGCAAATTCCGATATCAGAGGAATTCACATAGCTTTGAATAATGTTTTGCCAAGAAGAAAATCTTGTGATCGCACGATCTTTTTATACGTAATACCTATTTACTGATTAGATATATTATATGACTGCCATCCTTGAACACAGGTCGAAATTTTTTATGCGATAGATAATATCAGTGATTCTAGTTCAGCTAATACTGGACAATAGTGCATAACTAATTGCTTAAAATAACCTTATTTGATTAAATAAAACCATATTTTCTTACAAATAAATCAAAGCGACCAACATTCAACCTATTCAAAAAACCAGCGTCATTTTTTAGATTTAATTCGGTTTTAAGTGTTTTGTCAGTATTTAGTTTTTTTGTGCGATTTTATTATGCTGATCTTTTTTTTCTAAGTTAATTTATACGAATTCGTATTTCTAGTTCCGAAATCTTAAATATTTTACTATTCAAAGGGCTAAACAATTTCTGTTAAATTGTTACATATGTAATCTGTCAACTTACCCCACGACTCAAAACAAATCCCCGCTCCGAAAGGAAATGAAATACGACTAAAATATTGCATATGTAGGCACTTGAGAGCGCTCACAAGGGTGGAAAAACTGCACTAAATCGTTTTTATTATTGCATTACATTACCCCGCCCTCCCGAATTAATGGGTCGAAAGAATTTGCATATGAAAGCTGCCATCGGAGCAAATATTATTTATTTCGTTCAATAACAATATGACACAATCTTACTATCCTTTGGAGATTCCAACCTTTGCACCGTAAGTACCTAAACCATGTACCATCAGCCAAATAAGTGGTCTATCAATTTTTAAAACAAGCTCCTATCAAATGAATATGTCGCTAAAATCGAACTTTCAAGTTGACAGACACGTCTATTGGCATTAATAAGGGAAGCTGATAGTACCATCAGCCAAATATGTGGACTACTAAAGTTGATAATGTCATAAAACAATAATGCCAATAGACGTGTCTGTCAACTTGAAAGTTCGATTTTAGTGACATATTCATTTGATAGGAACTTGTTTAAAAATTGATAGACCACTTATTTGGCTGATGGTACTAGGAGGAATAAGCGTATTATTTTATGACATGCAAACGATTATCAACTTTAGGGTGGTAGACCACATATTTGGCTGATGGTACATATAGAAGAGATACATGTACTTTTAACTTACCTAATAAATATTTTTTCACCTCAGCACCTCAAATAGGCAGGTTTTGCTATGAGAAATCAGTGAGCAAAATCGCATTTTGCTCACTCCGTGAGACAAAGTAACTTTTTAAATTTTTTTAAAAGCTGAAGATAGTGTTGGGTCCACTTACGGAATTCCAAATATTTGAACTTCACTTTGATCTGTCAATGTGTTGATTACAATTTTAAATTAAATTTATGGTATTAAAATTACATCGATACCTAATAAATTACATGACAAGGAAATATTTCCAAAATGTAAATTTTCCCGCTCTTTTAATAAAGTATGCAACCTCGTTGCACGAAAGCAGCTGCTCTTGTTTTTTTTTAAAAGAATTCTGTATACTGCCTCTACAGTTGGAATAATATTTGTCAAAATGAACGAATTTGTAACAAATCTATTTATGTAACGGAAATCTTTAAAAAAATTGTATTGTACCTACTTACTGGACACTTTTTTGTTCCGAATTCAAAACCTTTTCATTTACCGCTTTTCAACAATGTTTTAAAAGATGTAATCGCGACTGTTCGTATAATTTTTGAGTAAGGGTTTTAAATGTAATTATTATATTTGTTTCTTAATAATCTGATTATATTTTAAAACTGTGTTCAGACGACGACTTTAGACGACCAGATGGCCTAGTGGTAAGAGAACCTGACTACGAAGCTTGAGGTCCCGGGTTCGATTCCCGTGTCGGGGCAGATATTTGTATGAAAAATACGAATGTTTGTTCTCGGGTCTTGGGTGTTTACTATGTATTTAAGTATGTATCTATCTATATAATTATATTTATCCGTTGCTTAGTTAGTACCCATAACACAAGCTTTGCTAAGCTTACTTTGGGACTAGGTCAATTGGTGTGAATTGTCCCGTGATATTTATTATTATTATAACTACCAGGCCTAATGGTTTTCACGAGCGAAGCCACGATAAAGGGTAGTATTTCACTGTTTATCCATACTAATATTATAAATGCGAAAGTGTGTGTGTTTGTAAGCTTGGCCGTCTTTCACGTCGAAACGGAGCGACGGATCGGCATATTTTTTGACATAGAGATAGTTTATGGGCCAGAGAGTGACAAAGGCTACTTTTTATTCCTGAAAAATGCATAGTTCCCGAGGGAACAGCGCACGATAACCGAATTCCACGCGGGCGAAGCCGCGGGCAAAAGCTAGTAATATTATAAATGTGGAAGTTTGTAAGTCTGTTTGTTTATTACTTCATCACGTCCAAGCCGCTGAACTGATTTAGATGAAATTCAGTATAGGTACAGTTTATGTCCCGGGGAAGGACATATCTAATATAGTTTTTATCCCGGAAAATTGCATATTCACGCGGGATAGCGATAACCGAATTCCACGCGAACGGAGTCGCGGGTAACGCCTAGTCTTAAATAAAGCGTGCCAATGTGCGGTTGAGTTTTGTATTAAAAATTACGAGTGGAAAATGAGGAAAGTCCTCCTCGGGAATTAATAATGTTAAGTACAGTGTTGCGTAATGGCTTCCTGTCCCTGAATTATTCGATTAATGTAATGAAGTAATGTATATAACGTTATATATATAATGTTGAAATGTTGATGGTGTGGAAGGTAAAAGGAAACCACCCATATTTCCCAAGAAAATTGTCATGATGATTTCACTTCTGTTTCCAATATTTATTAAATAGGCTTAAAGTGCCAATTTGTCCCCTGTAGGCTTAAATCAAAACTTAAAATTAAAGGTACCCAATATGCACTTGACCAGTTGTTTGGTTATTTTTTCGAGTCTATTATTTTTTAATATGTATTGCTTTCATTTCATTACTGACTGCTATATTATTTTATTTAAATCAGATATTTAGGCCAAAGTAGTTACAATCATTTAGCTTGAAACATGCGATGCGAATTAGGCACGTGACAATTCTAGCGATGCATGTAGGAAACTTTCAATACAGAGCCTTAGCTTTACGAAACAATTCGATTTTCGTGATAACAATAAGAATAAGAATGATTTATTGACTGATAAAACAGATACACACACAGAAACACCGACATATACACATCCATGCCTATCCTACCAGCCAAAATAGCCGCCACTCAGCTATGTGTCGCGAAAAGATCTGAAGATGATTTCGCGACGCTGATTTTCAGTGACGCCAGTTACAGTTACATAGGCGGCTGTCACCAGGGACACATCCCAGTATTAGACTGACTATATTACGAATCACTACTTGTGATGAAGGTAAGTTAAATGCATGTTTACCCGATCACAATCCCCTAGTGAACGGCCACGTTATTATATTAGATGTCACGTCAACAACAAGGTTTTGTTGGCTGGCACAAAATATTCCTATTCAAATAATATTTAAATTATAATACCCGCCTAACTAGGTATTTTTCCACTCGAAACGAGTCAAAACAACATTAATTCACAAATCAAAGTTTTCGACGCAATGCCATTAGGTACCTAACTCATGTTTAGGTAAATTATTTACGTTACTCAGCTCGGAGAACTTTCATTATGAATGTACGTGATCCCAATATTCATTTGCGCTATCTGCATTTAGATTTCATCCATTGTTGTACAAAACGGAGCCGGAATAAGATGGCCCTCATTGTAAATACGCATTTAGAAAAGTACCGCGCTCCCACCGCAATGGGCTGTTTCTGAGAGAGGAAATCACGTGCGCCGTAGATCTTGAATTTAATATTTATTTCCCATTCTCTGTGGCGTTGAGCTTACACTTCTGTTGATTTATATTTGTTGTTAAAAGCGAAAGTATCCTTAGTTTATTTAAAACCCTAGACATTAATGCAAGATCTTCAACACCAAACCCGTTTCCCGTAAAGTGCGTAAACAGCGGATCGACTCAAGTGTTCGCTTGTCACAGGCCGCTCCAGTTTCATTAATATTCCCACGGCATCGCGCACAACAGCTCCATATGGCCATTTTATTAACTGCCTCTACAGGTTTGAGGTATCCACAAACTTGTAAATACCACAGACTGCAACAATCCCTTAGAAACAAGCCTACGAGAGAAACGGCACAAAGGTTATCCCATGGTATAAATTTACACTGTGGCAAAATGAGGATGTGAAGGTAGCGGTGTTCGGTGCAAACTTTAATAAAGGCAGTTTTTGTCGCCTCCGAACCGTTTGTTATTACTGAAAGAAAAGTTATTACACATAGAGACATTGGAGTTCTTAGATCAATATTTTATTCTCCATTCTAAGAGAACAATCGTGGATAGAAAAGGATAAATCTATTGTTCATTCTTTGTCCATTGATGAAAATTGCGTAGATTTTCAATTATTGTTACTGTGGTAAAACTCCAGAAACCGTTTTGCAGTATTATAAATAAGTATCTGCAATTTTCAAGGTGAGGGTGTAGTCTCTAGTGTTTAAAAAACTTTATAACCATCGGTAGAAAACCTGCTTTCAAATAAAAAAACCGCATTCAAATCAGTCAACCCATTTAAGAGCTACGGTGCCACAGACAGACACACACACACAGAGAGAGAGAGACACACAGACACTCAGCGGTCACACTTATAATACCCCTCTTTTTGCGTCGGTGGTTACATTCAAAAATTCAAAAATTAAGCGACTATTTAGATAAGCGGAAGATTTTGTGTTATTTTTGAAATCAACAGTTTTTTTTTAGATACGCAAGTTGCAACTTGATAAGCAAGTGTACGCCAGTTGATATGATTGAACTTATCGATGATCTTCTAATGGTTAAAAAGGGGCTCCGAGAATTGCATTGCCCGTGGGCATAGTTGATCCGGCCCTGGATTCCTGGATGATATAGGAATTCCGGGCCATATGTTAATAGCCGGACCATTCTTGGTGTCGGCAAATGGTCTATTCGGTGGCAAATAGAAAGCAAATTGCCCGGTGGGTCGGCTGTTACCGGAACGGCGTCGTTTGCCGCCGGAACGGAACTACACCTTGGCGCTGACTTTGGGGAAACGAGACGTCTTCGACAAGGCACCTTCCATCCTTAGGTACTAATATTATAAATGTGAAAGTGGCTCTGCTTGCCTAGCTGTCTGTCTGTAACTCTTCACGATCAAACCACGTACCTATGCTTTAAATGAAATTTGGCTCTAAATACACGATAAGCAGGTATAATAGTTGAAAATTCCCTCGGGACTTTTTGCGGAATACCAGGATTTCATTTCAACTGCAAGAACAGAGTTCTTTTTGTCTAACGCACTGGAATTGCAATCGTTTTCTCCATTTATTTCTGTCAGACAGTATAGGACGAGGGTAGAAAGAGACGATGAAAAGTGACCGCCAGCTCCTACGCGTTACGTTAGGCAATACGGCCTCTAAACTGAGGCTTTTCACCAATTCTCTCTGTCACACGGCGTAAGATGAAGACAGAAAGAGACGATGAGTGTGATCGTGAACGTCGGTCGGAAGCGTTGGACAATACGGCCACTGGTTTACGTATGCGAAGCCGGTAGTAAATGTTAGTTCACATACAAATAAACGGCCAGGTCAAAAGCAATCATGATAGCGCTATCTCGTCGCCGTCTACAAAAACCCTCAGCTTAATTTTTCGCTTCAATAGATAAAAATGGTTGGAGACTTTTGCCGCCAACAATGACGTGAGCACAGCCTTTACATTGCGTCACCGGCTAAAAGTGTTTCTTATAAATAGACTGTATTTTCTCTCTGACTGAAGCTACCAAATTAGGTATGTGTACATCCCGTCCCCCAAGATGAAAGCTAGTTTTCTATCGTTCTTCGCTAGGATTAGAGACATTAAATAAGTCTCGGGTTTTTGACATTCTCGTTGTGTGTGTTTAAACATTTTTAGGGATTCCTATGGGATTTTTTACTATTTCAATTCATTTGCTAGACCTGATATTGCTATGACGCGTGGCATGTCTAAAATAAATACAACACTAGAATCGCTTGTATAGGTATTAAATAGATAGTTGTGTTTTTAACCCCTCACGCTAAAAGTGGGGTGTTATAAGTTTGACGCCATTAATGTTTGAAGCAATGTCTCTGTGGCAGCGTAGCTCTCAAACCGATGGATCGATTTTGATGAGGTTTTTTTACGAGAAAACGGTTGTTCTTTTTTAGATTCTTTCACTAAAATCGGTTTAACCGTACCTACCTACCTACCTGAACCTACCTACTACCTACTACCTACAGTACCTACTGAACTTTGGAACGACAATGCTGGCTTTTATGTGTTCTACTGAGATTGTAGAATACGAAAAGTCTACCCAAATAACTGTGAAACTATTTTGAAGTACATTCTTAGAACTATATTGGTTTCCTTTCCCCATCTTGATAACATTTTCCTGCAATCGAGGGGGCGTTCCGCGGAACGGCTCAGATGCCTTATTGTCTTGAAAACTTTAAATCACAATCGTTTTCGCTGTTTCTTTCTGTCACACAGTATAAGACGAGGGTAGAAAGAGACGGTGAATGCGATTGCGAACGCCAGAGCGTTAGAAAATACAGCCACAGATGCGAATGTTCCCAAACAAAATTATACTGAATTATTTTATTATTTTTGTTTCGTAATTTTGTTTTTAGTACAGGTGAATTCGGTTCGACACTTGCATGTTTCTTTAGGCTTGCGTGCATAAATGTGCCTGTTTCGTTATGCTATAAAATAAAATGCAGTATTTTGCTACCGTAAAATTACATTATTAAACATATTTATTTATATTTTGCGAAAATGCAGTATATCCGCGCAGCGGGAACTAATCTATTTTCTCTATATTTATTTATATTTTGCGAAAAATTCGTTTATTCGTCTATCCCGCAGCGGGAACTACGCAATTTTCTCTAATATATCGAAAATATCTATAACTACTACATGATATATCTAAACAATTTTTTTACCAAATTTCATCAAATCTGTTGAGCCGTTTTAGCGCTACAGAGCAACAAACATTCATGCTCACAAGGTTCCTCATTCCTCGAGTTTCTTGTCGGATTCTTCATAACAGAGGTTATACCGAACCGGTGGTAGTTTCTTTTTGTTATTTTTATGTGCTTGTTATAGCTTAAATTAAATAAAGATACTTTGACTTTAACTTTGACTTTGAAAAAAGCGCATCAGTTCAAAACGACTCCCATTTGGTTAATTCTTTTTATGGTGTTTGTACCTAATTGTCAGGAGGTTTGCATGAAACAGAATATTTAAAAATTTGTACAGGATAGTGAGACATTTGGTTACAAAACCCTCATTAGTTAGTAATTAATCCTACCTATTATATGCCTCCACCAGACGCGTCAGTTTATAACAATTTCATATCAATTATGCATAGCCACATTTTAATGCAGGTAACCAAGTAAAATCTCATCTGCAAACCACAATTACAGGATTTCATCAAAATTAATTAATTCATTTGACAACTATCCTCCGCCTCTTGTTATAATTTCATATGTAAATTTGTACTTTTCTCCCTTTTTTTACACACCGTTACATGCCGTTTTGGGGTCCGTGCCCTGCTCAGTTGCAGTTGGAATCAGTGCTGATTTTTTGGAAGCAACGCGTTCCACTACGTTAACTTACGCTAGGTTAGACGATGAGCTTTAATGAACGCTACAGTGTCTGTACAGAGGTATAGGTATTGCCTACAGATCGCTTCTGGAATGCTAAACTTCCTGCAGCGGCCGTGTTTTAGTATACTGCATTCCATTGCAACCACTAGCGCTACTAAATTACATGCCATGGTATCTGCTATTTGGAGATGTCTAATAAATTTTATTGAATCAGGCGTTACTTTGCGGAGGTCCATATCAATGACTTGAAACAATTACTTTGCTCACCCGCGATTTTATCTTAAGGTCACGGGTGAGCAAAGTAATTGTTTCAGTCCATGTCTAATAAATTTAAAGCCTCAGCAATCAGCGTGGAGATTACCTAACTCTCTTAATTAATTGTGCACGACATATTGTTTAATGGAAACTTGTAACACATTGTTTTGATACTAACCAAAAATCATTTTTACTATTAGATTAGACCTCCCTCCATACTTGCGCCCATCTCATTATAGTAATTGGTATCAAAATCTTCTTGTTGGCTTCGGCTCCATGCCTTTCAAATGACCTGAGGCCGTATTGCCTGACGTTTCTGACGCTCGTGATCGCAATCAAATGACAGATGTCGCATACAAAATCTGTCATTTGATTTCGATCGCGAGCGTCAGCAGGGCTACTCTGAAACTCGAAACTCGATGTTCGTGTCGTGCGGTCCCTCTGACACTTATACTATTTAATACGAGAGCGAGAGGGACCGCACGACACGAATTTCGAGTTTCGAGTTTCGGAGTAGCCCTACAGAAACGTCAGGCACACGGCTGGTGGTCCCAATGGAGCCGTGATCGGAAATCCGTACCAACAAGAATAATAAGGGCAGAAGTACCGTTTGTGGCCACTGTACCGTTTATCGCCATTTATTATTTAATTCTGAGAGGAGGCCTGTGCCCAGGAGTGGGACGTATATAGGCTGGGATGATGATGATAATACAATAATAAATTTTCATAAGGAAAAGTAGCATAATAAAAAAACTACCTGACAAATTTGCTTCAATCCGCCCTTTCCCTTTAATGAACCGCGACTACCGCTTGGCAAGTGGAGTACAAGAGACGTCAGGCCGAGATTGGTACTGTTTGATTTTTACACGGCTAAGGAGCATTAGAATGGCAAATGACGATAGCCCGCGGCTCGGCGACATACGGAGTTGTTTGCTGAGACGGAGCAGCGTAACGTAGCTGTATGTAAGTACTGCGTTTTAAATAATTTTAGGATTATATTGGATCGGATTGGGTTGAATTGAATTGGATTGGATTGGATCGAATTGGATTCAATCTGATTGGATCAGATTGGATGGAATCGGAAACCACGATACGGTACTTGCATTCTCTTAAATTTTCTGTTTCTAAGACGGGTAGTATACCTACCTACCTAAGTATGTAGGAGATCGACAAGACTAGCAATGGTTGATTTTTATAAGGAAGCCAAAAAGCATTGGCAAATGAGCTGTATGCTAAAACGGGACAGCAAACATAACTATATAATTAATTTTTAAACAAAATTTGGATTGGATTGGATTGGATAGTAGGTATTGAATTGAATTGAATACCAACACCAAAAGCGACTACGTTTATAATAAAGCCTCGTGTGTTTTCCGTTATCTTTTGCATTTTTAACTGACTTGAAAAAGGAGTTAGATGAACTTCCCGCTGCTTTGTCAATCACGGCTGTAAGATGTTCCGGGGTACCTAAATTTGATTCGCCTCAAAAGAAACCCGGACAAGTGGTAACCAAATTACGAGATTCTTTCTTCAAAATATTCACAAATGGAAGGCAGCGAATGAAATAACAAAGGCATTATTCCTGCTACTGTGCAAGAATTACATTAATAATGAGATAACTTTAATATGAAATTTGGATCAGTCGGATCTGTTTTTGTATTTACGCGACACATATTAAAATTTTATTATTTATCCCTAAAGTAATACGTTATTGTGCACTTTATTGTTTTATTATGTTACTTTGTTTATGCCGAATAACTATTCATACATTAAAAAAGCAATTCTTGTATATTTTAACAATTTTCTACGTCTAGCTATATTTCTGAATTTGTATTTATAATATGCGCAAATATTGTTTGACTATCCTTACATTGCTGCGTTTGAACAATTACTTTATAATGTATAAAAGGTGTTAATTAAATAACTGAAAACCAGAAAGTAGTTTGCTCAGAATCGAGAGTAGAATCGATTACACTATGTTTTAAATTAGGTTGTGTTTGTGTTTTTAAATCCCTTTTTTATTGTGCCCAGTCTAAAAGTTACGTATGCAACAGGCGCCAATTAATATTTCGATAATTTAATACTGGCCAGTTTGCTGCCACTGTGTGATTTTCTTCTAAAAACTTCAAAGCGCAACTGACAAATACAAATCATGAGTGTAGAGTTAGAAATGAAGTAGAATTACTGACTTAGCAAAACATACGAATATCTTTTAAAATAATGAAGGTATTCAAAAATAAATGCAATCAATTAAATTAAAATGAAAAAATATTTTTGGGGTGTCTGAGAAGAATAAACATTTATTCGAGACATTATTACACAAATACTATAGGTACAGGGTGGAAAGTTGAGATGGGTCAGCAAGGGCAGCTACTAGATCCCTTGCTGCTACGCGAAAATGCTCTTAGAAGACCTTTACTAACTTTTTAAGTGATGACAATCGACATTCACAGATTTTTGATAAAATGTACAGTCAGCGAGAAAATCGACAGATTAACTTTTTTTTAATGCCAATCGGTCCCATTTCTATCAAGGATTAAAACACTCTTTGAGACCTACTAAGGTTAGAGTACTAGAACACCCACAAATCAAAGAAAACTTTTTCCATACAGTTCGTAGGGTACTATTTTGCAAAGTAAAACTTTCGCATGTTGTTTTTTTACGAATATGAATCTTTTATGCTTAAAGAAAATTAAACAGTATGTAGACAACTAATAACTGAACATCTCAACTTTCCACCCTGTAGAATTCAACTAAAAATACTTATCACGGTCACAATAGTTATTTGTGTCACAAGGGAGCAAAATGGCGTATTTACGGCGAGGGCGTACATTGAATCCAGAATGTAGCGAAGGATTCTGCAGAACCTGAGCGTAGCAGATTCGTCCTGAGCGTAATGAGGGATTCAAGTGTTACGCCCAAGATGAAAATAATTTTGCTCCGAGTGGATCATACAACTCACACCGAGCATTAAGAAACTTGAAAACTAAATGCAACCAGCTGCGTGGCTTTACAATTATTAACAACAAAATGGTTTTAACAAAACGAACCATGAACAGAAAAGTTGCACTTTGCTCCCTCTCGACAGGGAGGAAAAGATACTTTTCTGAAGGAGAGGTGTGAAAAATTAATTAACACCTTTAGAGTACGGACGCGCAATGTAAAGCAACGTACGGCTCTCGCGCTATTTACAAAGGCTGGAAGGAAGTGATTGTTCCAGCCATTAATTGATTGTTACTTTTGTTAAAGGAGACTTTTATTGGACTTAGGAAAGGCGG
Source organism: Choristoneura fumiferana (assembly GCF_025370935.1). Classification (NCBI taxonomy): domain Eukaryota; kingdom Metazoa; phylum Arthropoda; class Insecta; order Lepidoptera; family Tortricidae; genus Choristoneura; species Choristoneura fumiferana. Next base: position 5,380,339 of record NC_133479.1, on the reverse strand, counting down.
GCGCTGTTATTGTTTGTTTTATTGCAAGCGTTAGGTACTTCGTGCGAATAACTTTTACGTCACGTTGCTGGTAAGCACGTAATGATTGGGAACTGCCGTTTTATGTTTCAGTACAGTTGAGAACAACGACATGTATTAAAATTTTAACCCTATACAATGTAATAAAGTACAGTCCAATCATTTGATTTCATACCCACTGTAGAACGTTGTAGAAAGTTCTTCGATTTTAATTAAAATGTTTTCTACGCGGCCCTGAAAAAAGAGCCTTGATAGACAGACAGACAGTCAGCCACACTAAAAAGTGATCGTGTATAAGGGTTCAATTTTGCCATTTGCTAAAAATACATATGTTTTTTTTTTATTCGAATGGATGGCAAACGAGCAAGTGGGTCTCCTGATGGTAAGAGATCACCACCGCCCATAGACACCTGCAACACCAGGGGGATTGCAGATGCGTTGTCGACCTAGAGGCCTAAGATGGTGTTGGTTGAAACGAAGCTTTTAGCTTACCGTTCTTCATTGTATTAATAAAGCAGTGCATCAACGTACCTACCTTCTCATTATTATTCTTGGAAGTTATACAAGAGGCTTTTCGTGCTACATGCACAAAGGGGTTTTCCACGTTTATCCCGCAGCCGGACAAAACCTCCCGTTAATAAGGTTTCAGCACTGGAAAAGCTCTGTTTGAAAGCTCGGCCAACGTTTGCCGTGCACTCCGTTAATTCTGGACTGGGGGCGTGGTAATAGTGGTAATTTGAAAATCGAAGTTCGTATCGTGCCGTCTCTCTCACTCTCGTATTAAACAATATTAGATACATAGATAGATATATAGAATCTTCATTCAAAACAGCATACAAAGCTCAAGTACAATAGAAAATATACAATAATACCTTTAAACTTAAAACTAGCACCAAAATAAAGCTTGTAATAATAATATTAGCGTCAGCGGGACGGCAAGATGCGAAGTTCGAACTTTGCACTTCCTAGTAGGGGGCCTGGCCTTCGAAATTGACCTTCAGAGGTCAAGGCTTCAGAGGTTAAGTTCCTTGCAATTTTGCGATAACTGATAGAAAAACTGAGTTAGTCGTGCTTTAGCGGGATTTGGGCTACCTAGCTCTGCTTTGTGAGTTCAAACGTGACATGCATTAATATGAGTGAGTCTCACGCTCACGGTAGCTTCATGTTAAAAACAGTTATGCAAGTAGAATCGAATCTTGCGAGCCTTTATACCTGCTGAGCTGGCAACGTTGCATTTTTGTTAGTTTTTCTCGATTATTCCATAAAAATTTAATGAAAATTAATAATGTTATATACATAAAAATTAATTCGTTTTTAAGGAATATAAAAGTCTATCACGAATAATTATTGGAGTAGACACATTAACTTATATATTAAGAAGTGTTCCATCAGAAATCATTTTTAATTTTCATTCAATTTTTATGGAATAATCAAGAAAAACTAACAAAAATGCAATGTTGCCAGCTCAGCAGGTATAAACGCTCTTAAAGCTCCGCACGCTGTAGACGCACCCTGTAGTTTTAGTCATGAATCCAGCAGGGCTACTACGAAACTCGAAACTCGAAGTTCGTATCGTACCGTCCTTCTCGCTCTCGTGTTAAATAGTATAAGTGTCAGAGGGACCGCACGACACGAACTTCGAGTTTAGAGTTTCGTAGTAGCCCTGCTGTGACCGTACGCCAGACAATGACAGCCTCCAACTGTATTAACTGGAGGGCTCAGTGGAATCGAACAAGCCCTAGTGTCCTATCGAGCTTTAATCAGATTATTCTGTGACGTATGGTTGGGTATGCGTCGGCTGAAACGGGATTTAATATTCTATTATATCCGTCAGTGGGATCTCGGGCTACCATTGGATTCATTAGTAGAGACAATAGAGATAAAAATAAAAACAGAACTGTCACTCGAGCTTAGCAAACCGAATCAATCAATTATTTGTAATAGTGAGAAATTAGTAAAAGGAATGGCGTTTATACATATAATAGAATAGAAAATATTTGTTTTGAACAACTATGATAATACAGCTTAAAAAATACATATAATAATATAATTCATGGTGTAGGTAGTTGTCACAAAAGAAGACACCCCACAATATGGTCATGCCACTGTAACTTAAACAGGTGTTATTGAATCTTTCTTACGTCAATAATGGGCTAAAAGATAATATAAATATCTTAATACACATATGCATTTACCAGCTGCGTGATATCCCAATGCAACAGACAGAGCATTCAACCCAAACGACAAGCTATTATGAACACATAATTTATAATAGGGACCCTACTTGCCTCCTCGTGCTCTCTAGGGGACTCCTGTTTGACAACTTGGCCACAGTGTAAACTCAGTGACTAATCTACAAACAACACTCTGAATGCCTTCCCGTTCAAGCACACACGCTAAGTTTTCCGCAAAAACAGTAGTCCCACCTCAGGTCCGATGATTAGGGAGCTGAGCAAGTTTTTTATGGTTTTTATTGTTTGGCGTTAAGGGAAACGACAAGCTTCGCTAGTAAGTGGAGTGGTTTACTAAAGAATACTTAAGGTACGGATACGCGTAGATATAGGTAGGGATGGAGTGGATGTTTGCATGCATAGGTACGTAAACCTACCTTTACTTACCCGAATTTCACATGCTATATCAACGTTTGCCATAAAATATATAGAACCGTGCTGATTTCAGGATTTTTTAAAATGTCATCTTATAAAATGCAGTAGGTTAGGTTAGTTTAATATCAACTCCGAAGAAAATGATATTTCAGAAATAAATTACTTTATGGCAAATGAAAATTATGGAAAACGATACATTATGGCATATGAAATTCGGGCAAAACGATAGAGAACCGCATAGGTCCCACACTTTTGTACCTGCCAGATACTAGTAGAGTGCTCGCCGTCTGTGTAAACAGTTTGAAAACAATAATAATTATGTGCATCTCTTTTATTTACATGGGATTTGTATGTATTATACGTTTCTTGAACAAAAGAATAGCCGATAGCTGTATACCTAATATCACTATCTACCCAATATCACGTAACAATGCAAATTCCCTTTCGACGCGTTGTGTGTAGATCACATACTGGGTATATAATGTAGCCTGCCCCTGCATTGGAGTGTATTTCAGTTTAATTCACTTTAAAGAAGGGTTTCAGGATCTTTAGAAACCGCAATAAAAACCGAAATATCCCTGCTTTTGATTAAACATTACGTCGTTTTTTCGATTTAAAAACGAACGGTTCAGACGTGTTACGGTGTCGTATAGAACCCTGTGATATACCTACGTGACGGCAAAAAGGACGTGAAAAATGTTCTGTGACACGACGTGTTCTTTAGGAAATTTAACTTGCTGTTTGAGAAGCAAACAGGGTAGGTAATATCGTATGACATACGAAATGAATTTTACTTGGTTAATATTCTATATACACATAGACAGACATGCATAGAAACCTTATGCACATATAGGCTTTATGTTTATGCTTATCTATTGTTAAGTCTTTACGCACGTAATCGTAATTATATTCCGTTAACTCTAATTAATACACAACGTGTATTTTTTATACGAACACAAACCATAACTAGTCCTTGACTTTAGTGATGTGAAGCGTTATTGCAATATTTTTTAAGTTTAGTGTTAATTAAATGCCAGATCGTTATCAATTAGGTGTCGCATTATATTCAAATTCAAATTCAAATCATTTATTCAGTAAATAGGCCGCAATGGGCACTTTTACACGTCATTTCTTTAAACTACCAGCGCTTTCGGAAAGACCATCATTGCCAAGAAGAATGCGCCAAATGCGAAAGTAATTTTTTCAAGATAAAATAATTACAAATAAAATACTTAAAAACTACAGTATACAATTAAATAAAAAAAATACAAAAAATAATAATAATAATAATACAGGGATCTATGGGGTCCCTTAGTTACAAAACTAAACACTAACTATTGTCTACGTTCAGTCTACAGACTGCTTCCACCGTCATAAATAAAAAAATAATAATAATCTGAAATTTACGTTTCAGGTCAAGTAACCATTAAGCTTTTGGATTCCGAAGGCAAGCTCACGTCTGCCGCCCCCAAAGTTAGCTCTAGTAGGTAGGTAGGTACCATACAATACAAGTAATTTGACACGAGAGAGAAGCGGATCTGTGAAGCGGATCTGTGACACTTGTCACAGAATCAACTGCATTCATCCAACACACGGATTATCTTTAATTAACTTATTTCCAAAGCAGAAATAATCCTGCTGTCCGATTTTAGGCTGGAAGGTGCGAATCATTTTAGGTACTATTAAAGTTGAAGTCATATCATCGTCATCACCATCAGCCTATCTTAGTCCACTGCTGGACATACCTAGGCATCTCCAATTGCACGCCAATGAGCACGATCCTCGGCCACTCTCCCAGTTCTTGCCAACTACGTTGCGATTGCGAAGATCATCGCAGTAAGTTGAAGTAGTATTTACCTATATCAATTGTCAAGCTGCCATTTTCTTTCTTATATACAGGTAGGTACTTAATTAATTGCGTTTTGTCGATCTAGCTAATTCCAATTACATAATTGTGTCGTTCGTAATGATAGGGTCACGCCACAGATTGGCGCAATATTGTGTGATGTGACAAATGCGAGCAATAATTGGACCAATATGGCGGCCGTTCTGTCTCTGTCGCGCCCACAGGTCGAGCCAATTCCAAATTAGTCCCATCTCGCCCGACGGAAATATAGGAAATGGCTTGATATCAGTAATTCAGGCGTTCTATTAAATGGTCGCTGTCGACGCGTTTTACGCCAGATATTAGATGAATGGTGTTGAATATAGCTGCCCGATGTTCTTCTGTTTGAAATATGTATCGATTATACTAGACATTCATACGTAGCTGCAGTTGTTCAAGTACTACGTACCTAAGTATTAAAAGGATAAGGGGTATAAACTTAGCTTGTTTTTGATGACATTGGAGACAGGGGAGGGTCTGAATGGTGATTACGTCAGCAATATAAAAATTAATGTGCATATAAATATTTTAAATCCATTGAGAACTTGCTTCTTATGAATAACTATAAAATTAATACCATTGTTTACGTAAGGGGGTTTAGAACTTTGCATGCCTTGTAAAGTTTGAATGTATGAGACTAATAAATCATTGAACACCATGTAATTTGCTATATTTTACGGCAAATAAATAAATTCAATTTCATTAGGCGGAGGGAAGGGTCAAAAATTATTGAAATTTTCCTTACCTAATACTTGAATTTTCGTCTTATTTAGTACTAATTAATAATTTAATTTTAGTCCTAATGTAATGTCCTATTCTACTTTATTTATGTAATTTTACTGTTAATTTCATGTGCTTTACAATAAACAGAAAATGTATACTTTAAATTTAATTACTTTTATACGCCTTTACTCACTGGCACACACGTACGCCGCACCACACAAAAGTCCCGCACACTTTATTGTTTCGGGGTACCGATCCCTAAAAATACAAAAGCAAATTTCCCAATTTCGATCGTCGATGATTTCCATTTCCCGCTTGCCGGTACTTGTACAAACGACTCTCCCGTGTATAGGGGTGATTTTTCCCATTATGAGTGGCAAATTGCGGCCGGCCGGGTAAACGCATCGTGATTAACGGCAACACAGGTCTAACGAAGTCTTTTATGGAGTTGTGAAAGGCTTGTACTTAGGTTATTTTACTTTACCTTAGACGATGATTGAGTGCACGTGACTTAGTAGTGCTAATAGCTCACCGTCTAGCCAGACGCACGACCACTCTGTAACGCACTATCGTCTAAGTATCTTATCATTATCACTTAGTAATGTTACCAAGGAACATACTACATTATTAGTCTAGGATTAAGTTTATTATTACGCGAAAAATCGTTAAACTTGCAGGGGTTTTAAGGTTCCTCGATTAGATTGGCTACAATGAAACCTTAGTGTAAGCGCTTAGAGATTGTCGTTGTGATCATTTAAACTTCATGACAACAACGGAATGCTTCATGAGTGGGTGTGACATGAGTTTGCTCGGTATCGTAATCAAAGTGTTTCATTAAGTGAAAGAAAGACGGACAAAAAGAGCTCCTTTAGATCTCTGAGTACTCGTATCACTTATTTTTGTACGTATATATACTAGCTCGCGTTAACTTCGTAGTTTTGCTCGCGACTACGTTTGCAAAGAATTTGTTTATCGCTATCCTGCGGGAACCCTGCATTTTACCGGGATAATAGCTATCCTGTGTCCTTTCCAGGGTCTCAAAATAAATTCTTTTAAATCGGTCCAGCGGTTTACCTAAGTGTAAAAGAGTTAACAGACAGACATAGCCAGATAGCTAGACAGACAGTTAGGTAGGTACTTTTGCATTTATAATTATGAGTATAAGGAATAGGGATAAGGAATAAAGTACCTGTAACTAGTTTATAATATGGCTCAAACTGTAATATACATGATGTGGACGTACTTTATAAACAAATAAATACTTACCTAAATAAATATGTATGTGTGCGCGCGCGTCTCAGAAAAAACAGAAAAAGTATTAATTACGAATAAATACTTTTTATTCTTAAAAAGTAAATTTGCTTATGTATGTTTGTTTATTTTTTAAATCTGAACTTATTTTCAAAATTATTTCTCTAATAGACAGCTATACTATTCGGATATTTCTATCTACCGTTGTACCCTGATTTTATCTCTCCAATTTCAACAAAATTTGGAAGGTAGACCCAGTCTATGATTCCGAGCTAGAAAAACAGGGTCTGCAGATGTGTTCCCAAAATATTGTATGGGTATTTACGTTTTCCGTTCCGTTCCGGACATGTGGCACGCGCACCAGAGAATAGATGGACAATACAAGCCACACAATGGGCGGGGCTGAGCAGCCACAGAAGTAGAGGGCGCCCTAGAAAGAGGTGGGTGGACGGTATACGTAGTGTCGCTGGAAAAAACTGGACAAGGAAAGCAGAGGACAGGAAAGCATGGAGACAACTGGAGGAGGCCTATATCCGGAAAGGGGCCTTGACTCATAAGCTAGATTAATGTAATTTAGAATATAGTTTTTTTCCTTTACAGTGTACAGTTAAGGAAACAAAAGCTTATTATTATATTATTATTATGTCCGTTTTGTTACGAAAATTACTAAGAAAAACCGGCCAAGAGCATGTCGGACACGCCCAAAATAGGGTTCCGTAGCAATTACGAAAAAAATTAAGTAATATTTTTTTAAGATTTCGTATTTTATACGGAATCTTCCAAGTTTAGGTATATTTTATACCTTAGGCTGGTATTTAAGAGTACTAATACTCGTAATTCTCAACAAAACTTAACGGTTATAGTTTTCCTTGTAATTTATATACTTACAACCATCCTGTTTTTTTTTTCAAATATTTCCATCCACCGGTTTAAATTTTAGAGGGGGCGCTCGAATTTAATGAAAATTTGCACTTTAAAGTTGAATATTTCGCGAATAAATAATGGTTTTAAAAGACCTATCCAACGATACCCCACACTATAGGGTAGGATGAGAAAAAAAAATCACCCCCACTTTACGTGTATGGGAGGTACACAAAAAAAATTTTTTTTAGTTTTTTATTGTACCATTGTGTCGGCATAGTTTATATATCCCAAAATTACAGCTTTCTAGCATTGATAGTCCCCGAGCAAAGCCGTGGACGGACGGACAGACAGACAGACATGGCGAAACTATAAGGGTTCCGTTTTGGCCATTTTGGCTCCGGAACCCTAAAAGTTGGCCGATGGCCAGGCTCTTAACGTGTGGAAGAAAACAAGATTTTTTACTACGGATTTTACCATAGAATTCCCGGAAACCCCCGAAAAAATCTGTGTTCGCAGAGTCGGCAAGAAATACGACATTCTCTCTTAATTAATGCCGTACCTTGCTGCCGGCGTTCAGAGCTAATTTAGGGGTTAAGATCTTGTCAAAAGGATTCCTTTTTTTATTATTTAGCAAATTTAGCAAAATAAACGAATAATCACTAACATTAAGTAATTGTAAGAAATAGCCTTTGACTTTGGAAATGCTAATAGCAATTGAATTGAAATTCCGTTATTTCGCAAAAAAAAACCTTGGGAATTAAGAGTTTATTTTTCATCACACATACGAGTATGTCATCCCGACCGGAGACCAAACCTGAGACCTTACTGCAATAATTAAGCTATCCGTTCGTCAAATATAAATAAATAATAAGTAAGTAAATAAATATCATGGGACACTTGACACCATTGACCTAGCCCCAAACTAAACAAAGTTTGTGCTATGGATACTAGGCAACGGAGAAACATGCTTATATAGATAAATACATACTTAAATACATATTAAACATCCAAGACCCGAGAGTAAATAATAAATATCACGGGACACTTCACACCAATTGACCTAGTCCCAAAGTAAGCTTAGCAAAGCTTGTGTTATGGGTACTAAGCAACGGATTATTATAATTATATAGATATAGATACATACTTAAATACATATTAAACACCCAAGACCCGAGAACAAACATTCGTATTTTTCATACAAATATCTGCCCCGACACGGGAATCGAACTCGGGACCTCAAGCTTCGTAATCACAGGCCGTATTGTCTAATGTTTCTGACGCTCGTGATCGCAATCAAATGACAGATTTTGCATACAAATATGATTTTGCCTCTGGTTCTCTAACCACTAGGCCATCTGGTTGTCAATATGTTAGCTTATTCCACATACAAAGTTACGCTGATAGTGATAGCGATAACTCAATTTGAGGCTTTCAATTGTCTAACTGACACACTATGGAATCGGAATCGTTCTCACCATTTCTTTCTCACATACGGTGTAAGACGAGGACAGAATGCGATCACAAAAAATTAGACAATACTGCCTTTAAACTCATATTTAATATCTCACAGGATTCCTTCATGGCTGGCGTTAGAATTTACTGAGACTTCTATGACCCAATTCAGTAACCCCATAAAGGGTTTATAGAAATCCCTCTGCATCGGGAATCATTCAGCGGCCCGTGTATCCGACCCACGGGATTTACGAGGTATTTTTCAAACGAAATCCATTTTAGGTTTAAATCGGTTTTGCTGTTGAACGGGGATCGGACCCATTTTAAAATTAAGTCCCGGCTTCTTATTTGTTTCATCCTTCGGTCGTGATGAAGAGGAACTGGTTTAGGTGAATATAGGAATGTAAATAGGTGTGAGTTCTAAAGTCAAATTTAGAATAGCAGGAAAAATGGTTCAAGATTAATTAATTAATTAAGACATTTGCGAGTTCATACTAGTAAAGTTCAGAAGGAGTACTGCGTGGACATAAAGATTTTCTTGATCAGCTTAAGCCGATTCCACGTCGATAGATGTGGAAAGACCTTAATATATGCATTTTATTTGTAACTACGTATATATTTTTGTTTTGTTTTGAAAAATGACTTTCTACCAAGTTTCTTGCTAAAAAATTAAAAAGTGACATGTAAAAGATCCCTTCCGTTGGGGAAGAAAAGTCCTCGAGTGGCGACCAGGTCCCGGAAGACGAAGCGTTGGCAGGCCTCCCACCAGGTGGACTGACGATATCGAGAGAGTTGCGGGAAACCGGTGGATGCAAGTGGCGAGTGGTCGTTCATTGTGGCGCTCTAAGGGGGAGGCCTTTGTTCAGCAGTGGACGTTTTCCAGCTGATGATGATGATGATGAAAAGATCCCTTTGCCTCTAGTTCCAGAATAAACATTTTGATTTTGGCTTGCACACGACGAGATTTAAGGAGCTGACTGCTGAAGTTGCACATAAGAAGAAGATTAATTATGAAGAGTCGATGATTAATGAATATTATTTTAATTAAAACTTCTCTTCGATAGGCTTACAGAAGAGCCATTAGAAAGTATTTTTAAATGACAATGACTGTCACAAAATACGCAGACCAGTGAATTAATGCGTCCGTCCATTATGGAAATTTATCAGCTACTGACCTTTTTCTAAAAATAGATGATTTATTACAACTTTGTGACGAAACAATTGCTCGCCCACCATCTTCCACAGTAATTAAAAGTTATCCCTTCATTCCTTACTTTGAGAGTTCTTCGAATCTTGTCGCTTTTAAGATAAAAGCTACAGTAATGTTTGAATGAAATTACGCTTGAATATGCCAAAAGCAGCCCATTGTTTTAACGCAGGCACTGTTTCATTTATCGCCCACTCCCATTTTCTAGATGAATACAACTGACTGACTGCTTAATGAGCCAAGTGTAAGCCTATCAGCGTCTCTGGCCCTATACTCTGAAGTGAAAAATTCGAACTTCATATCTTGCCATCCCTGACGCTTATAATATTTAATACGAGAGTGAGTGGGACGGTACGACACGAATTTCGATTTTCGAACTTTGTGGTAGCCTTCCTGCTGTCCCATCCTGCAAAATCAAATAATACCTATTTACCTCCTCCAAAAATAAATACAATTAAAAATCGTAGCAATACGTGTCATTGCCATGCTTCAATGAAACTGAATTTCTATCTTTTACAATGCTCCTTCGCTACCACCACAAAACTAACCTTAAGAGATTGCTCTTATTGCTTCTTCTAATTTCTATTGAGAAATCGTGTGCATTTCCTTCCATAATCTATGACACCACTTTCTCGCTACTCCCACTATCAATAAATAAAATACACGTGTTTTTGTGTCTTCATTGGTTTTAGTAGATTATGAGTGTCCCACGAGATATACATAACTATAAAATATCTAATTTCATTATTTTTTTTGAGTTCTAACTTCAGTGGTTGTACCTTAGACGTTTTGCCAGTTCTGCTTTCACCCTATTAATATTAGATTGATACCCACAATGTTTTTCTAATTTTACGTAATTGTTTTTATTTTCTGTTATTTATTGTTGCACTATTTATGGTAGTATAATCGCATTCGCCAATTAGTAATTCATAGAAGAAACTGGTGTCTATCAGCCTAGTTTAGACACCAGGGTGTCGTATATATTAGCTAATCACACATCTCATGTTATAACTATTAACAATATAAATTATTATTATTATTATTATTATATTAATAACGTTCACAAGATATAATGAACGTTAGCTATAACAACAAAAAGCATAATTTATTAACGTATAACGCTTAAATTATATAACTTCAATTTGTAGATGATTTATATGGACCAATTTCTTTTAACATAATATACATTAGGTATATCACTCATGTCATGATAGATAATGATATAACATGTGTAAATGATAAATTATGTGGCGGCGAGCGAGCGAAGCGAGCGAGCAAGACGAAACAGGGCAGAAGCGACTTGGATAGGTTAGGTTAGGTTCGATGTTAGGTTTTTCTTGTAACAAAACGGAAAAAATGAATTGCTTGCTTGATTGTTTGCTTGCATCAAAGTTTTTAATGAATTATGATTTTTAAATCTTAGGTGTTATGAACATTATACGCTTTGATCGTTATATCAATTGATATTATATATAAGCATTGTTATACCTTATAAAATTTGATATTTTAAAATTATACTTTTCATTCATTATATCCAGTGAGCGTTATACTGAACGAGTTTATATAAAGTGAGCGTATATATTATGAATATTATATAATAAGTTCTTATATCTCGTATTACTTACCCAGATTATGATACTCTTCAGTGAAATTAATCCTTTTCGAAACATTATCTTTGGAAACTCTTTTTTTTAAACATTTCGTTTCATACTGACCCGGAAACATAAATGTAGGTAAGGTTTTTACATAGTCATATGCGCGGTCGCGTTTCTAGCTCGTGTGTTATTTTTTCCTTTTATTTATTACTTTAGTTCTGTGGCTAGGGCGACCAGTGATGGTAGTAACGGAGCGCGGTAGTTCTTAGATGACATTGATCAAAGTAATGCATTTATCGAAAAAATATTCAAGAAAACTAACAGTGTGCGATTCGATATTGTAAGTACCTATTTTGTTTCCATATTCCCTATCCATTTGATATACACACACTTACGTCCCCTTTTGCCTTTTATGTCGATTAGTGGCTCTTAATAGAAAAAAAACAACCGCTCGCGGGGTTGTAACCCCTAGGGTTAAGGTAAATACAAGGCACATTTCAGTTTCTGTGTGATACCCCAGTCTCGAGTGTATATCGTTTGAAGTCGAAATGATCAACAGAAACACGAGATGGAATTTATTTTTATGGGTAAACTAGTTTATGCCCTCGGCGATCAAATTGTGGAATAGTCGTTTTGGGAAAAGTGTACGAGCTTAATTTACTGATGAGACTTTGTTTTTAGGTAAGTTTAAGTTTAAGGTACGAGCACATATCCATATTTGCGCTCATAAGTTTAAGGTTAATTTAATAATAGCATTATTGCAGTGCCCTTACAGGGTTTGATTCAGTATTTTGTATTGTTTCAAAGCAAATAAATGAGTTTGAGTTTTGAGATTTAATGATGACGCCTGTTAAATAAAATTAAACTTGGTTGTAGAACTGTTTTAGAGTAGTATATATTTTTAAAAGATTTAGGGGCTGTTTCACCATCCATTGATTAAGCGTTAACCGACGGTTAAATGTGATGCCGTCTCCGTCTATTCGAACAAAACAAATAGAGACGGCATCGCACCTAACCGCCAGTTAACACTAATCAAAGGATGGTGAAACAGCCCCTTATTGTTTTAGAGTTTATGTAAGAATAAGAATAAGACTGGTTTATTGGCTGATAAAATAGATACACATACAGAAACACTGACTTAATATATGTACACATGCTGTGCCACAAACTTTCACGTATGCCATTCGTTCCTCATCCGTTGGCCTATATTCACCCGCATACCAGCAATCTAACTCGGAAGCTTAACAATGTGATAAACTTTTTGGCTGACAGCAATAAAACTCGAAAGCGCAAGCCTTTTTATGTTTTCGTTAATTTCAGAAACCACGCTCGGGAGTGATCCGACCAATGGGCAAAGTTTTATTATAATCATAACAATTTCTGGCAGTACTCTCACAGATTCAAAAGAAAATAAGTTTTTGTGTTTTTTGTTAATAAATATCATCTGCCAAAAATGTGGTCTACCACCTTATAGTTGATAAGATATCGTTATCATTTCATTGTTTTAACAATAATGCCAATAGACGTGTCTTTCAACTTAAAAGATCGACTTAAGCGACATAGGAACTTGTTTCAAAACTGATAGTCCACTTCGTAAATACAAACTGAGACATGGATGCACAGGAAAACCAGAAAAAGAGACCAGCACTGGGAATCGAACCCAGGTCCTCAGCATTCCGTGCTGCGTGCTATAACCCCTACACCACTGCTGGACAGGAATCTAGACACGAATTTTTCCTATGCATGCATATCTCAGGTTGCTTATTTATATTTATTAAAAGAGTTAGATGTGCGAGAATGAACCGTAGAATAAACGACAGGCGTATTCCTTTCTTAACGGGAGCAAAGACGACAATTAACGTGTGAGAAGTGTGCTGCCACTGCCACTGCGCAGGAAGTACGTTTTTAAGTTGTTTTGCGAGTATATGTATGTATATGATGTATCTGTAGGTACTCATAAAACCATTATCTATCTACTGATATTGTTAGTGTATGTCTTTTTTGTATTTTTAACACTTTTCTATATACAATTGTGCTTGTCAAGTAGAGCTGTTCAGATGATCATAAACATGTGAGCAAAAATTAGATCAAAAATATCTGAACACGACTCTATTGTTAACGGCGTAGAAGCGTGTTCAGATATTTTTGATCAAATTCCTGCTCACAAGTTTATGAACTCGACTGTACAAGCATGCTTATATATACCTACTATATACTTCTCACAGTTATGAGAGAAATGCGCCTGTCACTTATTCTTACGCTTCATTGTCGCACAATAATACATCTCTTTCAATAAGAAAATGTAATATCGTAATATCGATACGATAAAGATAAATCTACAAACAAACTCATAAAGTGGAACTGTCCGTCTATTTGTATGATATAAAGCAGCGGAAAACGAATGAAAACAGAACTAAAACTTTACATACGAAATTGTTGCCAAGTTAAAATGTTGCATTTTATGGCACAAACGTGACAGAGATTAAGAAAGTGGTGCCCTCATTCAATTTATACTCTTTAGTTGTGTTTTAGTCGCACTGTATTTTTAAAGTGGTTCTTAATTGTCGACTCGAAATGAATGACAATAAATAATATACCTACCTACTATTATGTCCATTGCTGTCGTTCATTACGGATCGAAAAATCGTCGTCCTTACGGACTGGTCGTATTCTAACCGTACCCCTTGCACTAGTTGCACTGTACCTATTCTTTTGTTTCGAACTTATTATCGAACTTAAATGTCATCTGTGTTAAAAATAAAGTTGTGTTAAATACTTGTGATGTATATATATTATTTAATAATATAAAGAAACGATAACAATTATATAGATTAAAAAATATCTAAACCCTGTATCTCTCCTACCCGGGGCATCGTGCCTAGTATGCTTGCGGCATTCCCTCGCTGCACGCCTAAGCTCAGCCTCTGGGCGAAAAAAGACCCGGCCCTGGGGTCGCCAGAGACGCCAACTAATTTATCCGACTAATTTATTTGACTTTGATTTTTCACTACGAGTATTCATCAAGTATAAAGGTCAGAGCTCAAGCTCATTAGAGCCACCCGGCACCCGACCAGCACCGATTCGACTTTCGGCGTCCACTCGTTGTCGACAGGTGGTCCACGGGCGGACGCCGCGACGACAACGAGTGGACCTCGCGTGGTCCACGAATTTCCTAGTAGCCACTATGGCGGCGAGCTGCGGGCTGTCACCGAGTGGTCCACTCGGCGTCCACGCGTGGCAGCCTCCCGAGTGAGGCCATCCGGTGACGCTACGGAGTTGATGTAGTGAGCGCATACCCATACAAATCCATAAGCAGATACTAACCGCTCGAGGCGAAGCGGTGCTTGTCGGGTTCCGGGTAGGTGTAATGAGCTGTGAACTTAAAGCACTATCGGTTACTCGTACCAACATAATTCAGCAAAAATCAAACTTGCTCACAATATCAGAACAACTTCTAAAGCTTCCAATGTATCTCACTTATTCCCTCGAGAATGTCGAAACGTCGCACATTTTATTTAATAAATATTTCAGGTGCACTAGGGTGACAATATTACGGAATATCTTCGGATATGATGGATTGCCGTATAATACGGTCCGGTGCGGGCCTGGCTGCAGTCCAGAAACTAGGAATAGGGTGACGTCGCTTTTGGATGCACTAAATATGAATCGAAAAATATTTTGTACATACGTAGTCTTGCTTGTTTCGAAGTTTTACTATAGCTTTCATTTGTTTTCTAGTCTAAAGCAAATCATGCATGGAAAGAGTCCGAAATTAATCAACTTTATTAGCGAATATTCTTAGAAAAGCTTGCTTTAGAAAAACTTTCGAAACTTTATGGTCTTGTTAGCTATTTGTTCAGCAATTTGGAATCCAGATACAATATTATTAACAACATTATTTATACAGGGTGTCTTCGATTTTTTCCGAAATTTTATTAGGTCAGGTTTTCTTGTTTGACCTTTTAGGTTAGTTTGACCGAATGACCTTCTTAAAGTTTTTCACCGGAATTTTGACTCAGTCATAGGCATAACTGAGTCAAAAATCCGGTGAAAAACGTAACGCTCAGTTTGAGTTATGCCTTCAAAACGTAATACTTTGAACATCGATCAGCGTATGGAAATATGTTTAACCTCAATCAAAAAGTCCCAAAAAAAATTACACGAATGTTCACTAAAACTATAAACAGAATTACCTGCTGAAGTAACTTTTCAATGAAATAAATAAAAATAAATTTTATGATTGACAAAATAAATAATACGTATCGTATACTCGTATTTTCTGATAATCTAAACGACGGGCCATATAGTTTTCTTTTTGCCTAAGACGAAACCCAATTGTTTTTCAAAGCGACAAATTTAAAAGGACTAGATCGTCCATGCTGTTAGAAATCAAATTATAAACACCATCTGCCTCTACTCAACTCTAACAAAAATCGACATTAAACTACCGGATCGTACCTCAACCCGTTCGCTAAACTAACACCCGACATAAATAAGTCGCTAACGGGCTGTAAAAAGGTTCCGACATACACAAGCAGGCAATCTGTGCTCGCGGCAACCTCGTTAAAGGATCAAGTTTCGGCAACCTGCCAGCCGGGATTGATTAGATGCACCCTCATTACAACACTAATAACTTATCTTTGCATTTGAGAGAGGCGCCACTGGCTATGAAAAGTCAAGGATTTTGTGTGTTTTTTTAGTTACAAATTTTGACCACGGGCTTTTAGTCGGTGTATGCATTTGTTTGGGGTGCCATAATTTTAATGAAAAGTCAATAATTTCATTAATGATTTTGATAATTGCAAGATTTGCCCACTCGCACCCCTTGGCATTTCAACTTATTCTTCGAACTGTATCGATACCTCTAGTTCTTCGGTGAATTCTGGATTCTATCGCGTAAAAAACTCAAAACAACTAGTTGCGTGACTTTGAACCTCTCTAAAAAGCCAAGTCAAGGCAGCTGACACGTAACACGGATATTGAATTACCAAAATTACTATTTTTAGGACTTATAAATTAGCAAACTGTACGATGTTATTAGAGTTAACTTAACTAAAGGCCCTTATTCACCGCACTTAAAACAAATGAACATTTCATACAAAATTACGTCATTTGATCGCGGCTTTTGCACACGATCCAATATTAAAAGCTTAAGCACCAAGCGTACTCGTACCTACGCACTAGTAACGTCTGATTTCATGCAGCCAGCCGTGAATCGGGATCGGGGCCCAGACTGTGGCGCTTACGTATTTAGTAGACTACAAATTATAAACAAGCGTTCGGCTTAGTCTGACGATTTGTGAGCGTGGTCACCTCGGCCAACTCAAGAGCGTGTTTACCCAATCGCCCGCCGGCTCGCCTTACCTGAAGTAAGACTTACGGAAGTCTACTCGAAACAGGACTGCAGCGTTTCAGAAATAAAACTTGAAATAAAGCCGGACTTGATGTTCAACCGATGAATGATTTAACTGTTAATACTAACTGGGACGGGAAACTGCGGCCCGCGGGCCATCTCCGGCCCGCGAAGGCTTGAAATCCGGCCCGCGACCATCAAACAAAAATCCAGAGAAGAAGGTTTCGTATTGTTAGAGACGAAAATTGGCTTAGGCACAGAATAACTAATAATACTACCAAATAACTAATAGTACTAATGGCTTAGGTACTGATTTCGCATTTTTTACAGATTTGCTGTCACACCTAAACAAGTTAAATACAAAGCTTCAGGGCAAGAATCAATTCTTAGATGAGCTTTGGGGCATTTGAAAATTGCAGCTTAAATTGTTTTGCACAGAAAAATGAACTTACCCATTTTCCCAATCTCAGCAGTATATCACCTGTCTCAAACGACAACTTAAATAGGTTCGCTCAACAACTGAAGAAACTGCACGAAGAATTTGAGAAGAGATTTCAAGATTGTAAGAGAATTGAGCAGTGGCTAAATATTTTTTCGATGCCTTTTAACGTCAACGTCGCTGAAACACCCGCCAACTTCCAACTTGAACTAACTGAGATGCAATGCAACACCCATTTGAAGCAACTATTTCTTAACATCAGCACATTGGAATTTTATTAGTCCATATCTAGGACACAATACCCATATATAGGTACCCATGCCACGCCTATAAAATACTGGCTATGTTTGGTACAAGCTATTTGTGCACACTGCTAAAAATTACAGCATCACAAATGCAGCCGGCTTATGATGAAATCATGCAGAATCAAAAACCAGTTCCACATGTCACATCGTAGCTAACTTAGAAGTTTAATTTATTTACAATTTGCAATTTCTTTCTTATTCCAATAGTTATTTTGAAATATTTCACAATAAATTAGTGTTTCAGAAAATACATATCAATATTTTTATTTCAGTAAATAACATAACCAAAAATGCAACAACTTGGCCCGCCATATATTTCGTTAGTATAATATTGGCACGCGAAGGAAAAAGTTTCCACATCCCTTTAACACCTTCCCTGTCCGGGTGCCCCTGTGGGGTCATGAAGCCTGTTTTCAGGAGTCTGTGCTTCCACTATGGGTACACAACTTCACGTGGCCCCAAAGTGGAAGCATACTTGGACGTGTTAAGTTAAGTAAGTGCTAGACAAACGCCCAGCGCTAAAGATGCTGAACATTACAGTAAGTTTTTCGTCATAATAAACATCTCGGATGTTTTTACACTAAAAAATCAAGTGCTAGGTACTACAGTTAAATGCCGATAATATGTGTTGCTAAATGTTACTGCTCTATTGATCATACCATAAATATAGGTACTAATTACTGTTATATGCCTCTAATATTTAACTGAGACGTTAACATGAACTCCCACGAGGCGTTTTTCGGGTTCAAAACATAATCAAACTCTACTTAACGAACGTTCGTTATTCTCCCCCGTATGTTTTCATAATATTTTCAAGAGACATCCTGGAACGTCGGCGACGCAAACAGCTCGCCGGCACAACGTAAACAACTCCAGACGCCGACGTTTTGACGTAATTTCGGGATCACCTTGCAGACTCCAGCTTAGGTATTTGGGCTCGGCATTATGATTTTAATTTTGTTTGTACTGAAAAAATTTAAAAACTTAAGTAAGGGAAATCTTGCATAGGAAGTGGCGCTAGAAGGGCATGCATTGAGGAAACTTGATGGCCATGTGCCCAAACAGGTTTTGCAATTGCATTTGCTTTTGCTAAGAGAACGAAGCCCAAAACAAAATGGCAGTACTCTGTTGAAAGGGAAATTAAATCTTAAAGGAAAAACTGGAAGTTGCCAAGCAGAGGATTGTGCCGTATAGAAACTTGCAAAACGAATAAAAGTCATCATGTTTTTAATTAGAGATAATATAACGTTATGATGAGAATAGTGTCTGTAAACTGTACTTAAGTATTTATAAATGCTTGTGTACTTAACTTTTTGATGACCGGATAGCCAAATGCTTAGAGAACCTGACTACATAAGCTTGAGGTATTGGGTTAAATCCCTGGTCAAAACAAATACCTATTAAGTATATATGAAAATATATGAATGTACTCAATTCGCAACTCGTTTCGGTTCCTCGTACTCGTATGGAAAGGCATACTATGCGTAATTGTATCGTAGTACTATTTTATAAGCCGTGGTGGCCTAGTGGTTTGACCTATCGCCTCTCAAGCAGAGGGTCGTGGGTTCAAATCCCGGCTCGCACCTCTGAGTTTTTCGAAATTCATGTGCGGAATTACATTTGAAATTTACCACGAGCTTTGCGGTGAAGGAAAACATCGTGAGGAAACCTGCACAAACCTGCGAAGCAATTCAATGGTGCGTGTGAAGTTCCCAATTCGCACTGGGCCCGCGTGGGAACTACGGCCCAAGCCCTCTTGTTCTGAGAGGAGGCCTGTGCCCAGCAGTGGGACGTATATAGGCTGGGATGATGATGACTATTTTATAACCGTACCATAACTTTTATGAATTAGCATTTTATTTACATTCGTTTTCATACTTGTTAATTTTACTATTTTTTTACGCACCAAATAAAAACTGCGACCATGCTGAATATTTAAGAGCTCGTTTAACAAGTCGCAAGCCATCCCAGTGAAGTTTATTCTCGTATTTGCATTTAACTTGCCGTTACACGAAACATGACGGACTTTGAAATTGCACGATGAAATTTCCGCCGCTTTTCAATCCGCAGTACGTTTTATTTTGTTAGACTTTTCGCGTTCGCCGAATTTTAAAATGGACTCCGCAATAAAATAAAGTCGCGTTACGCAGTTATTGCCGTAATATTTTGGAAGCAATTTGGCATAACTTTATTGGATGTTGTAATGGCGTCGTTAAATTATGTGTACGTGCATGTAAATTAAGATAATTAAGGGATGAAATGTTGCGATACTCTGCTATAATGTTCTGATGTGAGATAAGTCCAGTGTTATGTCGTCAACATCATCATCATTAGAAATGAATATATGAAAGACGTGGATTATTCGCAGTAGTTCCCTTGGTAGTACTAAAAAGGAGAATTTGGAAAAGAAAGTAACTACTGCTATTTAGTAGATAATCCGAAGACGTCCACTACTGAACAAAGGCCCTCTTAGAACGCCATAATGAACGACAACTTTCACTATGTCGTCAGTCCATCTAGTGAGAGGTCTGCTAACGTTTCGTCTTTCGGTTCTTAGTTACCACTCAAGGACAATGTTTGTAATTTATTGAATCCGCGAGTAATTTTGCGGAGGTCCATATTAATCAACTGAAACCATTACTTTGCTCACCCGTGACCTCTTTTTGAGTCGCGGGTGAGCAAAGTAATTGTTTTAGTTCAATATACACACGTTATTTTTTGTACTAATCCTTATGTTTGGAACACTTCGAGGAAAACCCTTGCTGTGAAGCTGTGAAGACTGAGAGAGCACTTATTTTTTGCTAACTTTAAAACTGTACAGAACCCACAGTGCGCAAGTTTAACACGCACTTGGCCGGTTTTTTTTTTATATTCGAATCAAGTCCCGTGGTTCCGTCAAAATTGGGGTTCCAGAAGCAATTCGCGCCGGTTCTGTCACTTCGTCACCTGTCGGCGGCAGGCGCGGCGCCATCACTCACGGCTAATTAACCGGCCCGGCCCATGTGTTAACATGGGTTCAGAGGATTTATGTACCTACAGCCGAACTGGTTGAATCATGGAACCTTTTCATACTACTTGTCTTACCGACATAGCACGCTTGACCAAAGAATCGCAGACGATCGAATATCCCAGTACTTAGATACCCTGACTACGAAGCTAGAGGTCCCGGGCCCGATCCCCGATCGGGGCAGATATTTGTATGAAAAATAATGAATGTTTATTTATCTACATATTTTAGTATGTTTGTCCTATACTCATATTACAAGCTTTGCTTACTAGAATGGGTCACAATTCTAACTGTTGACTGTTCTTTAAAAAAGGACGCGCAATGAAGATTGAATTGATTGAAAAATGTTAACTTACAGTTATTGCTGTCCATTGGATTGTTGAGAGAACCTATTTTTATTGAAAGTGTTAATGTAGCATGCATTTGGTAGTAGCAGCAGAAGTAATAGTAATATCAGTAATAGTATAAGCAGTACCTTAACAGGCAGTTGCAGCAGCCATAGCGCCATTGACATCAGAAGCGGTGGTGGTAGTAGTAGTGGCTAGTAAAGTAGCAAGCATAGCAGCAGTAACAGTAGTAGCAGAAGTAGCGTTAGTAATAGTATCAGTTACAGCAGCAGCAGTAGTAGTAGCAGCAGCAGCAGCTGTAGTAGTAGCAGTTGTAATTAGTATTACACAAATAAGAGTATTAGTAGTCTTTAGTAGTGAATCCTCTTAACTATCCAGCAGTTTTCGATATACCTTATCCTCAACATATTGGCCCCATAAAGCGAGCCGCCGCAACTGAAACTGGGGCATTTGTCCCGGTCGTCGACTTTGCGAGGAAGACGTTACTTTAGCTCCTCGCGAAGATATCAACATAAGAAAATTGTAATCCTGAGTTGCAGTTGATTTTGTTTTGACGTACATTTGATTTAGGAGCCTATATGGGTAATATTAAAGTGTTATTTTGCCTATTGGTAGAAGCGTTCTTTAAAGCCATGAGGGGTCTGTCCGTCATCATAACTTTGTTACTCTTAGAATTAACTAAGAAAAGCCAGTACTATGTCTACTAAGCAATGGATAAATATACTTGTACAGTCAACGTCATAAATAAGTGATCACTTTCGAACCTTGTCATTTTAACGTCATGTGTGAAAAGTATACGAAATTGTGTACCGACTGAAAGCAACAAGGTACAAAAGTGATCACTTATTTATGACGTTGACTGTACCTATAATACATTACGTCCATGATTCGAGAACAACCATTGGTGTATCACACAAACATCTATTCCCATTGGAGATCTAACCCAGTGTCTCGAGCATCCTAATGAAGTTTTCTAACCACCCAGTCGTCGCATCTGCCAAGTCTCTATTGAATGTATACCGCTAAGAATGTTTATCAATAGAATCTATAACAAAACTATCACAAGAAGCCGTAAAACGCTGATTTACTAGTCAAACAGATAGCAAAACATTGCGTAGTCAAATCCTCGAAGTGTGAACAACACCGGATGTGGGCTGCCCTAAATTCCTTCGTAATATGCTACGGCCGTTTTCGTGTTTGTTTTGTGAACGGGTTTTATACCCGCACGAATTATGAATTCAAATAAGTCCAAGGGGCTATAAAATATTACTTCCCGCTCAGCGGTCCATACGAGAGGATCCATTGAACAACTTTATGAAACGTAAAGAGTAAAACTCCCTCATAAAGTTAACGCGTTCTTTTCCGAAGAGATTAGGAAAATGTTTGATGAAACTGGTTCTTTGTGGGCGAAAGTTTCAGAACCGATTTCAGCAAGAATATATTATACTAGCGCCCCGCGCCGGCTCCGCACGGGTACAATAATCAAAATAACCCTCCTTTAGACAGTCGGGTAAAAAGGTCTCCTTGCCGGTAGCCCGTAGTTTGCACGGGCAAAATTTTCAAAAAGCTGGCCGAGTGCGATTACGACTCGCGCACTAAGGGTTCTGTACCTTTATCTATACAACATTAGACATTAGCAAAAAACGGCAATAAAATCACGTTTGTTGTATGGGAGATTATTTTATTTTAATTATTTATTTTTAAAGTGAATATACAACTAAATATTCTGTGAATATTTCAAGCGTCTACCTGCGGGGCTACTAAGAAATTCGAAAATCGAAGGACACTTATACTATTTAAATCGAGAGAGCCCCACTAAAATATTTATTTTATTATGTTTTAGAGCCGTGATGGCCTAGTGGTTTGACCTATCGCCTCTCAAACAGAGGGTCGTGGGTTCGAACCCCGGCTCGCACCTCTGAGTTTTTCGAAATTCATGTGGGGTATTACATTTGAAATTTACCACGAGCTTTGCGGTAAAGTAAAACATCGTGAGGAAACCTGCACAAACCTGCGAAGCGATTCAATGGTGCGTGCGAAGTTCCCAATCCGCACTGGGCCCGCGTGGGAACTATGGCCCAAGCCCTCTTGTTCCGAGAGGAGGCCTGTGCCCAGCAGTGCGACGTATATAGGCTGGGATGATATGTTTTAGTATTCACTTATTGTTATAACGATACGATAATCACGGTTCATTAGATCCAGTCTGATGATAGACAGACGGACAGTGGAGTCTTAGTATAGGCATAGGGTCCCGTTTTTAACCTTTGGGCAAGGAGCCCTAAAAAGGTATATTTTATACCTTAGGCTGCTATTTACTATTAAACTACTAATAGTTCTCAAGCAAACTTAGCCGTTATACTACCATGTTGAATTTACCGGTTTAGATTTTAGAGGGGGGGACGCTCGATTTTAATGAAAATTTGCACTTTAAAGTTGAATATTTCGCAAACAAATCACTGAATCGAAAAATCGTCTTAGCAAACCCCTAATGGTTTTAAACCTATCCAACGATACCCCACACTATAGGGTTGGATGAGAAAAAAAAATCACCCCCATTTTATGTTTAATGGAGGTACCCTAAAAAATAGTTTTTTAATTTTTATTGTTCCATTTTGTTGGCATAGTTTACATATATATCCGTGCAAAATTACAGCTTTCTAGCATTGATAGTCCCTGAGCAAAGCCGCGGACGGATGGACAGACAGAAAGATAGACAGACATGGCGAAACTATAAGGGTTCCGTTTTTGCCACTTTGGCACCGGAACCCTAAAAAAGCAAGGTCGACTTTTATTGTAAAACGTTTTATTTTTATTAATCAACGGTATAATATGACACTATAACAATATGAATTACTATGTTCCATCACAATCTAACAATCAATCAATCAGCAAGCCGCTGTTTAATATAATATTACAAACGCGAGTAAGGATGAATGTACAAACATTTGGTACTCGTTCACGCCCAAAGCATTTTTCAAGCAAAGATCTTTTTATTTAACTCTTTATATTGGTAAATACTGCAACAGGCAAGTACTTATAGGCTCTTGAAAAAAAGAGTCAATTGCGCCACTTGCTGTAATCCAGGTAGTCCTTACTTTTTTGTATTGAAAAAGGTTGCCTGAAAGAGATCACTCGAAAACGATAAGCGCCTATTGCTTACCTTGTAATTTTCTCTCTGTGCACCTGTTTTCTTCTTCTTTATCATCATCATCTATCCTCCTGCCTACCAAAGGTACTTTTTTGGAATATCTTTTTGTAACTTTCTAATTGCTTAGAGCTTAAGATGTTCAGGGAAAATAGATGAAAAAATCTACGGCGTTTCCTACTAGTTTTTCACTCTGTACTTTACAAAAGACCGCAGTGTCCAATTATAATTATTTCTTATGTCCTTCCCAAAGGAAGGATGTAGGCACGAGGCTATGCCTATATACATACTAAACTAACAGCTTATAGCCTAAACTATTGTGATATGTAAAAAAGAGCCAAAGAGCCATTGTATTGTCAATCTATCCTGTCCTCGTGTGAAACAATGCTTGTAGGTTCTACAATTCCTTTTTTACAGAGAGCGGTCTCGTCAATTTGCAGCAATAACCCAGCCAGACTGCGCCAATCATTCCAATCAGTTTTCAATCATTTTAAAGGCTCTCAACGGCGCCCCTCTCAATAGTAATATGCCGCTTTGACGGTTTTTTGCTTCCATTTTTACACTCGAAGCGAGATTTCCACGCTGAAGCTGAATGCGTTTTGGAATTTCTCTCAATCTTCATCGAATCAGATGGATTGCTATGCATTTTCTCGTAACATTATAATAATGATAATTTATTTATTTACAGAGAACATGGTACACAACAAACAGTTCTAAAGGCACCAGAAGCCGCGATTGCGACGTGTAAAATTAACACATTAATAATTCTAATACAAATGTATTTTCTTTCTTTCTTTCTATCTATATGAATAAAAATCATAATAAAAAACATATGGAATACATTAGTAACTTAATTGACGAATTTAGCGAATATTTAGCACGAGAGAAGCATCTCCGTTTTCTTACATATGAGGTTGTCTATTCTACACTACAGGCCACATTTCTCCATTGATTCTCGTGAAATTTTGTCTGTGTTTAAAAGAAGAAAAAAAAAACTCACAATAAAAGTAGGAAAATCCGTAGAAATGTTTTTTTCACTGAAATATAATTTACGGTACGCTCAAACCAATCAGTACAATACAAAAAGAATCTAAAAATTACTTGTCCGAATCAATGTTCTATTGTCTTCGTTTGTAACCCCAAGTTCGAGGAAAACTTAAGCCAAATACCTACCGTCGTAAATGGTGGCATATGTGGACGAAATGTTTTATGAAAAAGAACGCTTGTTCGAGATAAATCAGAACAAATGTTTCGAACGCCTCGCCCTTGTCCAGACTATGCAAGACTGGCGACGTGAACTATAGTAAATTCCCGGGATTGCAATTAAATTAAATGAAAGGCTAGTTATTTATAATTTACGTTAAGCAGGTACTTACTTATATACTTTGGATATTCGTTGCGACCTTTTCCAATAACAATAATTCATCTCCAATTTTCTCTCCGTCCCGTCGAAACGATACATATCCATTCGCATTACGGAATTATTGGTCGAATGGAAAATGGAAATATCAATTAGTGGTGTGCGATTCGTTTACCTCGCCCGGGTAGTCCAATCCGGACTGGCTAGCGGTCCGAATGATACCAAAGGATTAACGGGCATCGGATGAAAGTGGGTTACCACTATTATGCAAGTCGGTTGCTGTACGCAAAATGACAGTTGTGCCGATTTACAGGGCGCGCCGAGCGTTACAGGGGGGCTACTACGAAATTCGAAAATCGAAGTTCGTATCGTACCGTCCCTAGGCTATTTGGTGTTAGTATTGTAAGGTAAATAAATGTGCTTTACCTTTGTTACGTCCCATATATCAATTAAAACAGTGTTTTTCAACCTATGGGTCGCGAAGCCCCTATTAGTTGCTGGGAAAACAACTTAAGTAAAAAAAACTAAGTATAATAATATTTATTAAGAAAACTAGCTTTTGCCCGCGGTTTTGCCCGCGTGGAATTCGGTTATCGCGCGCTGTTCCCTCGGAAACTGTGCATTTTTCCGGGATAATAAGTAGCCTATATCACTTTCTGGCCCATAAACTATCTCTGTCAAAAATTACGTCGATCGTCGCTCCGAAAGACGGACAAACATACAAATACACAAACCCACACACACTTTCACATTTATAATATTAGTATGGATATTAGCTAATAATAACAAATAAAATACACGAAAAAAAAAATGGGTATATATATATATATTTTTTTTTCTTCATGCTAAAGGGGTCGTGAACCATTAAACCATTTTATTTATAAGGTGGAAACGGGACAAAAGCCCTGAAAGTATATTGTTATCAAGATTAGGCCGTAAAGTATAAAACCCAACTGCTAATAATATCCGAGCGCGGTATAAAAGTGATTTATGAATGCCCGAGGATAACGTTAGTTTTTTATCACAAAAAGTTCTCGCGTTTCTGGCACTTCCATATTTTTTATATTTATTATCCTGTATCGCGAAATATCAATATAAATAACACAGGGCGAGCAACAAATCCAACATGCCCGTTCATCAATGTGTCAAAAGCTGCAGCGCACCTGTATTTCGACCTAATTCTAGATATGAGATATTATTTTAAGGATATTCCAAATTGAGCCTAATGCTCTAGTGATTGGATTGGGAATGGTTTAGCTGTGAATGCTGGGAATAGGGATGTTCGGTGTTGGAGAAAACATCTTTATGAATGGATGTCGATGGCTATAATTAGTTTGGTTCTGGTTCATTAAACATTTTCAACTTATACAACGAACCTGCTATTAGTTAATCCGTACTTAATTCACGAAAAGACACCTCTTAAAAATATTTAAGATTAGATCCTTTAAAATAAGTAGGTATACGCTGCACATTTCTTTTGAGTAAGAAATACGTACAAACATGTTTTAATACAATACAATACAATAACTCTTTATTGCACACCAACACAGTAAGCTGTACAGAAAACACAAGTATATACATAGAGATTTTTAATGTCTTGTAGATGTTAAAATTACAGAACTAAAATAACAATATGATATTAGAGTTATCGAAATTCTAATACCGAACTTTTATATAAAAACCACATATTTTGAGATGTTAATGCATCGTAACAAGTTTTTGAAATGTACATAAAATGATAGCGGCGGACATTACGAAGTTTTCGCCCTCTCTTTTGATTATTTGACATTTTGTATCATATTTTTTTTATTGTACCTATATATATATTATAGTTTATATAGTATATCAATCAACTCAAGAAAGCTATCAGCAATACGACGGGCCTCTGACTCGAACTTCGAAAAATACGAATGATTGAGTCAGAAAGGTTGAGTCAGATACCTTCGATTATCGATTGCCCAACTGGATACGGATATTTATTTATTCTACAAGTATCGATATACACCGATCGTCTCTAGCCGGTAACAGGGCACGTAACGGGCGGCCGGGTCCCGCGAGATCAGCGTCGTCATCATATTTCGTGTGTTCTGACGGCCGCCGCTCCGAGCCGTCTTGAAGATTTTCCCATTAGGAAATTATTTTCCATTCTGCATCGAGCGCTTCAAGTATTCAACATTATTGTATGCATACCCACTTTAGGAAATTGTATGCGAGTATAATACGAGTTTTTATCGCTTAACAAACAATTATACGCATCTTTGTTGTATATTTATATACAACTAGCTTTGGCCCGCTGCTTCGCCCGCGTGGAATTAGGTTATCGCGCGCTGTTCCCTGGAACTGTGCATTTTCCGGGATAAAAAGTAGCCTATGTCACTCTCTGGCCCATAAACTATCTCTATGCCAAAAATCACGTCGATCCGTCGCTCTGTTTTGATGTGAAAGTATTCGTGATAGTAATTCCCGCCTTCTACTAAAAAAGGGTTATGAGCAGAAATGGAGGTATCGGACTGAATGGACCGGAGTAATAAGGTTATGAGGTTAAGTGGAAGCACGGCTATGCAGTTTGCATTGCCAGTTAAGCGGACTCTATACGGAGGACGCTCCGCTTGTAGCGGAACCTAAGAAGCGAAACGTAGGCATTAAAATCCGTAAAACTAAAACAATATCCGCATGTAAGAATAACAAACAGCAAGCACACACACACGCACGCGCGCACACACAAACACACACACACACACACACACACACACACACACACACACACACACGCACACACACGCGCACACACACGCGCACACACACGCGCACACACACGCGCACACACGCGCACACGCACGCGCGCACGCACGCACGCACGCACGCACGCACGCACACACACACACAAACTTTCACATTTTTAAAATATCAGGGACTAGGGAGTATCTCCAAAACGGTACGGTCGAGGTCAAAGATACGAGTATCTTTACACTTTAGTACTTTGTTGCTGTATGCATTCTGACTATATTATACAAAAGTTTAAACAAGAGTGACAGCTGCAAGGTACTAAAGTGCAAAATATCTTTGACCTCGGCTGTACCATCAGCCAAATATGTGGTCTACCACCCTAAAATTGATAATCGTTTGCATGTCACAAAACAATAATGCCAATAGTCGTATCTGTCAACTTGAAAGTTCGAATTTAGCGACATATTCAGATAGGAATTTGTTTAAAAATTGATAGACCACTTATTTGGCTGATGGTACAAGGAAAAAATCTGTCAGAGACTGACGTTGACTTTGACGTGTCGTCCTTCAATTAAGAACCTCTAAAGGCGCCGCCACATGCAATCGCTCGACGCTAAACCTGAGGCCCTATTGCCTAACGTTTCTGACGCTCGCGATCGCAATCAAATGACAGTTTTTGTATGGGAAATCTGTCATTTGATTGCGATCGCGAGTGCCAGAAACTTTAGGCCATACGGCCTCTGGTCACGTGACATATAGCGATAAATCTGAAAATGTTGAGCTTTATCGCTGGGAAAAAACCTCTTCAATTTCGGAAAAATACTGTTATTTTTTTCCTACACTCCAATTTCTTTTATTTGTACCACTGCCACGACTACCAATAAAATAGGTTAAGAAATCAGCTTCCAAGACCAAGATCACTTCTGCAAGCAGCCATCTTGATACTGCTGTTCGTCGCGGTAACTTGACGCTGCTTTTTTGAGTCGCGGGAAATTTAAAATAGGGTCACATGACCAGATTTATGGCTGGAAACGAGCGTCGAGCGACTTGCATGTGGCCGCACCTTAACATCCCGCCCGCCATTTCTGTGAACTGTCAAGTGTTTTCTTACGGCTGGCAACATTACGTGCTAACAGCTAGTTTGTACCAATCGTTAAAGCCAGGGTCATTGACTGGACCACTTAGAGCAAGCTTAGAGCTTTTGATCATTAAGGGCCCATTCATTCGACGATTCATCAAAGGCGTATTATAAAGTTAATGATTATATCATGGATATAAATATTGGAAATAATTCCGATCCGCATTAGCGATCCCTTTAAATAGCGAACCTACTGTGTTAAAAATAAAGTTGTGTTAATAATACTTGTAATGTATAGATTAGGTATATTTTTTTAAACAGATTTACAATATTAATCAGAAACATGTCAAGCTAAACTCGGTTAGAGACGTGAGTTATCCTTTTTATCTCACCATAACTTTGGTACCGTAAACCTTACGTTACCCTAACCTACCTAGTAACCTGGGTTACTTTAGGAAATTTAAAATGGTTATAAAAACGCAAATATATCAATAGCTTGATTGAGCAAATGAAGTAAAAAGTTACAAAGAAAGAAATAATAGAAAGAGAGATTTATTTTGGTTCCATAAGCACCACCACCTTACAGTGATAAGACTAAAACTATAACTACTAAGACTATAACTATAAATAAAGGCTACAGCTCATTAGAGCCACCCGGCACCCGACCAGCACCGCCTCGACTTTCGGCGTCCACTCGTTGTCGACAGGTGGTCCACGGGTGGACGCCGCGTTGACAACGAGTGGACCTCGCGCGGTCCACGAATTTCCGAGTAGGAGGGTTGAAGGGGAGGGTTGAAAGTGCTCCACTCGCCGTCCGCGCGTGGCAACCTCGCGAGTGAGGTGATCCGGTGACGCTACGGAGTTGATGTAGTGAGCGCATGCCAATACAAATCCATATGCAGATACTAACCGCTCGAGGCGAGGCGGTGCTGGTCGGGTGTAATGTACTGTTACCTTAATTTATTAAGGTAGGTATTTCACTGCCATAGATGGTCTAAAAAATAAGGACACCGCGTAAAAACTGTTTTCCAAAGTAGCCCGTACATTTTAAAGTAACCCCGTTTTACGGTACCCGGTTCTAGCCCTGGTTCTAAAATACAATCCAGTAACAAACGAACAACACAAATCTTTATTTCCCTCACTGAACCCCAATAAGTCTTGCCGGGCTAAAAATAGCCGCAGCATCAACAAGCCCACTGATTAATCCCAAATTAAGTCCCCTCGTAGACGTCTACGCCGTAGCCCGTAGCAGTGCTACGCCGAAGCGTTAATCATTATGTAAATGCTGACATAACAATATTAAGGTCGCAGTCGTGGCTTATTCGGGTCAGTGAACTTCCTTATTTGGGTAACTAGCCATTACCCGCGACTCCGTCCGAAATTCGGATTCGGTTTTTACTATCCCGCAGGAACTATGCAATTTTCCGGGATAAAAACTATCCTATGTCCTTCCCCGGGACACAAACTATCTGTATACCGAATTTTAGACGTGATGAAGTAACAAACAAACGAAGAAACAGACTTACAAACTTTCGCATTTATTATATTAAGTGAGATAAGCAGTGTTGCCAGGTGTTCGGTATTTTACCGAACCGTTCGGTATTTTAGCACTGTGTTCGGTATAACAAAAATAAAATACCGAAGTATGGGCGGTTCAGTATTTTTTTTCTGATAATTTTTTCTCCCTAATAAAAGATTCAACTGTCAGATTTTACGCAATCGACAATCGATGTTGCCGCTTCGTACGCGTTGGAAGCGTTTTTTTTTTGCTCACTGTTCGGTATTTATTCGAAAAAGACCTGGCAACATTGATAATAAGAAGTACAAATCACCATCATGGTGATCAAGCGGGCTCCTACTTTGCCCCTACGGCTAAAGTTGAATATTTCGCAAACAAATCACTGAATCGAAAAATTATCTAAGCAAACCCCTAATGGTTTTAAAAGAACTATCCAACGATATCCCACTCTATAGGGTTGGATGAGAAAAAAAAAACACCCCCAGTTTACATCTATGGGAGGTAACCTAATAAAAAAAAATAGAATTTTTTATTGTACCATTTTGTCGGCATAGTTTACATAGGTATATATCCGTGCAAAATTACAGCTTTCCAGCATTGATAGTCCCTGAGTAAAGCCGCGGACGGACAGACAGACAGACAGTCATGGCGAAACTATAAGGATTCTGTTTTTGCCATTTTGGCTCCGGAACCCTTAAAACAGAGGCTCTATAGATCACCGGTAATTGGATCATAATGGTCTGTCCACTTAATTAAGATCAAATCTTAACTTTTTTTTTCTAAGAAACTTAATCGTACCTAAATTCAATGCTAGAACCCAACTGAAGTCGCCTGTCACGCTACAAATATCAAACATTTTGCTTTACATTGCTTCTTCGGATAAACTTTAGTGTAACAAAAATGATAAAACGAATTATTTTTTAAAAGTCGCTGAACTAATGTTGTTCAGTTTGACGAGTACGATCTACGTTTTAATTATTTGCCCGTGTGACAGTTACATAAGTAAGGAAATAAGCGAAAATTCTTAATAAATCATGTTTAAATTATTTTCCAACCATGGGCATTATACAGAGTGGGTGCAACCCCGAAGCATCAAGAGGCGTCGTTAGCGGAAAGCACGTCGCAGACGGTCAAACTTAAACCAAAGAATAATATAATAGAAGCGTTACTTCGGCTCTGTCGGATCGGTCCATACTATCACTATGACAAAACTATTTAATGTTACAACGATATAAGTTTGGTAGATTATGAAATAGATAATAATTTACTCACCATCTTTTATTTGTATAACTACTTGGGCCTGTTTTACCACTTATTGATAAAATGAGGCAGAAAGCAGTGATGCCGTCTCTGTTTGTTTTGGCCAAATAAACAGAGACGGCTTAACGTACATACATCTCATCATAATAGTCTAATGTCTGTGCGTTCGCTTCTGTTCTGATTAATCTACCTTGAACTTAAGATGCAACGCCAATTGCTCTTCAGGCCGGATGCTATTGCTGTTAAAGAATGATATAAAGAGAGAGTTTTAAACGGAAGGTTATTGTCTGCCTGTCTATGACCTCATGGAGACACAGTCGACGGCCTTTTTCACCCAAAGGATCATCAGTTCAAACCCTGTATACTTAGAAGGTTATAGTTTGAATAAATCGACTAGATTAATTATTTGCTTATTTTTCACCGAGTATACCTGGTCTTCCATTAAATCAATGAATTGTATTGTACCTATAGTATAAAGATATGACGTTTAGAGTCAGAGTCATGTGGAGTAAGTGTACGCAATCCCATACATTTCGGTCCGAAACGTATGTGATTGCGTACACTTACACACTGCGTACGTTTACCCTATATGACTCTACAGGGCTTTTTATCCATATGCGCAGCTCGCATGACATCTCTAGAACTGTTCTTATTAGTTCTGTGAGTGCTCTGCTGATTGGAGACGTGCCGACCGCGGCGGCTGGGCGCTTAGCTTCCTGTTCATTTAGCTTTGTTTATGATTTGCTTGCATTCCGGAATTGTATGGAGGCATGGCGCGATTGCTAGTTTGTTGGCTATTTATTTAGTTCTTACGACATTGTCTGGCTGCGTCGACGCGTGATCTGCGACGCGGCGAGCGAGGTTTCTCTGTCAACAATGTGCCGTGAGCGTGTCTAAAGCAAAATAAACTATTTAATTTCAAATAATAAACAATTTTATTTCATTTTATTTCAGCGTCATGGGTTATCATATCTCAGGATTTGTCCTGAAATCTCAAGATTTTTGACTTTTTTCAGGCTTACGGCCGTGTTCCGTGTGAGGTCACGCCGCGCCATAAAGTGTAGTGCTATTTAACAACATCTCTAAATATGCACATTAAGCAAAGCATTAGTCCGAAAAGTTCAACTGTTAACGTTAGCACAAACCCCTGTAACTCGAGTTGGAACATATTGACAATGGTACGTCAGAATTAAGCCTTGGTGTTGAGAGTATACCCGGTTACCCTTAAACATTGTACTTGATATGTGTGTCTCGCTCTCGCTATGTATAGTGCTCGCTGTATTGCCAAAATTAATTTCTCTATAGAGGCAGCACAGACGTGGAACAAGGCTTGCCATTCAGAACTTTGTCGAGTACAGAACCCAACTTTAATGATGTGGTAAAATTTTAACGCAGCTCAGCAAAACCTGTAACAGCGTTGTAAGGGTATATTCACATTATGAAAACTTTTGTTAAATTTTGATGACTCACTCACCGTTGTATAGGCTTCTTTATGAACTCTGAGATTTTTCGGTCTGACATAATTTAAATATTCATTCAGTAGCTGGCTTTACTTAAGTGAACGTTTGTAGGTTTCAACCGGTACCAAATGTAAGAGATCTAACGTTTTATTTATGACAAAATTAAACATTTTCGAACATAAAAAGGGGTCCACTCTGGCAGTTTCAAATATATATTCCATTTTAATGTTTGAGAACAGGCGCATCTAAGGAAATATCTGTCGATTCAGTAAATATATCGTGCATTAAAATGGCGATAAACTGTATAAAGACGAGACGGCGCGTTTGAGTCGTTTCCCTTTACGTAAAAACACTCCTATCTCGTGAATAAAACAATTTATTGTCAAGTAAAACATCGAAACCGTTATTCAATAAAATGATTACCTTCAAATTCAATGCATATATATATGATATGAGTACGGTATTCGTACGCACGATTTTATATTAGCTTCAGTTCAGTGCACGTAATGTGAAGAAATTGTGGAAGAATTTTACTAACTGCTTGCCGATCGGATATACTAGTTTTGAATCGAATGTTGAGTTTAAATTGATGTAGCTTTAAATTGCTCAACGATTTTTTTTATATACAGAAGTTGCATTTGACCATAATCGCGCCTGATGGTAAGCAAAGAAGTGAACTAAGATGGAGCACGCTGCCCAATAAATGTCCATTTACCCTAGATTTAAAGATAGCCCAATTGTAGCGATCAGGGAACACAAAAGCTTACAGGGCATTCCACTCCTTAGCTGTCCGGATAATAAAGGAAGAGCGACGCTTTGTATTATGTATTAAAATAGACTGCTTTCATAACTCAGAGAGTATCATGGCTTTTTCGAACTAGGGATAAAGGCGTTAGATGTCCCATGAACTTTACCCACGCGTACTGTCACAGACAGGCACAACGAGGCGATAATAATGCGCCATAGCAAGCAGTTTTAATGAGTACAGTCAGCTTTGTTTGGCGAGGGGATTTAGGTCAACGATGTTTGGAATTTTCGGCTGCTTGCTGAGGGGTAATTGTCCTAGCTATACTTATGAGTTATGTATGCTCACGATTATTTCTCGAGGGAGAGAAAGGCTACAATTGGTGCAGGTGTACATAGTTATTGGTTTGTATCTCGTATTGATAATTTGTTAATAAAATGTCTCGAGCACTGCTTGTGGTTAGATTTGGTGTGATAAATGACAACAGTAAATATTTTGAGTGACTTGTATCGCCAAGGTTTTTAAAATTTTCTAAATCTGGTGTTTATAAGATACATAATGTATGTAAATTATGTCTTAAAGTATAATATTAGTAGGTACTAAGAGAACGCGCGTTTTTACAAAGATGAACATAATCTCTCTAAGGGTAGCTAAGGAATCATACTAAAGCTAACTACTCAAAAGAGTTGCATTTGTACATTAAATAAATGTGTACCTAGTTGCCCACGGTCAAAAATTTGGGCATCGTCATGAATCAGACGTTTTCCTGGTCGGCTCATGTCTCTGAGGTCTCTCTCTGAGCTCTTTGTCTCAGTGCATTCACTTAGACGCCTGCAAAATTTCCTTCCTATGCACACCAGCTTACAGTGGCACAATCTCTCCTTCTTCCTCTCCTCGACTACGGCGACATAGCATATCTAGATATCTCTGAGCAGCTACTTGACAAGCTTGAGCGACTTCAGAATGTGTGCATACGCTTCATATTCGGTCTCCGAAAATACGATCACCTGTCTAGTTTTCGTGTTCCGCTGAAGTGGTTGCCAATTCGTCATAGCCGTAATATTCATATCCTGTCGTTGTTCTTTAATGTCCTTTTTAAACCTCAGTCCCCTTCCTACCTTTCAGAAAGGTTCAGTTACTTGGCTGCGGGGTCTGGAAATCGGTTGCGGTCGAGTAATAATCTTTCTCTCGCTTTTCC
The DNA here is from genome assembly GCF_025370935.1 of Choristoneura fumiferana. Lineage (NCBI taxonomy): Eukaryota > Metazoa > Arthropoda > Insecta > Lepidoptera > Tortricidae > Choristoneura > Choristoneura fumiferana. The sequence continues at coordinate 5,344,795 of NC_133479.1, read as the reverse complement.
AAATCCTACTCCAAATCCTTCTTCGTGCACGCTGTGAGTCTGTGGAATCGGTTGCCAGGTGATATCAGGCGGGCACAGTCGGTTGCCACCCTGCGGAATCGCTTAAGGGCGCACTGGCTTGACAGTTCATCGTAAAATCTTAAAAGAGGCAGTGTTGTGTGTTCTGTTTTGTGTATATGTGGTGTAGGTATATATGTATTTTGCATGTAGTTTATTTGTCTTGATATGTATTAGTTTATTGACTTTATTATTACTTATTAGTGTGTACCTATATAAGTATGTGTATTTATAATGCATTGTTTGAGTTAGTTTAAATTTCAATCGTTCAAAAGTTAGCTGGAAGAAATCTTTTAAGGGATAAGATCGCCTGTGTACATCATATTATCCTGTGTTCTGTTATTTTCATGTGTTTTTATGTACAATAAAGAGTTTTACAATACAATACAATGCAGTAGCATCAGTAGTGAACTAAGTCAAAGTCAAAGTCAAAATATCTTTATTCAATTTAGGCTATAACAAGCACTTATGAATGTCAAAAAAAAAATCTACCACCGGTTCGGAAAAACCTCCGTTGAGAAGAATCCGGCAAGAAACTCAACGAGGTATATTTTTTTTAAGTATCTACAATAGCACTAATACTCAGGTCCTGGATACGTAGGTACCTATCTATAGCTATACGTATACAAATTGTAACCTTGTTATATTTCAAATAAATTCTTTCTTTCTTCTTCTTCTTTCTTTATCTATTTTTAGGGCCTTGCAAAATAATTGCAACACGTAACAGTGGCAGTATTAAAAGCATTGGGGATCCTTGCACTAAGATATTGGCTAACAGTCCGGTTTTCATCCGACGCCGACGCTCGGCCTCAGTCCGTGGTTAACCCCTAATGTCGGTACCTATGACCTGTGCTATGACAAATACTTGTTGGCACCTATTTACACAGCCAACTGTACTAAAACTTGTCATTAGTGGCAACCTTATATTACTAACAACATTGTGTAATTAAAGGCGTCAGTAATTTTATTAATACGCGTTTAGAATTTTAATAATGAAGCAGACTTAATAATTACACAGCCTTGTAAAAATAAGCTTACTTACATCACGAATAAGTAGTGAAGTTCTGGGTAAGTTGAAAAAATCATCATTTTAAAAGAACTTGTATGAAATATCGTGAAAATTAGGTACTCAGTGACCTGACAGAAGGCTATCGCATCCTGATGATCCTCAGTGCTTAAATCTTAAACCTTGCTACTTCGCTTCCAATGTAGCAAATAGCAAAGATTTTAGTTCATAGACGTAAATCTTCGCAAGGGTCCATATCAGCTCGCATGATTGTTGAACAATTCAAATGTAATAATTATGTTATAAAACAAACCAAACCTAACCTACAGAGTTCTAAAACACGACCATTTAAAATTTACTGAATAAATGATGGTTTGATTTTTGGTTCTGAAAAATTATGACTAAGAAAAATTATGACAAACAATATAGATACACAAAGTAACGCCTGATTCCATAAATTAGTAGAGCTGTGAAGCTTAAGTTGCATTTTTGAATAGATACACTAAACCAAGTCCAAGTCCTTTTGTGCCCAATTTAGTGTATAGACTTAGTAGCTAAAGCAAACCTCTATACAATCTAATTCAATCTCAAAGATCATTTATCTTTATCAAGCCCTTTCAAACCTTTGCCAACAAAAGTATTCCAAAGTATGCCAACGGCAGGCAAGCTTCCATTAAGGCAGAATTTGGAAACCGGGTTAATGACACCGGATGTGTAACAGATTTATGGAAAAACATGTCTTACATCAAATTCAAATTCAAACATTTATTGATAGGTTGTGAGTTAGTATACATAGGTTCTTATTATTGCATTTAGTACGTCACAATCTGCCAGGGTCCGGCATACAATATTTCAATCTTACGAACTAAGTACATAGAGTTGATTTGCGACTAAAATAAAATTTACTCCAAAAAAGATTAGCACAATCTCAAGAAGTTATAGCTCATGTAGGTAACAATTTTTCTAGATCAAAATGATTTAATTGTAGAAAAAAGATCAAAATAATCAATAAGATGATTTTAATAGACGACGGAATCACATGTCGATTTCAAAGTACAGTAGATTTCATACAGTCCGTGAATTTACGAATGCTCCTGGGTGAATGTTCTGTTTTAACCCCCGATGCAAAAAGTGGATTTTTGAGATATTGAACTTTGAAATGACAATATATTGAATTTATAAAAATATCTGCCTCAACCGGGAATCGAACCCTGGACCTCGAGCCACGTAATCAGGGTCTCCAACTACTAAGGCTATCCTGTCGACGAATATTATGGGAATATATGTACATAGACAGGCATTATGTACTTTCATATAAACGGATGGAAATTTGGTTCTTTGGTGCCCGTTTTATGACGAATAAGTACACATAAACGAAACTGTTTAAGCTCACGATAAAAGCTAATGTGCCCTTCGAACTGCCTGTACATACTAGCATTATTTATTTGCTCCCGCTACCCCATCAAAATTCGACGTCTACCCATTGCCGGAAGTAAAACAAGCCATAAACCAACCATAGACACAATTTAACTGCGTTAGCGTCCGGGCACAAACAAAAGACTGCGCTAAAGCACTACTCAGCAACCCCGACTACGATTATATGCAACCAACGGCGCGGGAGTCAAATTCTCTGTCCATTTCTCGCTCAACATGCTCACAGCACAACAATTAGCTACCAACACACGCAATGTATTATTGTATATGCTCCCGATCGCATAAAGTCGTTGTAAAAGTTAGCAAAGCGCCACTTTGTGGGAATTAGTCAAATTAATGCGTTTTGTTCGCGGACGGATCGCGTTGCAACGGTTAATTACGAGTTGCATAGATAGAACTTGCATGACAATATTACAATAATAAACGCAGCATATATTTTTTGTACTCTACTGTATAATTTAATAGTGGCATATTTGCTGGTATATGTTTCATTTTAGTCTTATTTTTTTAAGTTTTTTTTAATATTGTACAGTTTTTTGCCCAAATAAACATTAAACATTAAATTTACACAACATTAACATTAAAATTGCTTAAATTGATAATGACGACGAAATATCTAAAGAGGTTTCAGATTCTTTTGATGGCATTCTAATTTTTGTACATGAGCGAGTTGACGAGTGCTTTTGAAAGTTGTAAATTGTCTAAACGAACCTTTATTATTATAGGTACGTATCAAAAACTTGACCGATATTCGGCAGAAAATGAGAAAAGCGGCGTACATCGTCGGCATAGCAATTTAGATAGTAGCCAAGTGTATTTTTAAACGATGGGTACAATTTACAATGAACCCGAACAAAAATTAAGATACTTAACTTTTAATTTACGATCTCTTCTGTTTAGTTAGCCGATATATTTAAAGAATTTTCATTCAGAACTAAATACCACACAAACAACGTTTAGACTTAACCACTTCTCGAATATTGCTAAAAGTATCTGGACGTTTCGGCCTTATCTTCAGTTATAGATATGAAAATTTAGAAACGATGTTCTAATTGAAACAAGATAAGTTTTTAATAAGAAAGATATTTTTAATAGAAGCTTTTTTGCTGACTGTACTTTTTATTGACTGTATCTACTTGCATTGCCATCTAACTACATTTTCGCACCAAACGTCACCAGATTTACATAAGTTTGTGAAATTACCAGTATAAGTACTAACATACTAACAGGCTAAATAAAAGGTTGTAACAAAAGTAAGCGATCCAATTGATGGATCATTCAATTACACTCGTGTTTTTATCACACATCGTAGTTATCGTTATGTTAAAAGTTTACTTTATGTTGTTTTGTTGCTCGAGGAAATACTGTTGTTTTATTGTGTATCTAATAAGAATATCGGAACTACCAAAGTTAATACAACGCTAAATGTTGGCGAAGGTAAAGTAATAAAGTTTTCCTCGCCTTGAGGAAAAAACTTTCAGAAAATCTTATACAACGAGGAAACTAAGTACTCACAATGTTCAATGACTACCTATATTGTAACATAGGTATTATACCGGGTGTGGCCTGTAATACGAGCAAAAAAATAAAACATAGATCGTCCTCGTCAAACTAAATAACATTAGTTCAGCGACTTTTAAAATAATGGAGTTTTTGAATTTTCCTTTTTTCATACAAATTAAATACTGCTATATCAATGTACGCTATTCTAGAACACAACTGACGTCGCCTGTCACACTGCAAACATCAAACATTTTGCTTAACATTGCTTCAAATAAACTTAAAAGTGTAATAAAAATTAAAAAACTAATTATTTTTAAAAGTCGCTGAACTAATGTTGTTCAGTTTGAGGAGTATGATCTATGTTTTAATTATTTGCTCATATTACAGGCCACACCCGGTATACATTTAAAGTAGAATGTTTAAGATTAACATTTCTACCCGTTTAGCTTCGCTCGCGTTAAGAACTACCATGCAAAATTGGGTGTGTAATGTTTGTCATAAGAACGATTTGCGTATTTTCATTTCTCATAACACAAAAATCAGAATTTCACTCTATCGAAATATTGAGAACGTATAAAAACAATATGCATATATACAAATTGCCGAATTTCTCAAATCATATTATTCAATTAACATAATTGTCTTATGCATATTATAAAGTACTATATAGTATAATAGTCATGCAGCATAATTAATCAAAGTTCATAATAAACAATTTTTATACAAACATCGAGGATAATGATCAAAAAGTATAAAACATCTGGCAAAAATCCAACAGCAAAGATCATTTTGCGAAGTAATTTTATCCGGGCTGCTATAAAAAAAATACCTAACATCGAAGGCTAAGGCGGGAGCTATAATTATTAAAATCTTTAACAACATTTAGAATAATGATTAGACGGTATAAATAACATCATGCGTGCCAAATGCAAAAAAAAACATTTGATATGTGCGAGCGAGCGAAGCGAGCAAGCAAGACGGTTGGGAGCAAAAGTGACTTGTATAGTTTAGGTTCAGAAGGCTAACCTAAGGCGCTACGCTCCGCTTCGCTCCCGCCTTAGCCTTCGATGTTAGGTTTTTTTATAGCAGCGAGGAAACCGTAAAAGCGTAATATATTTTTTTTATTTATATTTTTGAGCTTTATGTTTTCCGTTGTAAGATTAAATTAATTTTATATGTTTTGGTTGTTACCTCTAGAGGTTGCGAATATTATACTCAATGTATTTATGTCCATAGCTCATTATACATAATGAAATTATATGTTTTGTGTTTATATACTCTATTACTTACCATATGGCGTGGGATTACCGGAATAAAAAAAATATATTTAAATAATATAAAATTAAGTCACGTTTCGCCGTCTGTCTATGTGTAGAGAACTAAATACAATAAAAATGGGATGAAAGAACATTAAAAACTAGTAAATTATAATTAAGGAACAATTAGCGTTGTCCATTCCAGTAAATTGCAGGAACAAAGAATTCCGCCGCGCTTTGCGGGCTTTTAAAATTATATTTCGCATTAAACCCGAACGCGAAGTGGCTTGACGTGAAATAAACTAACTAAAGCCGCGTGATAAAGTTGTTTTTAGGGTTCCACGTTGACGCAAGTAAATGTGTAGTTAGTAAATATTTCCACTACCTCAAACTCGTTTATAGAGCTAACTTTATAACCGCGAATCCTTTAATTAATTACGATAGATCACCTTTTATATTCTACGATGACTTCCTTCAGTGTTTTTACACAAAAAAAAACTTTATTTTTTAAGTTACGACGAAAGCGCGTTTTTATACAGATTATTCGTCGTTGGCCTTAAACTTTTTTTTTCTTAGTCTTCGAGCTATGTCGGTGACTTTAGTTTGTCGGCGAATTTCCGTATTCCGGATTCTATTCTATCGTGCGAAGAAACTTCGTTATACCTGTCTTATTTACATTATTACGCCCCTTTAGACCCATAGACATGTTTGTGTTCACGAATTTACTTTAAATTAAACACTACCTTCTAAGTTTTATATGCGCTCATTTGTTAACAGTAAGTTTCCTTTCAAAGTAAAAAATCAAAAGAGAATTGAGTAAGCAATTAATTTGTATGGAATAAAACCGAGTAACAATAACGTTTCGAACTTGACACTTTTTTATTCAACAAAGCGTATGAAACACATAGACCGCAATTTTATGCGTTCCTTTTTCAAAAATAAATACTTACTTAATCCATTGAAAAGTTTTGAATTTATTTTCCTTTCAGACACACTATAAGTGTTGGCAATTAGTATTGTTTTTAGATATGTTTCATTTTTGTTAACAATAATTGTAGTAGTGAAACGCGGCACTACACAGTTTTAACATTAAACATACACAAACATTTCTTGCACTATGTTTTATGCGTCTTACTCGGGGGGTTGAGTGACACATAAAACCACAAAAAAAGTGCGGCACAGTAGTCAGAGTAGTCTACACTTCGTTTTTTTAGCATTAGAAATAGGGTAAACAATCTTGACGAGTCTTTTTATTGAAAAACGTTTTTAACAAAACTGTTACTATAGTGAGCGGCAAAAAATCTGGCCCTCAAATGTATGCAGTTATAGGTAATTTTGTATGGAAAGTGGGCCAAATTTTGTGCCGCTCAGTACATTACTTATGATACCAAAAGCATGTGATAATATGTCCTTGCTAATTGTTACATAGTATTTGCTGTGACTTATTTTTCAAAAGTGTTTTTTAAAAAGACACGTCCAGATCGCTTACATACCTTTTTTCTAATGCTAAAAAAAAGAAGTATAAGTACTGGCAACACGCGCTGAAGAACATTTAAAAAAGAAGAAAAAAAGAGGGTTTGACGGTGATGGCAGCCGCCGTGTGAATTAATTTAATTTGATTTTGTCCATACTAATATTATAAATGCGAAAGTGTGTGTGTTTGTATGTTTGTCCGTCTTTCACGTCGAAACGGAGCGACGGATCGTCGTGATTTTTGGCATAGAGATAGTTTATGGGCCAGAGAGTGACATAGGCTACTTTTTATCCCGGAAAAATGCACAGTTCCCGAGGGAACAGCGCGCGATAACCGAATTCCACATGGGTGAAGCCGCGGGCAAAATCTAGTAGTTATATAAACTAATTGTGAAGAAGTGTTTTTTTGTGGACACTGCGGACTTTTGGGCTAAGGTTTGGGAATTATTTATATTTTATTAATGTTTTCTTTTATAATTTTTTTGTTGTTTTACCCGGAAATTAGAAATTGTAAGATGAAAGGCCTTTGAACCAGCTTTGTAAACAAGATGTAAGTTTTGTAAACAAGACGTTAGTATACAGAGATTCCCGTATTGGATGAACAATTAAACTTGTTCAGTAGTTTAGGCTTACGGCACTTTGGTAAACAGCTTACCTTTATGTTGGAGCGAAATATCCTATTAGAAGAGGCTTATATTGAAGGCAGTATCGGTTTACGGTCCTTCGAGTACAGAAGCTGTATGCTGTAGATATTGGCGTTCGATAGACTTATTCTGAACCTACTCAACAATAAATACGCAGACTACTTTACTTGCCTATTTATTGATGTGTTCATGTGTTCAACTCTAGTATTGTGGCATTCGCTATTTTAAAGGTTATATAATCCTGACAGGGACTCCTTACTTTTGGCAACCTTGAAACTTTATTCTCTTGCTGCTGCTATTTATAATATTAGTGGGATATTTAAGTCTCGTTCTATTTCTACTTAATGAATATAGCGTATTACCCATGAAACTACCGTGAGACTCGCTCATATTAAATGATATTGTACCGGATAACAAGACGCGCACTCTGCACGTGTTGCAACAACCACCGAGTCGCGTTGCTCCTAAGAAGAAGGGCCACGGATTAGCCCGAAACATTATAGTACAATATATAGTATAGCGTATTACTTTTAGAATTTAAAAATCGTTAAGCAAAAACGAGGCAATCATTCCTCCCACTTCAGCTCCGTTCGAGTAACGAATAAAAACTACGGCTTCTTGACTAATGAGACCTTTAAATTAAAATCAAGGAGCATAACTTACAAAAGGTATTAAAAAAAAAAGCTAGTAGGTACAATTTTCTTTTTGAAACAGTTCCTTTATTCTGTGTAAATTGTGGTTGAATAATGGGAGCAATAAATAACGTCGACTCTTCTTAGGAATATACAAATTTGAATAAACCTTTTATTCAAGAAGTAGTTATGACAGTGCTTTTGAAAGTTACACTGAGCAGAGTAAATTTACTTTGTCGTGGATTAATGAATTAGCTCCAAGATACTTTTATGTAGATGCATAAGCAAATATTAAAATGGAAAGTAGAAAAACTTAAACTAAAACAGAAGGTAAGAAAACATATAAAATCCATCGAAATGTTCCCGTCTATTCGAACAAAACAAATAGAGACGGCATCACATTTAACCATCAGTTAACACTAATCAATGGATGGTGAAACAGCCTTTAAAACTTCAAAATACATCTACTGTGTATAATGTCGTAACTCATCATAGTGCTTTGAGGGGGTACGCATTACGCATTAATAAAAGGTTTTTCGGAAGAGGGATATTTATGAATGACATACGTCTTTATCGGAAATAAGACTTTTAGAGAACTTTATTAAAAGACGTAAAAAGATAGAGACGTATAAATCTCATGTGATTTTGGCAAAGAGACTGACAATGAGCTAGCGAACAATCACACAGACACATGCAACTGAAACAACGATCGTTTTTAAAGCGTAAGTCGGTAATACGGCGCTTTACTTATTTCTTGATCTCCCTAGGGTCTGAACGTACAATATTTACACACGGCCTAGAATTACGGCTTTCGCAGCACCCACATGACGTGCAGTACGATTTCTATTAACTGCTTGGTTTTTTGTATACCATATATGATCAGATAAATCCAATTTTTTTCCACATAAAATCTTTCCAATGCAAAGTTGCCAGCGATGTTTTCCTTCATCTTATAGCTGGCTGGCTTAGACTGGTGGCGGTAGCTGGTGGCAGAGAGGTTGGGACAGGATCGAGCCGTGAAGAGAGCGAACTTGGGACGACCGAGTGGACGTAGGCCGGTATCCTCTGCGTGAGACATCATAGTCCAAACCGCTATCATGGCGGGCGACGGTATGTAACTTAGTTTTATGAAATTCAAACCAGCAAGCAACAACAAACAAGCAGGTGGTTTATCTAATGGCAAGCGATCACCGCCCCGTGGCAACATCGATGAGATTAAAATAAAGAAACGATATATTCCCATGGGATCGGGATAAAATCAACGTCAATAAAAGCCATGATGTAATTTTCGAGAATTTTCACAGGAATTTATAGTAAAAGTTCTGGAACAAAACAGGAAAATATTCTGGAAAGCAACTGAGCATGAAACTACCGTAAGACTTACTCATATTTAATGAAAAATAGAACCGGATAACACGTCTTAAATCGAGTTTAGCTCGACATGTTTCGGGGTAATTCATGCCCTTCCTCCCGGAGGAACGCGACTCGGCGGCTTCTGCAACACGCACTCTGCTCGCGCGACTGAAATATGACGAGCTAAATAAATTCGATTTAAAAGAAAAAACTGAAACTGAGGATATAGGTTAAGGTATACCGTAGGCGATAGGCTAGCAACCTAAAAGTGGCTCCGACCGAAGCGATAATGTTTTGTGTGTGTGTGTGTGTGTAAAAGAAAAAAGTAAGAAAAAACTTTTATTCGTGACAATTACACAAAAAAAAACAGAAGACAACTAAAAAAACGTATCACGGTCACGAAATGGTCCCAAATCAGCATAAGACGTGAGTTATCTGGTTACACAAGAATACGGTATTTGACAACTCCTGATTTTGCCATATCTTAATATTATTATGAAAATATAGATATACAGATAGTGTTTAGCGAAGAGAAAATTTAAATCGGTAGAAAATTGGTGTTATAGTGATTTTTTGAAAAATCTATATACCTGTCTCTTTCTCAAACGCTTTTCTCTATGCAGCAAGTATGTCGGTACTGGCGTGCGACGTCACATGCCAGTATGTCTTTCTCTGTCTAATGTTGTATTTCAAACCTATAACTTTGTTATTTGTAAAGGTAGCTTAAAAATTGTTTTTCTATTCGATAACAGGCATTGTGTAGTTTTAATTTATAAAACATATACAAAATAGTCAAATACCGTATTGCTCGTTGAAAAAGTTGGTCGCGATCTGTCGTATACTGTCATCATCATCATCACCGCCGTCCATTATGTTACGTTACTTAGTTCGGAACGATACTAGATATTATGTAGTTGTATGGCAAAGGTCCAGCAAGGCTACTACGAAACTCGTAACTCGAAGTTCGTGTCCTGCGGTCCCTCTCGCTCTCGTATCAAACAGTGTAAGTGTCAGAGGGACCGCACGACACGAACTTCGAGTTTCGTGTTTCGGAGTAGCCCAGCAGGTAGTGCCGGCCCCTGCGAGGATTACCTACGCAGGTAATTAACACCACCCCGCCGCACTAAACAAACAAATGCGCTATTTCCTACGCTCACACATAGTTAATGTTCTTCTTACCTTCCGCGGCGTCTTCTTTTAGGTACAGGTACAGTCAAGTGAAAAAATATGTATCTATTCTAACCGCTCAAAAATAATGTTACCATGGCCTTATTAAGTCGGAATAAGAGTATGTACGGTCAGCATCAAAAGTAGCCGTATGCTTTTGTACTTTGTCGTTTTACAGCAACATACCTAGTTAACAACATACAAATTTGTCAAATGTGCTAATACGACAAAGTAAAAAAACCGGCCAAGAGCGTGCCGGACACGTCCAAGATAGGGTTCCGTAGCCATTACGAAAAAATCAAGTAATATTTTCCTGAGGATTTCGTATTGTGTACGGAAATTTCCTTCACCGAAAAGCATTTGTATTAGGCATTTAAGTTGCGTCACGTAAATTGCTAGATGGAGTTTTTTTATAACTTTCATAGCTCAATTTTCTTTTCTATTCTTGCTATCTACGAACAAAAGGCGGTCTCCATTCGGCTTAGTCTTGGCAATTGCGCGTCACTATAGCTTCCTGCGGAAATAAGTCTATCCTTCACGAAACAAAACAGAAGAACAAACTACGTCGCTTATAGAAATGACGAGCATAAGCTTCACCGTAAGAAATGGACTCATATGTACGCGGAATCCTTACAAATGGCGTCGATTTGCGAGTTGCAAATTCACCCGTGATACGGTAGAGCTGATCTGTTTTTATACAGAATACCGCTTTGTATAGCAAATGTTTGAGAATCCAATTGATTATTTTCAATCACGCTCAAATGCTCAATTATGAACGATATTCTTTGCGCCCACGCCCTACCGTGCTGAATTGATCGAGTAGACATTTACAACTGATTGCCTAAATGGAAACCGCAAAGTAAATAAAATGTATTTCATTCAAATAAATGTAAAACATGGGTCAACAAACCTTGTGATGTTTTTCGGAATGAGTAACTAGCATAGCTGTTTATAAATAAACTTTAGAACCAGATCCAAATATTTCTAAACGCATTATCTTGGGGTATGATTTTAAAGTCCTCTCATTCTGAAATTTTAAAGCTTCACTAAATAAATAAATAAATATCATGGGACAATTGACACCAAACGACCTAGTCCCAAACTAAGCAAAGCTTGTACTATGGATACCAGGCAACGGATAAACATACTTATATAGATAAATACATACTTTAAATACATATCAAACATCCAAGACCCGAGAAAAAATGTTCGTAATATTCATACAAATATTTGCCCCGGCCGGGGATCGAACCCGGGATCTCAAGCTTCGTATAATCAGGTTCTCTAACCACTTTGCCATCCGGTCGTCAAACCTTCAAACCGTCAAACTGCTTATAATTTACAGATCAAAAATCAGGCTTTGTACTAGGTAATGACTTTGCGCGCCTTAAGCAGCAGGGTAACCATTAGGCAGATAGATAGGTAATGCCTATAGGGCCCCGCAGGCCCCTCTACCCCACTGGGCACACTGGGCACGTGCCCAAAGTCCCACGATGCATCGCCCCTACTCCATTACCAAACGATAACCGATAGCTCCCATAGACCTCCAGTTGCCTCGGTTGAGAGCATTGTTGGCTTGCATCCACCGTGCTACTCCACTCTCACCTGAAAATCAGGCTTACCGAATGCAGCATGTTGTGCCCAGGGCCTCTAATAGGTAGAAGACGGCCCTGGGTCCCCGGAACACACGGACACAAAAGACAACGAAAATGATTGATACGGTGAAAGATGAATCCGAAGTTTTGTATTCTCAATGACAATATCTATCCCACTAACATTATAAAAGCGAAAGTTTGTAAGTCTGTTTGTTTATTTGCTTGTGACTTCATCACGTCTAAACCGCTGCATCGATTTAGATGTAATTCGGTATACAGATAGATAGTTTGCGTCCCGGGGAACATAGGATAGGTAGTTAGCTATTACTTTTTTTTCGACCCATTCCGTTAGTTGATTTGGTTGAACTTGAAAAGAGCTGATCATTGAACGGCTAAAAGTCCGTGAAAATTGCATAGCCTGGGGGCCCCGATACGGTTAATCCGACCTTATTGGTAAGGAGTTATATATATAATATATATACTAGTAACATGCTATCTACAGGTTAAAGAACAATTCAGTTTTCAATTACTCCCTCACGTGCCGCGCAGCGAACGACGCCCCGACTAAAATATTCAGAGCGGCCACCACTGTTTTATTCATGCAACCATCTGTTGTGGCGGTTTGTTACCTTGTACATACGTGCCTGCATAAATTGTGGAGCGGCTGCGACATCGATGACCGTATTTGTTTTGGGGAGGCGTAATGGACGTGGTAATCGGCCAATAATCGTTTCTGGGATCGTGTTTATGAAGCCCTTTGGTTTGACAGACAGAATGTTATGTTGGTCTCGTAGCGTTTGAATGCTGTTGGAGTTGGACATTCCAGACTTAAAATTATTTTGTATTTAATTGCGAATCTAAAAAACCGGCCAAGAGCGTGTCGGACACGCTCAAGATAAGGTTCCGTAGCCATTGCAAAAAAATCAAATAATAATTTTCTATGTGTACGGAAACTTCCAAGTTTACGTATATTTTGTACCTTATGCTGTTTTTACTCTTAAACTACTACTAATTCTCAAGCAATCTTAGCCGTTATAATTTTCCTTGTGAATTGTATATACTTACTACCATCCTGTTTTTTTTTTTAAATTTTCCACCCAACAGTTTAGATTTTAAAGCGGGGGGGACGCTCGACTTTAATGAATATTTGCACTTTAAAGTTAAATATTTCGCAAACACATCACTGAATCGAAAAATCGTTTAGGCAAACCCCCAATGGTTTTAAAAGACCTATCCAACGATATCCCAAACTATATGGTTAGACGAGAAAAAAAAACACCCCACTTTACGTCTATGGGAGGTACCCTAAAAAATTTTTTTATTGTTTTTTATTTTACCACTTTGTCGGCGTGACTAATATATATATTCATGACAAATTACAGCTTTGTAGTACTAACGGTTTCTCAGCATAGCCGCGGACAGGCAGACAGACGGACAGACATGGCGAAACTATAAGAGTTCCTAGTTCAAAGTCAAAGTCAAAGTCAAAGTCAAAATATCTTTATTCAATTTAGGCTATAACAAGCACTTATGAATGTCAAAAAAAAATCTACGACTGGTTCGGAAAAACCTCTGCTGAGAAGAATCCGGCAAGAAACTCAACGAGGTATATATATTTTTTTTTTTAAAACAGATTTACAATATTATTAAATGATATGTATACATCACAAGTATTTAACACAACTTTATTTTTAACACAGTAGGTTCGCTATTTGAAGGGATCGCTAATGCGGATCGGAATTATTTCCAAATATCCCTGTCCATGATATAATCATTAACTTTATAATACGCCTTTGATATTAATCTACAGAACCCTAAAAAAAGGTGTCTAGCAACGGTTTAATGTGGAATATATATGTTAGGCTCAAATTGATTGGCTTAGAAACTGGATAAACATTTTAATGGTGCTAATTAGGTAGGTGATAGATAATTTTATTCCCAACAAATCAATGACTTGTAATATTTAGGTCTAAATATAAACATTTTATGAAGCCGTGGTGGCCGAGTGGTTTGACCTATGGCCTCTCAAGCAGAGGATCGTGGGTTCAAACCCCGGCTCGCACCTCTGAGTTTTTCGAAATTGCGTGCGAAGTTGTGTGCGCGCTAGACAAAAAGACTATGGTCACATAAAAGCTCAAAACAAGAATTTTCTGACACTTTAATATTTTATACAGAATGCTTTTAGAGCGAAATTCGCATGCATTCCATGCGTTGCTGTCGCGACATGTACAGTGGGAGACAATAATATGTTGTCTAAAGTAGTAATGGAAGACATGTGACTGCAAAGTATCGTAAATGTCAGTAAAGTTAAACTAAGTGTACTTTGAAGTTAGTTTAAGTACCTACCTCGAATCATTACCTTCTATACATATTATGAAGTGAAACGAATGTTAAAAAATAAAATTAACTATAGCTGAGTAACCAAACGTTTGTATGTAACATCCGTGCAAATATATTTCACAAATTTCAATTTCAAATGTATTGTAACGTTTCGAAAATACAAACTGAGACATGGATGCACAGAAAAACCAGAAAAAGAGACCAGCGCTGGGAATCTAACCCAGGTACTCAGCAATCCGTGCTGCGTGCTATAACCCCTACACCACCGCTGGACAGGAATCTAGACACGAATTTTTCCTATGCATACATATCTCAGGTTGCTTATTCCTACTACGCTACTTATGCAGCAGCACTAGCGACATCTATGTTCCGCTCTCATCGAGAGACCTCACACTCTTTCGGAACCAGCCGCTCACCCAGACAAGAGATGTCGCTACTAAGCAAGAGTCTTTCTCTTTTTCTGGTTTTTCTGTGCATCCATGTCTCAGTTTGTATTTTCGATATGGTTTCACGGGATACCCGTAAAAGTAACAAATTTGGAGTTGAAATAAAAAATACAAAAAGACTCCAAAAAACCAATCATTATTGTAACGTTTGTCGAAAAAAATCCTGAAAAACATACAAAGATGTTCAGTTCAACTTTTTCAATCAGTGGCTGAAATATGACAGGTCATTTGGTAATATTTTGTATTATTAGCGTAATTATTATACTCTTAGGTGCTGATTACTTTTACATAGTGATTTTTAAAGTACCTACCTCCGCATTGAGGCAACAATACCTAGCGAGACTGCAGTGACAAATGTTGAGATTTGTCTACGTTTCCGTACACTTTTACCCACTAACTCTTGGCCATAGCTAGTGGGGCGGTAAGCGACTCCTTGCCGCATTCATTGCATGGTAGAAAGGCTCCTCGCGCAGCAGATAACTTGCGACGCACGCAGTGTACGAGAAAATCGCTTTCCATGTCGCCTGTCGCTAAACTGTAACTGTAGCGGGGTAACTTGAGTGGCAACTCTGGGCGATTTCAAGAGTAGTATAGTATATTAAAGTAAGTAAAGTCAGATCGTTCCTTCAATCGTTTGATACAGTTGGTCCAGTTTCGTTAGTGTAAATTAAGCGACACACGTGGGCAAATAAATAGATGTATTATGTGTTATTGTATTTACTATCAAACGAACTGAACCTTGAGCCACTGTGGAACCTTTTCATGGAAAAAATCATAGGTAGTGTTAGATTATATAGAATACTCAGTAGTTTTAAGTGACCTTTGTAAACCAGTATGTCATGAATTTATGTTCATACGTTCCAATATTTTTCTCACAATAAAGTTAATAAATTAAATACTGGTTATTTTGAGAATAATTTAAAAGGAATGAAGTAATTTTAATATTTCTTTAATTTACATATCGTTGATATTATTTCAAAAATAATTAATTGAATATTTGTTTAAATAAGTTGCTTATATTAACTACATGGGAGAACTGTCAAGGCAGAGCTCTCTTGGCTGGAGTGGAAGAAACAGGATATTCATTTGTAATTCTTACTTGAAAAATAATAATGCCATGTTAATGTATGTCTGCAGTTTTATTTAACTAGAAGAGAGTTTTCAGTAGTGACATCGCATTACTTGACAAGGAAATTTATCACGAAATTTACTGTGTGAGCATTCTACGGTGCTTTATCATTGATCGATCTATGAATTGTACGTACAGTCACCAGCACCAATATCTGACACAACAAGCGTGCATAAATATCTGATACGACTCTATTTCTTAGCGCCGAAAGGACGTGTCAGATATTTTTGCACGCTCCGCTGTGGCAGATATTAATGCTGGTGACTGTACCCAATAAGTAAAAAGAGCTTGAAATATTGGAAGCAAAAGCAAAACAACGTGACATAATGAGCTAGTTACCATCTTAGAGGGCATTAACTCTGGCAATGTTTCTCGGGCGGGAGTAAATGATAATAAAAGTGATTTACAACGAGTTTGCAGCGCTTTCAACACGAGAACAATGACAGCTTGAAGTCTTACAATGGTAAGCACACGCAAAGGTACTGCCTGTTCAAATAAAATAACCCGAATAAAACGGAAAATTTAACTGAAAAACGCTTTTGTGGACATTTCCGTGGGAAACTCACGACAGGTGACGGGTGCGTTTTTATTTTTTTAGAGTTCCGTAACATCCATTAAAAAAAAACATTTTTGATGCAGTTTTTTACTGACTGTACTTTTTGTTAACCTTACTTGCGTTGTCATTTAACTTACATATGTATAAAAAATTCAAGTCACTGAAACCACTGAAAGTGGTTCAAAATGAACTTGCTAGATTTTACCCAACGACAACAACAAACAGCTTGTAAAAATGGAACCGTCATTTATGGGACCATGCGTACTAGCACATATAATTTTATAAACTACATACCATTAAAGTTAAGAGCTATATTTTTTTGTTGTAAATCAATCTCAACACAAATTTACATTTTAGAATTATACTTGCACAGGTGCTTTCAAAAACCAGCCTGACAAAATGTTTTGGTCAGAACGTGAAGATTCTCACCTTAATACTTAGTTCTGACTTTTATTCATAAACACTCTGAAACCACTTAAACGTCTGCACTGAATTCAGTATAATTTAAAACTATTTTGGTTTATTTTTCGTGCGAGACGTTCAAGTGTTATTGACACATCAACAGATCAACACAGCTCTGGGAACGAAATATTTACTCAATAGGTACCTATACATATATCTGTCACAATCAGACGAATAAAGCTGTTTTAGCAAACAAAACGAAACGAAACAAAGAATTTAAGTAAACGAATTTTGTTAGTTTTTTATAAAACTTCTATAACTCGTATTTAGTTATAATCACGATCTAAATATCATTTTGAAATATCTACACTAGTATTTAAGTGATAAAGTTTAAGTTAGTTAGGGTTCCGTAACACAGCCGGAAAAAATTGAATCCTTAAAACTGACCTTATCTTTGCTATCCGCCCTTCCCTCAACCAAGATCCTTTATCTCAGAAATGCGTGGAGGTACCTATCAATTTTCGAAATTTATATAATAATAAATATTTATTTTGAAAGACAAAAATTGCACAAGAGGAAAGAAAACAATTGTAAATGATAAAGTCAGGTTTAACATTGTGCAAATCAACAAATCGAATCCTGACTCACGAACTAGGCAAAGTCTAATCAAATACTCAAGTCTTTTCCTTGGAGCATTGAAAAAATTAAGCCTCTAATACAAAGTGCGCTCTAGCAACGCACACATAGACACTGCTCACGAACACGATATCTCGGACCGGTTGGAACCAGTGCGAGCGCGAGTGCCACCCGCTTGAGACACGCTTCTGTGAACTTTCTGTGCAATAATGGAGAATGCGAATTTATCTTTAAAATATAATAATCGTGCATTTCGCCAATGTCGAAATCGTCGCAAGATATTTTCTGTGACCAATTTGTAACATAACAATGACATTAACATTAAAAATATTTTAGTTATTATTAATTTATTTTTCCATTATTCCCGTTTCATTCTCAACAATAAATCCAACAACTAGATACGAGTGCCACTACCACAATAGTTTTTTGTGCATACCTAAGCCATAGTTGACAACCCTAGAGTGACCGCCGCCGAGCGTAGGTATGAAAAGTGAAATACATACATGAGATACCTATCTGTTTTGTGGTCAAGTGATTCTATATATACATAGTACATAATAAACTTCTGTTTTACATAACCTTTGAACAAAATACTCGTACATTCCAGCTTTTAACCTGCGATCATTAATTCTCACTTTACACTTCCTTAAGTCTTAAGTGACGTGGAAGCGGTCCCATTTCTGGAAAAACATCACATCTATTCCCTCTACGCTTTCCAAGATGTTATACTGTGGGAGTAGAACAAGTTTTGACAGTTGGGTGAATCATTAGCTCAGCAATCTCGAATCCAAGATCTCAGGACTATCTAGGGATTATCCGAACTCGGGCAGACTACACAATATTATCTAGCATCTAAGGACAGACACGATTTGTGACAACAAGAAATGTAAGAAAAATAAACTTTGAACGGTGTTCGTCGTTATCTCCGGGATATATATATAACTCTCACCGCTAAGAACAAGCCACAAGCTAAATCTCGGAATGAGAGCACCATAAAATTGTTTCGCAGATTGATGCAGATTTCTTGATTCTGTTTTTTTTTCTCGCCGATACATTTCGGAAATCTTAGAGGTTCGAGACTGCTACCACAGCTTCTTTATTTGAGGGTATTACTGGACGGTAAATATAATTGTATTTTGTTTCAGTGAACCGTCGCTGCATTATTACACAAATTACACTATTAATAGGTCACTAATCTACTTAATTGACTATGATTCTACACCGTGGGCTCTAATAACCCGAAAGATTTAAACCAACGGCTCTAAAGCCTAATTAGAGTACATAAAGTGGTATAACATGTAGTTCAATAGCGCCTTAATTACGCATAATTTTTGAGATATTCATTATTTAGTAAAAAACTCAAGTTGTAAAATCTCAAGTCTAACACACCCTAAGGATGTATGTGACGTATACAGTTGGGCGATAATCTGCTTTACCGACTGAGTATGACAAATTGCGTCAACCTGCCAACCTGCTAAACATAATCTTATTTAAAGGTGATTATAGCAACCCTACCATTACGACCAATAGCGAACTAAGTAGATCGATGTTGATTGGCCGTGATATATCCATAGATCTGTTGTTTTAACGTTTAAATCCGTCGCCGCACCCGCCGTTCATCGCATGATGTCGGAGCAACTCGTGAAATGTCGTTTGCTTACTCTGTTTCTCGACTTGGGAATGGATTGTCTTTCTCACTCTTTTAACAAAAGATTTATTCACAAGGAAGTACAAAACTTAAGTAATTAATTTTGTTCAAAAATTATATTTTGTTAAGATACATAATGGGTCTATGTAGATATAACATTATTTACTCGCATTATCATCAGGAATACGCTGTTAAAATCTTTTTGGTTATTAGAGCCCACGGTGTATAATGGTCCGTCATTTATCAAAACTTGTAAATGATTGGTCTAAAAAAATTATTACCTAACTAGACTCATCTTCATGTACTTTATAAAGAACAAATCAACAGTATAATAACTGCCGAATGTACTATATAAAGTACAAATTGTTCAATGAATAGTAAACTTTAAGAGATAGTACATAGTACAACTGTGCTTAATTAACTGTGCTGAATTCAGAAGGATAAAGGAAGGTAGCACATTCTTCGTTATTCTTCGTCGTTTCGGCCTATATACGTCCCACTGCAGGCCACAGGCCTCCTCTAATAATGACAGGGCTTCGTAATTGCCACATTTTAACGCTTGAACATGGCAACGATTTCGTGCCTATGTATAATTACTATGACAGATTTCAACTTAACTCTTTATCGCTGTATGTAGGTAACTACGCTCATCAAAAGTAAGGAAAGGGATATATGATTATTCGGGGACTTTTTTATTTTTACAGTTTTGAACATTTTAACATAGGCATATTACTTACTCCTAAGTCAAAATATCAAATTTGTCTAGTTACTCGTGTAATGTCTTTTTAGTCAAAAATCCACAAATAGCGCACTCATACGAAGCTTTCTCTCTGTGTTTTTCTTTACTTGGTAAGATGGTAGCAAATTCAAAAGTTAGCAAACTGACTCCCGTTTTACACGAGCCTGTCACTTTCAAACCGCGTCGTGTGAAGCCCCCTCAATATCCTCGTACATTAACTTCTCAAAAGAAACACGCCTATAATTTTCTGTTTGATGTATTTGAAAGTAATGAAACGTCACTCTTGTCTTGTCAAGTTAATTTCGCTCCATTTTGACAAAAAGTTTGTTGGATGAGTTTGGATGGAAGAATATAAGAATGATACTGTTTTTCCTGACGCGGGGTTTCGTGGAGTTGATGCTGCCAGTGAAAGGAAGGAATAATAATGGTTAATTATCCAGCGTTTCTTGTGCTATTGCAGTTAAAAATAAAAGTCTACACAGAAAACGAATACGTTCTGCGAACCAAGTCATATTTTTGTTATATGAACATGAAACTTTATGTCACTTATGAAAGAGTTCGTTGTCACATTAAATACAATAAGTCCTATTTAAAGGCCACTGAGCCGTAGAGGGTTAATCAAACGGCATGTTGCGCCGTTCATTTTTCGAGTTGCAGTTGCACTTTATATGAAGACCACGATATACCTAATTTTTAGAAAATCCGATTAATATTGGTAAAATCCCGAAATTTTAATTCAACCCCCAGCCATATCCTTACTAATATTAAAGTACGAGTAATTGAGTCTATGTGTTTTTTGTCTGTCTGCCTGTTACCTATTCACACATAAAGTGATTCACACATCCAATCATGATTAAATTTGGTATGATGATATTTAGAAATATGTTGATAGTTTTTGTCATGAAAAAAATTCATAGTTCCCATGGGCGGCGGTAATTGCTTCCCATAAGGTGACGGGCATGCTCGTTTTCCCGGAGTCGTGGATAAAATTTTGTATCTAACAAAGTCACTGGTAAAGATTTGTATTTAAGAAATTAAATATTAACGATACAACCATCGAGAGCAACAAGTAAACAAAAAATAAAATTGTACCCTTCTAATCAAGTAAGTACACCGAACTCAACCTGTGTATACCTTTACATTTCGTATCCGTATACTGTATTTTAGTATGTTACATACACAGTTTCGCCCATGAATAATGGAATGTTCTCCAAATTCTCGGCGGCCAAACAAAAACGCCGACCTACAAGCATTTTCTTGAGCATTAACATACACGTGTCGTAAATAGGACACTTCTAATAAATATAAGAGTCGTGCGTGCTCGTTTACTAATCGGATCGCTTCAAACTATTAGGTAGTTCTTTTTTAGTACTAGTACAGAAAAATATCTGACACGTCCTTCCGGCCCTAGAAATAGAGTCGTATCAGATATTTATGCACGCTTGTTGTGTCAGATATTGGTGCTGGTGACTGTAAGTAATAGGAAGAGTTTATGCGTGGTTAGCTAGCGCCCGTTCCAATAACCGTTCCGTTTCTGTTTGCTGTCTCACTTTCACTATGAAATTGTTTACAAAGTCCACACCATCCAGTTTCATCTGAGCGAAATAATAAATTGACTTAGGTATCACTTCAATTCGCCAAACATAGTCCAAATAAAAAAATACTTCGTTTAGTAATATTGAGTTTATATTACAGTTAGTGCCTATGTACCATCAGCCAAATATGTGGTCTACCACCCTAAAAATCGTTTGTATTCATAAAACAATATTGCCAATAGACGTGTCTGTCAACTTGAAAGTTCGACTTTAGCGACATATTCATTTGATAGGAACTTGTTTAAAAATTGGTAGACCACTTATTTGGCTGATAGTAACTATCTATGTTTTAATCACGTTTCCAGATTAATCTTTGAGTAATTTTCTAGATCGAGAAAACAAATGGTTTCCAGCGAACGCCTCAAAAATTCACGCTGGCAGTACAGGGAGGAATAAAAAATGTAATGAAATTTGTTCTCCTCGGCAGGTCGGCTTATTAAATTTGGATCTGCCCCAGTTTGCCGACAGCTGCAATCTTATGCAAGACCGCCTGCATTTATATAAGGCTTGATTATGCTTCTCGCTTACTCGCAGATAAGGATCATCTCAATTGCGTTTTACAAAAGAATTTCAAATATGTTTGACTTGCTGGTCTAATAAAGAGGGACGTTCTCTTTTTATTTTTATTATTTTAGTGGCTGTGAATTTAATATCCATTTTTTGTAGCGTTATTTATCTCTCAGAACAAGAGGATTCGGGCCGTAGTTCCCACACGGACTCAGTGCGCATTAGACATTTCACACGCATCATTGAGTTTCTTCACAGCCGTGTTCAAGATTCCCAACGATGAGTTCCTTCACCGCAAAACTCATGATAATTTACAAATGTAATTATAATTACGCACCTAAATCCCGACAAACTCACAAGTGCGAGCCCTGGCTCTATAAACAACCCTCTGCTTGAAACGCTATAGGAGTGCGTAATCAATCCCGTTATTGACTGTTGAAAAAAGATCAATATTTATGTAAAACATCTCAATAAAAAAATTCTACAAAATCGATAGACTTGTACACACTTCGCGAATGTCAACCCAATAAGCTTATATTCCAGGTCACGATTCCAGGCTACTTTTTAAGGTAGCGGAGGTTTAAAAATGCTTTTGTACTCGATTTCAACAAGCTGATTAATTCATTAGCACAGCAAAGTGACAGATTACGAGGGACTACCAGACCAATTAATTTGCGGAGCTGAAGCTTAAATCTCCTTTTTAAAGCTGGATTACCTTTGCAGTTGAAAGTTCATAATCCAGTAATTGTAGCTGTCCAGAAGGCTCTGTAGTTAATATTTAAAAGCCTCATGTAATGTCTGCTCGGATTGTATTGTAAAATTCAGGAGAGAACCGCCGGGGACACTGCGAGCAACACGCGAGAACGAACGAGAAAACAAATATACAATAAGTGCTAACCGAAAGTGTAGGGGATAAACTCGTACTTATTCAGAGAGCAAGAAACAAAAGTTTTCTTTAAATCAAATTGAGTTGGAGCCGTAAGACACCTACTCGTAAAAACATGTCCGTCGACCTACCTTACGTTTTGGCTGTTGGTCATTATTTGAGTTTTAAACCGGTTTTTCTCCCCTCCCTTTTCATTTTAGCTCCTGAAGCATTGTCTTAGCTCTCAGAGAATCTCCCTGTTTGTCCATGTTTTCAATCTTAAATGAGAGATCAGATGATTACAGCTTTATTTCTGCTGTATTATGGTATTGTCATATATGGAATTAATCAGAGTGATGAAGGTGAACTCGATTTTGTCATTAATAGAAAAGGTAATTTATTATGTCTAAATTGAGCCATTTAAGATTAAACCAAGTACATATTAATACTAACCAAGTACATTTAATTAGACAATACCTATACCTTCTAACACAACCGTAATTTTTAATGCAACATTATATTTTATATTTATTTATCTTTACATTTCTCAACTTTTTTTAATGTTATCACCGAGAAATATTTTTTTATTCTAATATAAGACCATCCATTATCTAGAGGTAGTCCAGCATTGTCAATAACACAAACATCTTATAGCCGAGCTAATAAAAAACCACCTTGTTTTACTTTACTTGGATCCCTTTCAAACGGCTAAATAACCGTCTTTAACAAAGTAAAGCCCGAAGAAAACAAACATTAAATTTATTCCGACCACTTTCTGATTGCCCGTAAAAATCATCAAAAACCCTTTTTGGTATTACAGAGGTCCGAAACGGAACCTTGTCCTAATTACTATTAGGCTAATTATTTAGCACTCCGATGGTGATAGCCTCCGGCATACCCAATTATTTAAATTAGGCCTTCTACCCTCTTTCGGGCTAACTGCGAATAAAGCCGAAAGGAGGATTAAACAGTTATTGAATTATGGTATAATGGCTTAACCGTTTTTTAAGATAATTGGGCTAATTAGGTATAAGTTTTACGACGCCAATGAATAATTTTATGTCCGCATATTAGTAAAGAGTTGTAAACCATGATTTGTCATGTCACTTTCACATTTTAGCATAGTTAGCTGATTATTTTGGTTGACATTTGCACGAATTGTTGAAATTAGGTACCTACTTAGCACTGTAAATATTTCACCTTCTCTGAAGAAACTT
Source organism: Choristoneura fumiferana (assembly GCF_025370935.1). Taxonomy (NCBI): domain Eukaryota; kingdom Metazoa; phylum Arthropoda; class Insecta; order Lepidoptera; family Tortricidae; genus Choristoneura; species Choristoneura fumiferana. The sequence goes on along the minus strand of NC_133479.1, from coordinate 5,320,595 downwards.
ATCAGTATACATCAGACATCATCCAATGCAATGCGCAACATTTGAGTTAGACATTCGCATCATATGAGGCGATAATGTGCACTCGTTAGTGCGGGGAGTGCACTCCTGCCAAATGCAACTTGCGATGTTGTAGCGTACTAGCATGGATACATTGTGTCTGAAAATCAGGAACCAGCGCTGTGGCTTGCCCTGGCAATCAATAGGTTGAGTATGGCCCTTTTTACCCGACTGCGAAGAAGGAGGGTTATGTGTTTGACCCGTATGTATGTATGTCTATTACTATGTCCTCTTGTAACTACTCAACGGCTGAACCTATTTTGATAAGTGATACGTCATTGGATTCGTCTCGATTACGCGAGTGACACTGAACAGAAAAAGAGGACCGTTGTTTTTACACCATCAAGAATGATTTAAACCGTGACTGACATTTTAATTTTAATTTTTCAAATATTTGACTGTTATTGATCATGTTATTATTATTATTTTGTATTATTATTTTTAGCATTTATGACACTATTTTATTTTAATTGTATCGCTCCGACAAATGTTTGCACTCCTGCATGCAGGCTGAATAGACCGGACATAAGTATTTAAAATTAACAATCTAACTTCTGCACAACTGTATTCTGGGCAAATAAATTCTTTGAATCTTTTAAATCTTTGAAACAAATGAGATGAAGCCTTTGTCTAGTAGAGGGACTCAAGATAAGCTAAGAAAACAAATGTTTTCGACTGTCTTGGTATTTTATTTTCTTCAATTGAGCCAGGGCAATGAGACGGAGATATTGTTTCCTGTAGGTACTACTTCATCAACAACTGGGTCAAAAAGGATTGACTTCGATTAAATTAAGGGCGGTTGGTTGAATCCATCTTGTTGACTCTTCGTGTTGAGTTACTCGTGCATGCTGGCCGCGTAATTTGACCCAATTCGAGCACATTGTGGGTCGCTCGCGCCCCTAGACCTGTCGCGCAGCTTCACTTCTATCTTTATATACTTACGTAACGGAATCCTTGAAATTTATTTTCACCACGAAATTTGACAATTATTTATTGTTTATTCAATGCAATTTATATGTCAATAAAAACAACACAAACATAAAATGTGTTTGCTAGCAGATGGCATTCCGCTTATGGCTAATAATATTAATATTATTAAGTTCTTGCGCAATTTAATTTTGTAATTAAATCTAGTGTTAGTATTTTTTGTTGCATGACCACTAATCATGCTTGGCCAGGTCTGATTTAATTTGGGTGCACTGCGGGTCGCTCCCAGAGCTCCCGTTTCCTTGCACTATGTTGCTAATGTGGGGAATTACTACGATGGATGCACTTAGAGACGTGGCGAGCATGAAAGGGTTAAGATCCTTCGTCAATTAGTGAGATGGAACCACGTAGCAGGTAGTAACGTGAGCTAGGAACGGGTTAAGAAAGCAGCTTTCGACTACGATGTTTTTACACGGATCGAACTTTAAATAACAACCCTCTTTTTGCGTCGAGGGTTAAAGAAGTTCGTATAGGTACTATACCTAGGTGCCTACTATAAAAAATGTAAAAAAACTTTTTCATGTGGACATAATGACATATTCCTCTGCTGCATAGCACAACGTGTGTACGAGTAAACTATTGTTTTCCAATTATTTAGATCCATCTGTTTTTTAAGACATTTAGGGGCTGTTTCACCACCCATTGATTAATTTTTTTGGCGGATTGCCGTCTCTGTCTATTCGAACAAAACAAACAGAGACGGCATCACATTTATGCGTCAAATAAATTGAATCAATGGATGGTGGAACAGAGGTTTAGTTTACTATCCATGCAAATGAATACAATTATTACAAAATATCCTATTCTACTAATAGGTATTATTACTGCAAAGTTTGTACATATATAGGTATGTGTGGGTGCTATGCGTGCGGTGCGTGAAAAACGTTTTATTTAAGATATGTATATAAGATCTTTGTACCCTCTGAAAACCAAGAGCTATATCTTTATAATGTCTCAAAGTAACTTTAGTTTAGCTAAGAAGTAAGATTATTACGTTAATTTTGAATTAAAGTTAGGCATTACGGAGCTATCATAAAAGCGACAGCAGCACCTAATTGTGTTAAATTGGGCTGGACGCCGCTTAATCGTATCATTCCGAGTGGAGGGCTGAGCGATGCCAGTCTTGGGACTTTTGCTACATTTACAAGTAAATATTCTTTAGAACAGTGTTACCAACTCGAACTGGGCTCAATGTCAAAGTCAGATAAGTCATTTATTGAATCAGGCGTTACTTTGCGGAGGTCCATATCAATGAACTAAATAATAGCGTTTCATCAGATAAACATGCTCATTAAATATCCTAAAATAAATTAATAGCTAAGCTTAAAAATATGATAAGTCAGTAAGAAAATGACCAAAAGCGTCATGGGCATAAGCTTAATCGTTCGAAAGGAACACCTGAATCCTTAAGTCTGTCTAAAGCTAAGGAAAAAAAACAACCACGATTACTTATATAATCGTCAAGCAGAATCGTTGAATAATATTAAACAGATTCTCTTTCGAAAGTCCAAGAGTATAGTGACTCATTAAAGTCGGCAAATAAGTCACAAAGTCAAGTCAAGTCATTGAGAGTCATTGCTCAAGTTTTAAACCGTTAAAAATATAAGTTCTTGCGCAAATTCGCTAAATTGGCCACACTTCTTCAAAGCAAATTCCGAGCCTCGTTCAAATATGATTCCAGAACATTTCGTGTCATAGTGCCGGTTTTTCATGGATAAAAACATTAAAACCATAGCACATCCTTTAATAAAAAGTTTTAAAAAAACCTAATAGATAAATGTTAATACTCGATCTCGGAATTTATGGAGATGGTTTGTAATTAGTGACCTCTCACGTCACGCACGCGCATGACGCATTATTTGCTACAAGTGGGAAAAATGTTCCTGATCTCAAGTGATATTTGATGTTCCTTTATTAAGTTAAGTTTTTGTAGTATTCATTAATTAATATAGGTACAGAAATTAGATATTGTAAAAGAAAAGATTTTAAAATAGTAAATAGATAATAACAATTATAACTACAAATGCTATACCCTACCAGGGTTCATGTTAATTTTAAGAGCTTATGTTACATGTATGCAATATATAAATATATAAATAAATAAATAGAATACTCAAAATTACGCCAGGCAAAATTTAGATGGAAATTTAAATTTTTAGACCACTTTTTCGTATGAAATAAGCAAATATTTTTCTGTCACCAATCTTGTTCGCTAATCCTGCCGTGAAGCAGCAGTGTTTGCACTGTTGCGTTTCGGCGTGGAGAGTAAGACAGCCGGTGAAATTACTGGCACTTGAGGTATCCCAGGGCTCTAGGTTGGCAACCCATCTGCAATCCCCCTGGTGTTGCAGGTGTCTATGGGCGGTGGTGATCTCTTACCACCCACTTGCTCGTTTGCCATCCAGTCGAATAAAAAAAAACACCCTCTTCACCCTTTAATTGGTATGTGACGCATTTTATGGATATAGCCCGAAAATCTCTAATACGCGTCATTATATCACCCGTAGGACGTCCACTCTTGGACATCTTTGGTGAACGTCCTACTCTTAATATACGCTACGCTAATGTGCTTACTGAAAGTAAATCAATACGAAAGTTTTGATAAGAATTCCGTCAAATTTCTTTTCGATTTTTTCAGAGAAAAATTGTTCTTTCATTTGTCATGAAAAGAAAATATTTCCTTCAAAAAGAAAATGTTTCCGTCGATAAACACAAGCGATTACAGGTAAAGATAGATGGGCCGTAAAGCTTATTTCCTAGAGTGATGGAATGGAAGACACGGGTATATTACCATCCACGAAGACACGTGATTTTGTCAAAATTAGACATTAATGACATTGTAATAAGAACCACGGCACGCGTCATCGTGAATGACTACCTATCTTTATTGAATTGATCAAATGGACTTGAATTATCTCCGTCGGAGCGTGTAAGTGGACCCCGTCTAGCCTAGACTTGTCTACTATGCCTAGTTTGTCTAGGCGTTGGGTGGCTTCTATAGAAGCGGAATTAAGCGGAAATGTGCAGAATTCGAGCAATCACTTTAGTTTGCTTGCAAGACCTTAGCAGGGCCGAATTTAGGGAACTGGGCCCAGCATGTGGGAGCTGTGGCCCGAGCTCTCTCATTCTGAGGGGAAGTCTGTGCCTGCCAGTGCTACGTTTATAGGCTCAGATGATACAAGCAAAGGGAAACGGCTCGAATAACAGACGATACAAAATTTGCATAAGACCACTGAATTGAATGAGAATTACAAATATATGGGCGAACGTGGCCTGCTAGCACAGCTAGCCGTTCCCAACGATTTCACATTTATATTAAGTTTGTCAATTGTAGTTTGTTTCTTTTCTTTTGTACAATAAAGGGTTTATATGTACAGTTGTTACCGGCTGCCAGGCTTTTTTAAGGGAGGTTAAAGTAACGTATTTCTGTAACTTAACCGTAACGTTAATTTAATTAATTAACTAAAATTAAGATTAACAAAGTCTGAATTTGTAACAAAATTGTAATTGCTAGCAATGCACAGCAAAGTAAAATGACAAGTAAGTGTAAATGACAGCCGACAGATACTTTAATTATTACTTGTCAAATTACTTTGCTGTACACTGCTGGCAATTATAATTTTGTGAGAAAGTTAACAGTCTGAATTTTAGTTTATTAATTAAATTAATGTCACGGTTAAGTTACAGAAATACGTTACTTTAACCTCCCTTAAAAAAAGCTTGGCTGCCGGTAACATACTGTATACATACATACATATATTGAACCTCCTAGGCACCCGTATTTACACGCTGATAAAGCGGACTCTGATTGCGGGGAGCGGTGCATAGGGCTTGACATTGGCATCAAAAATACTTGTTAAACGATGTCTAAGTAGAAATTGGATTATGTTTGCCAATTGGCTAACCTCTGTGGCTTGTGCTACTAAAATGTGCAATTGTTTCGTATTATTTTACTTATTTATTTTTTGAATATGACTGTGTTCATAGGAAGGCCGTTTGCCGTTATTTGGTAAAAAAATCTAACAAAATAAGAGAGGTAATGGTGGACGAACGATGACTTTACATTTTTGTTTCATGGTACCGTTACTTGACGTATAAACCTCACACTTTAGACATCAATCTAAGCCCTATCACTCGCACTCCTGATGAGTTCACTTATCTAGTATCATATTTTAAGGGCGGTTTCAGATTAGCGTTTTATACGCGCGTATAAGCTCGTTTTTGAAATCACACAGGTGCGGTTTTGCATTCTATGAGCATTGACATGTCCTTTAGATCAAACGCGACCAAACACGCAAGAATGAGCGCGTACACGCGTGTTCGGTTTAATGTAGGCGCGCTTAAAACGCTAGTCTGTAACCGCCCTAACTTAACGGTAAAATATAGGTTTGAACCGGCAAAGTATCGGACTTATAGAAAAAAAGAGTTACCGCAGATACCGATACCATATTAGACGAATATTCCAAGGTACAGGCATTTAAAAATACCGCCATTTCAAGCCCTACTTGTGTGCTATTCAAACATACATTTCTCCACGTAGGTACAGTCTTCGAATATTTGCCAAGATAGACTGAAATATTTAGGTCAAAACTATAGAGATTTTCATAGAAATTAGGAATGCCTTTAAAGGTTTGAACATAAAGTGAGCAACAAAAGATTGTTTTAGGGAAAACTATCTCAAAACGAAACTTTAGTAAAGTAAACGTCAATATCGATATTCAAAGTGTACGGCGCGGCTGCAAAGGCGTGAATTCGTCTGGAATGAAAAAATTCTATTAAAAGGTCCAATATTTTATGTATTATATCAGATTCAGATATATATATATACCTACCCGTCTGCTCGTTAGCCCCCTCTTATATAAAAAAAAAGATTCGTATCCAAAGACCGAAAAGAAGACTATCGCGCGGCTCGATTTTCTCAGCTGGTTGAGCCGAGCCGATCGAAGTCTAAGTATTTCACTTTTAAGTATTTTTTTTCTATGTATCCCGTAATATCCTTCACCACTCTTCTCTATCCTGAGCATGCACCTGTCAGTCGAGCTCAAGTTATCTCGCCATCTCCTCTTGGGTCTGCCTCTGCTCGTTTGGCCATCCCTCGGACAGAACCCATTCGGTAACGATTCGTGCCCATTCGATCTGTATGCGTGCGGCAGGCATGTCCAGCTCAGTCCCACAAAAGGTCCAATATTTAGTATTGAGTATATCGGATTCGTATAAAAAGAGCAAACAAATAGTCGACCTGTTCAGCTTTATTCGGCCGGTCGAACCGAGCCGATCGAAGTCTATTTCATTCGTATTGCGTGCTTATAAAGCTTTTTTGACTGGCTTAAATCAATTCAGACCTAGAAAGACCCTACGTTTAAAACATGACATGATAAAGCACATGATTCACGTGCCTTTGCGACCTCGGCCACAGAATAAGTAATAGTACAGTAGTAACTCCACCTTCGCCAATCTGCGGGGAGATAATCAAGTAAAGACCTGGCAGGCTTCCACGTCGCTCCCATTTGTCTGCCAGTTTGCCACAGGCCATTCCTTACAAGTAAACCGTTCCACGTACCTAGACATCCCACTCATCTAATGTACAATCACCTGATTAAATACTTAAATGGATTTTTATTTTATTATAAGCTTTTTGTTGACTGTACCTGCATTGAGAGAGAGAGAGAGAGAGAGAGAGAAACATTTATTTACACATATTCGATATACATAAAAATACAATAGATGGAAAGAATAAATACGCTGTTTTTCAAACTAACAATCCATTGTTATTCAAACTACATAGGTTACTAATAGGTGTACCGGATTTCATAACCGACACAAGAAATGTGTGAAATTTAACTTGCATGATTTGACTCGTAAATAAAATTGACAATAAGTAAACTATCTTAAACGGCAAGTTAAATAATAGTTAAAGCTTCTAAAACTACATACGTATCTGCTTGCGAATCTTCTCTTTTTATTTTCAAAGAGTAGAGAATATAATTAGATGGCACTTTGCAAGGATTTTCTGCTGTTACCATTGACCTAATGAAATAAAGAAATTTGACCTAATGGAATTAAAGAATGTTTCTTGAAAATAAAGAGTTTATTAGTGTTGGAAAAGCAACGAAATGAAATCGTGAAAATCTTTGAAAAATAACTTTCTGTTGCGCTCCGAAATTCATTCGGGTCGTCTCATGCCTACAAAAGAATCTAATTCCAAATGTTAATGTAAGTAGAAGCGGCACTATAATTTTAATGAAATCAAATTAAATAGATAAATATTCAAGGCTGATAACTATATCTCGTTTACTTGCAGGTACTTTACATAGCAGAAATCAAAATCACTATAACGGAGTGTAACCAAACGCTTATTATCCACCTAGGGCTTAAAACTAAAAACCCGTACCTATCAGCCTCGACGCATTCCCCTCGCGAAATATTACGCTTGCAGGTCGCAACTGTATTGCATTACATCATCCCCTCAGTGGGGCGAAATAGGCGCATTATATTATTTACAATTACTTTAAAATAGCGTCACCTAATTCTATCAACGTCCCTGCGGGTTACTAAGGACGCCGTATAAATTCTGATTACGGTGAGCCTTTGGAGTAGCGGCGTATTTTATAAAGGCTTTTAACCCGAACATTTGTCAGCGGAATCAGATGATTTAAAACGATTAAGAACCAAGCAGTTTGATGAAAGCGTCTTATTTAAAATTCAAAATTCAAATGATTTATTCAGTAAATAGGCCGCAATGGGCACTTTTACACGTCATTTTTTAAACTACCAGCGCTTTTGGAAAGACCATCATTGCCAAGAAGAATGCGCCGCAAGAAACTTGGCAGAAAGTCATTTTTTCATAATAATATAATTACAAACAAAATACTTAAAAAGTATATTATACAATTACAGAAAAAAAAATACAAAAAATAATAATAATAAAAATACAGGGATGTATGGGGTCCCTTAGTTACAATACTAAACACTAACTATATCTAAACTATATCTACAAGCAAGGGACAACTTGAATTATGTTTAGACGAAAAACTGAGACGTTTTCCGCATGTATGGTTAAAATAAAGGACATTTTTCATGATTATTAATTAACGTCACAACATTGAACTAAATTTAATGTATAGAAGTAGGTAATTCATGAAAAGGTATTAGGTAGTGAGAGTTCAAAGATCAAATATGAATTCTTGTATGAAATATCAGGGAGACCGTAAAGTTTAAAGATAATATCTTTGATGTCGATTGTGCAATGGTCCATACCAGCCAAGGTCTTTAAAACAGAAGATCAGGGCTTGTTAACGTTACCAAATTCACATTATAAGTAACGTTACGTAACGGTAAAATCGTAAAAATACCTTGTACCGGTATTACATTATAACGTTACTTGATAAATTAACATTATGGTAACGTTACCCAATTATCGTTACTTGATAACAGTAAATTTTCTTTACATAGTAGCTAATAGTTGGGCTTGTTAACATTACCCAATTGACATCATTATAACGTTAAAAAAGTAACATTACTTCAACCGGTAATTTTTGTTTTTAGTTTTTCCATGACCATGAGACTTGAAATGGACTCAAAACGTCGGGATCAAAATTATAATCGTGAATGCATAATATAATCCGTAAAAAATAGCAATTCTTATTTATTTTTTGATACGAATTACATACAAGCATATACATATCGTTTTTGAGTCGATTTAATAGCATAAACAAATGTTCTGATTTAGCAGAATGATGACTAGGGCGCCGTCATAATGTAAAAGTGAAAAGTAATCTTTTAGCGATACTTTTAAATTAACGTTAACTTTATGTTAACAGCTTATAACGTTAAAATTTTTATACCGGTAAAAATTTAAAAAGTAACGGCATATCGTTTAACGTTAATTACGATTTAACGTTACCAACTTTTTACCGGTATTTGAAGCCCTGCAGAAGATAAGTGCATTTAATAATTATAATATGTATAATAAAATAATTCTTCTGGATCTATGTAATTTATATGGTAGAGTATAATTATATGAACCTATTATTGACAGTCAATACTAATTGTTTCTAAAAACTTCATCACTGAACTTTGTTTGATCGAATAGCTACTTATTATCATCATTCATCGACCAGACAACAGCATCAAAGAAACTTACAATAATCGGAGGTTTATTCGCAATACCGTACGGCTGGTACGCACAAGGCTTACCGGATTACACATTTCTTCTAAAAAGTATTCCCTATCCATTACCGGGAAACTTTAATCAAGGCACGTGACACAGGCAAGTTGGACTTTCCCGGCACTGTGGATTAACAGTGCACTGACCCTAACAACCCCTTTAACCAGGGCCGAACTGGGCGTCCGACGAATCAGTAAAATATATTACAAACAGCTGTCAGCTAGTCCAAAATACCGAAGACTGGGCCAGGTCAAGAGAGGTTCCTGCTGTTAACCTATTTATTTTTTGCCTCCTGAAACTATTTGCAATTGACCAGGTTCCAGTCCGGCCCTGTTATAGCCCCCTAGACGCCCCATCGGACGATTATGCAAATGCGAATGACAGCGACACGAAAAACCGACGGTAATACGTTAAAACAAACCCTCGCGAAAACATAAAAGTTGCGTGTGTCATATTTCTTTTACTTAATATCACATATAATAGGAAATTAGGTAGTAATAAAAGTACTGCTAGGACTGAAGAAGGTCCTTAGTATTTGAAATTTATTATTTAAAGAATTATTAGTTTTTGTTTTATTAAGACTCAAGAGAGTAGGTACATCGATGTTAATATCTTAAGATCTTGGTAGCCCAAGTTCGATTGCTTTAATTTTGTTTTGTTACATTTGTTGACATTTGAATCGAAAATCAAAATAAGAACATATTATACATCATGTGGGCAGCCAGGTATATAAATTTACACATTCAGGCTATTTATGTTTTTTCTCGGCTTAATCAAACCTCGTTTATGAACGAAGTTTAGATCGATGATAAAACTAGGATTACCATTTTCCAGGACTTTGTCGCTTTGAATTGCAAGTTTTAATAAAAGCTAGCCTGATCCTAACTAGAGGGTAGTTCGTTATTTACATGACGAAAGCGCTGGCCGGCGGCAAAGGATACTTACAACGGACTCTCGCCAACTTTGTTTTCTTATCATTGCTTCGCGAGCCGGCGGTAAGTAATGAGTTTTGAGGCAATTTTGTGGAATATCTCAGTCGATGTTTAATTCTGCCACAGAAGGGAAAATTTGAAGATGGCATCTTTAATGGTATCTTTGCTTGCCATTGGAAGCGATTGTGGTCGAACGCTAGCTTATTAAACATGAAATAATAAAAATATGAAAATTATTTCATATAATATTTATTAAAATTGAGAATAAAACAGTAGTTGTCCCTATAAGTGCATCAAAAGGCGGCGTTTTACACGAGACGTTTATCCACCCGAGCCGCAGGTGAGGGATGATAGTTAAGTAGAGGGTAAAATAAAACTTTAACAGGCTAGCTAAACATACATTTTTTTTATTCACAAAAGAAAAACAAATGTGTCTGATATATTCTCAAAAACGTAACTAATAAACTAATTATATATTTTTAGGAATCTAGTTTAATGTTAAACGGACCTCACGATACTAACGTCATCTAGTGGCATTCCTGTCCAAAAACCTTTATTGGTGTGAAATTTGAAAATACTTTTTTTAATGCAGAAAAAACTTCATTCTCTTATGATTCCAGGCTCGATCGTGTACAATTTCGAAGGCCTTTGTCTCGCCATTTCCCGTCCGAGATTCGCCGTTATCTGCTGATGGACCATTACGCCGCCTTTGTGCCCTGACTTATTGCCCGCTAAGAGCAAAAGCTCTGCAAAAATGCGAATAAACAAGTTCGAAAGCCGCAGCGAGCGAAATGGAGAACGACAGCGCTTCAACGCGGATTTGGGGAAATTTTTAAAATTTGTAACTGCGTAACTGAGTTATTGTCAGAGCCCTGTTTCTCAACGCATATTAGTCTAATAATATTAGTGTTTTGTCTCGTAAAATGTATGAGAAAATGAGACAAAACTAATATTATTAGACTAATATGCTTCGAGAAACAGGCTCCAGTTGTGCATAATGATATTCCATCGGGAAAAGTCGGATCTCAAGCGGAATACGACGGCATCCGAAGTGTCAATGAATTGTTGTATTTAATGACTGACATTTTCATATCCATTAATATGGAACTTTATTATTTAGTGTCAAATGTCATAATGACAATGTACGGCTGTCGGTAGATACGAAGCTAGTTGAGCGACGATAAATACGATGAAACACCATTACGTAAGAATGTAAGATAAGAACACATAGTTAAGACGTCAGAGATATTGTCATTAAAAATTTATTCAAAATCTATTTACTTACTAATGACTGTGGTAATAACTAAATTATTCTTCATTTGTTATTTTGATTTTTTCTTTTTTTATCCTTTTTTTAGATAAATTAGTTAAAAGAGGTAGTCTAGATAATTTAATTAAATAAAAGAATTGACAATGCATTATTTGTGATTGAGTTTATCGTCGAATAAATTAATTTCAAATGATTTTATCGAAAATAATTAACTAGATAAGAAATTAGGGGACGTATAGAAATATTGAATATCTAAATAACTCCCAACTTTGACATCCCGTTTTGTAAATCCGTATTTTGTGTACATGAGTCACACTCAGTAGCCTAGCAATCCTGACAAAGTATAATGAATGGATCTGTCTTTAAAAGCTTTTAAGAAAATTTTGCTTTTAACAAATGAATGACGAAGTTATTCCACTGTACTCGTACCTATACGTCCATTCACTCAGCTCTGCGAATTCAAATTCAAATGTGTTTTAAGTTTCATGAGCCGCTCGGAACCTGTTCTATTCTACCCTTGTACGTAATCCTTTTCTCTCAGCCCGCAGCATCCCAGAGTTGTTTCTCAATTTGTACCCAAAGTAACATGTTTCTATTTACATAATACTTATCGAATGCCGAAACGTTCGCTGTTTTCCTTATAGCAACGTGGTCTATACGTAGATAACATTATGTTATGAACGATTTCACGTTGTACTCGTAATCCAAATCACACGGCTCCTGAGGACGGGATTATCTTTAGTTTATTGACAGAAATTGTTTAGACTTCCGTAGTAAAAATGGCAAAAACGGATCCTAATGATACCTTTCAGAAAGAAAGAGAGAAAAAATATATTCGTGACAAAATGGAAAAATATGTGCATGAAGTTATAACTTACAATTAAACAATTACTTCGCTCCCCCGTGATAGCCCATCTATACAACAAATTTGTGTTCATGCAGTTGCACGAAAACACATTTGTTGGAGCTCGTCCGTCGCGGTTTTTTTCTGTTACTTTTCGTGCTGATCGAAGCTATGTACACGTAGCTCTCTGCAGTAATAAACCGGGTTTAACATATGCCTGCTAAATAACGCCGCACCCGTACTAACAACAACCCATGCCATTTGGGTCCACAAAGTCCCGTGACAACTTTTAGAGCGCAACATATTTTTCATACGCGACCTTCTCCTAAATATGTGATGACTCTCCGTAGTTTCAACGAGGCTGGGAGCTGAGCGCGCATAAATTTTCTGGCAGATGCACTGTTAGAAATCTACCGTGTGTTAACTTTGGGTTCCGTGTGGCTAGAAAAACTAGACCCTTATAAGATTATTTGCTTGTTCCCTGTAGAAGCATGGAAATGGCTATACCTATTGCAACTCTTTTAAGGAATACATAAAGATTACTTGACTTGACTATGTTTATTTAAATAAAGTATAAGTATAGAATACTTGACGACCAGATGGCCTAGTGGTTAGAGAACCTGACTACGAAGCTTGAGGTCCCGGGTTCGTTTCCCGTGTCGGGGCAGATATTTTTATGAAAAATACGAATGTTTGTTCTCGGGTCTTGGGTGTTTAATATGTATTTAAGTATATTTATCTATAATTATATTTATCCGTTGCTTAGTACCCATAACACAAGCTTTGCTAAGCTTACTTTGGGACTAGGTCAATTGGTGTGAATTGTCCCGTGATATTTATTTATTTATAAAGATTGCACCCCTGAAGAAAGCATATTACCTAAGCATAGCATAATAATAAGTTAAGGATGGATGGATGTGATGAATCGTATACCTTTTTTTTTGTTAGCCTATTTTTGTGTCCCACTGCTGGGCAAAGGCGTCGTATACCTTTACTTGCCCAAATTTCATTTGCCCGAATTTTACATGCCATACCAACGTTGGCCATAAAATATTTAGAACCATGCTGTTTTCGTCCGTGCAGTAGGTTATGTTAGTTTAATATCAACTCTGAAGAAAATACTATTTCAGGAATTAATTACTCTATGGCAAATGAAAATTATGGAAAACGATACATTATGGCATATGACATTCGGCCAAACGATAGAGAACATTCGTGTTTATGTTATGTGTGAGAGGTATACTTAACGTAGTTGAAATAAATACCAAATACTGAAAGGTGCTTTGATGATGCTTGAAATATTATTATTATTATTTAAAAGCCTATAGAGGTGTCACACTGCTGGGCAAAGGCCTCCCCCCATGTCTTCCACTCGACCCGATCTTGGGCGATCTCTGACCAGCTGCGAAGAAAGGCGTCCAGGTCATCCCGCCATTCCCGCTTGAAATAATGAGGCACAAAAAGCAAATTGGGTAAATATTTCCTAAACTTCCTTCTAACCTAAAATTATGTATATCCCAAGAAGTAGTGTCCCTGCACATGTAAAAAAATAATTTAAGGTAGTTTGCACTGAACCTTCGATATCAACAAGGTCTAACGCACTGAACTGGTTACGAGGGTACTGGCTGTACGCTGATTATGCACTCGCAAGGGACGTGCCGGTATGACATGCGATGTCACGCACTGTTGTCCACTCACGTGCTGTATGTGAAGGTGGCGAGAGGAACGTGATTGAAGAACGCCAGGCTGCTAACTATAGGCATCAGTCCCAATGATTAACTTTATTTGACCTGTTGAAGTGAATCAAAAAAAAAAATTTTTTATTTCATTTTAGTACAAGCTTTTTGTTGATTGTACTTGCATTATCATCCAAACTACATTTCCGTGCCAAATTTCAAATCTATGCCATTAGGCCCATTAAGTCTGGCCGCACCACCAGAATTTCACTACAAGATTAATCCATTGTCACGTACTCACGTACTTATGCAAGCCTAATTTCAAGTCAATCGGACCACTGGAATTGGGTCAAATTTAAATTGCAAGATTCGACACATACTATATACATTGCAAGTTAACTAAAGCTTTTAATAACACGTTTTGGATGCTACCTCAAATAAAATGGCCCATTGACATACTTATCTTGGCCTATTTAGGCTTATCTGAAAGAGCTTCTGCCGTCACGCTGATTTGACGCGGCGTATCGCGTGGTGTAGCATGACGTAACGTGGTGTGGCGTAACCAAGGCGTAACGTAAAGTAACGTGGGGTATCGTAACATCCGACGCGAAGGCTGTCATAAAGATACTCGCAAATGTAGCAAATGGGCACTTTTGTATTTGTGCGTGCACGGCAATACCGTTGTTATTTACCAATGCCAGTATATCCAGTGAAGAGTGTAAGCATAATAATGTATGTACCTATTTGAAAGGACAGTCAGGTTTAATAGTCTTTATAGTTAGGCTTAAAGTTTCAGAGGGTACTCCTACACCTCTTCGTTATAATAGAACAAAATAACAAAGCGACCCAGCCTCGCTTGGGCTAAAACTACGCGTTTTCCATGAGCTATGACCAAGCTAGATCAAATTGTTCGCCCGATATGGCCAAATATACAAAAATTGCTCGTTTAAAACTATGAATGGATAGATAGATGTACATAATTATTTTTTTAATTATTATTTTATTATATTCGGAGTAGGCCCTCTGTAATTGGCTTTCTTTGTGTATTGTTATCTTTAATCTGTATGTTTTAAGCTTTTGATTCTCCAGAATAAATAAATAATAAGGTCAAGTAAATCAAGCATTAATCATAGGGATAATATTTAGGGCTAAAATGGTCGCTCAGCCTTCTGACAACTTTTTTTTACATATAACTGAGCGTGCATGACAAAATGTACCTACTCGGAGGAACCCATAAATATCTAAAAGGTTTGACATTCATTATTTTATTATATGTCCAATATACCAAGCGAACATTCACTGTCACAATTTGCTTCCTTTTCTAACTGCATAGGTGTGAGAGAGATATTGAATACTAAACTATAACCGACAAGTCGCGTTCGCCGTACGGTGCGTGTTTATGAGTCCCGGCGGACGGAACCCGGCCGGGTTACCGTACCGGACCGGACCGCAGCGGTTGATAGTAAAACGCAAATTGCTGTAATAGAGGTGTAAGAGGTATTGGGGAATTGAGAACCGTTTCGTGCGAAACTTAGGAGTAACTCTAAAACAATAATTTAAAGAGGCGACTATAGTAAAAACACTATATTTTCTCCGAAAGCCAATTTACTGCAAAATTGTATTTTCAGTTGCCTTATCCTACTAATATTATAAATGTGAAAGTTTGTGAGTGAGTGAGTGAGTGAGTGAGTGAGTATGTTTGTTACTTTTTCACGCTTAAACGGCTGGACGGATTTGGATGAAATTTAGCGGAAAGTTAGTTTATAACCTGGATTAAAACATAGGATACTTTTTATCCCGATATTCGCACGGGATACCTAGGGATAAAATCTTGAAATAACAACCGCTGTGCTTTGAGCCATGAAACTTAGTATGTAGGTAGCTGGACCTCTGGAATAACACATAGGCTACTTTTTATTTCGATATTCCCACGGGATAGGGATAAAATTTCGAAATAACAACCGCTGGGTTTAGAGTCATGAAATTTGGTATGTAGGTAGTTGGATGTCTGAAATAACACATAGGCAACTTTTTGACTCGATATTCTCACGGGATACCTAGGGATAAAATCATGAAATAACAGCCGCTGGGCTTAGAGCCATGAAATTTAGTGTGTAGGTAGCTGAACTTCTGAAATAACACATAGGCTACTATTTATTCCGATATTCCCACGGGATAGGGATAAAATCTCGAAATAATAACCGCTGGGCTTAGAGTCATGAAATTTGGTATGTAGGTAACTGAACATCTGGAATAACTTAAGTGACTTTTTGACCTGATATTCCTACGGGATAACTAGAGATAAAATCTCGAAATAACAACCACTGGGCTTAGAGCCATGAAATTTGGTATGTAGGTAGCTGGACCTCTGAAATAACACATAGGCTACTATTTATTCCGATATTCCAACGGGATAGGGATAAAATCTTGAAATAATAACCGTTGGGCTTAGTCATGAAATTTGGTATGTAGGTAACTAGACATCTGGAATAACACTTAAGTGACTTTTTGACCCGATATTCCTACGGGATAACTAGGGATAAAATCTCGAAATAACAACCACTGGGCTTAGAGCCATGAAATTTGGTATGTAGGTAGCTGGACCTCTGGAATAACACATAGGCTACTTTTTATTCCGATATTCCCACGGGATAGGGATAAAATCTCGAAATAACAACCGCTGGGCTTAGAGGCATGAAATTTGGTATGTAGGTAGCCGGACGTCTGGAATAACACATACGCTACTTTTTATCCCGCTATTTCCACGGGATAGTTTTGTAACTAAGGGACACCATACATCCGTGTATTATTGTTATTATTATTTTATATTTTTTTCTTTAATTGTATACTTACTGTAGTTTTTAAGTTTTTTATTTGTACTTATTTTATTTTGAAAAAATGACTTTCTGCCAAGCTTCTTGCGGCGCATTCTTCTTGGCAATGATGGTCTTTCCGAAAGTGCTGGTATTTAAAAAAATGACGTGTAAAAGTGCCCATTGCGGCCTATTTACTGAATAAATGATATGAATTTGAATTTGGATTAGGAAAAATTTTGAAATTTTAGCACTGGGTTTAGAGTCTTGAATTTTGTACAGTTATTCACAACACAACCTCAATGAAGACCACGATATAAATTTTGGAAATTTCCAGGGGAATTTTGTAAAATCCCGAAAATTTCAATTGCAACTACCAGGCCGAATAGTTTACGCGTGCGAAGCCGCGGGTAAAAGCTAGTAACAAATAAATGATCAACTGATTTGGCAAATAAGTGACGTCAGAACATAACTAGTATTTTGCCATTCAAAATATTAGCAATTAGTCTAGCATATGGGAACGACAGTCACAGGGATTTGTGCTGCCTAGTTTATGTATAGGAGATAAATAAAAATGAAATTCAACATCCAGAACACGAGAACAAACATTATATTCTTCATATTTAATATCTGCTTTGACCGGGGATCACAACCAGTATTGAGATACTTAGCTTCAAAGTCAGATTTTCTAACTACTGGGCTATCTGGCCATCAAAGAATAAAACATGATAAAGTTGAATGTTTTTTCAAAACAATTCTCGGTAAAAAATATTTTTCCAATTAAAGAATACCATTGCAAGCAACGTCGAAATCCTCAAAGAAATTAAAGTTTCCTTCGCTAAAAAGAAGCCTCGAAGTAATGCACTGAAACAGGCTCGCGAAAACATTGAAAGAATTGTGGGAGCTCGCAATTTAAGAGTTGGGAAACTGGGCCAAGAAAAACAGCCATTAGCGAGTTCAAAGGCATTCTCCACCATCGAAAAGTAATATCAAAAGCTCATTAAAAATATTCTTAGTCGTTATTATAGCCTCGCGGGTTAGGGTGCCTGCTAACGAGCCGACGGTTCAGCCGGATGGACGGACACGAATTTTATTCCGCTCTATTTTTGTCTGTGTAAATTCTACTGTGTGGTTAAAGTCGCGGGTTCACTGTGGATGCAAGCCGCTTCCAACCGAGGCAACTAGAGGTCTATGGGGGAGGCCTATATCCAACAGTGGACGTCCTATGGCTGATATGATGAAATTCTATTGTATTTTCGTCCATGTCTTTGATAATACATGTATAATAATAATAAATATCATGGGACACTTCACACCTAACCTTGACTTGAGTCCTAAACAAAGCTACTTAAATATTTACAATATTAAACATCCAAAACCCGAGAACAAACATTCGTATTATTCATACAAAATATCTGCCCCGGCCGGGAATCGAACCCGGGACCTTAAGCTTCACTTGGCCTTGGTCATCAGGTCGTCAAATAGATAGAACGGTCGGATTTGATAATTCGTCTTTTCAGGTTCAACTTCTGAGAAAAAAATCAATCAAAAATATCAGAACACATTTCAACGCTGTTAACAATAGAGTCGTGTCCACATATTTTTTACCCGGCTGCCCGAAGGAGGGTTATGTTTTTCGAGTGTATGCATGTATGTGGGTATGTATGTCTATTTCTATGGTCCTCTCTGCAGCCTAAACGGCTAGACGGATTAACATTTGAGGTGTCAAAACTTGTCGAAACTTTGTTGAACGTGTACCGATCGTTTAGCCGGACTGTCAACCGTATAGTACATCTGACCCTTAGCCCTCAGGGTCGCGCGAGATACCTTTAATTCCTCGCTCTCGGGCGTCGTAAGTAAAAAATGAAATATTCATTAGGGAAATTGGACTTTGCTGGTAATCGTTTATATTCGCATTTGGCGCACGTGCTTTATATCTCAGGAGTTTACTTGATAACTTTTGAATTATTTAACTTTGGATTAGGTTATTATTGTAAGTGAGCATAAGTAAATAATAAATAAATAAATATCATGGGACACTTAAGTAACACCAATTGACCTAGTACCAATTTAAGCAACTTGTACCTACTATGGATACTAGGCAACGGATAAACATACTTATATACATAAATACATATTTAAATATATATTAAACATCCAAGACCCGAGAGCAAACATTCGTATTATTCATACAAATATCCGCCCCGGCCGGGAATCGAACTCGGGACCTCAAGCTTCGTAGTCAGGTTCTCTACCACTTGGCCATCCGGTCGTCAAAATAGGTACGTAACTAACGTACCGTACGTAAATAAGTGCGTACAAACTGTACAGTTACCTCCATTAATATCTAACGCGTCCTACCGGTTCTAGAAATAGAGTCGTATCTGATATTTATGCACTCTTTGTTGTAACAGATATTGATGCTGACGAATGTACGAGCACGTACGAGTAGGTAGGTAAGTAAAGCGAGTTGCTGACTATAGAGCCGGTGTTATTGACAACAAACATACACAAATGTATACATATACCTACATTTACAAAAAGTGGAAGGGCATGTTTTATAAATCAAATCTATTATATAGAATAGGTATATATGTAAAGTCAAGGGCATAAAAATATGTACATTACCAAGACGTCAAAAATATCTACTTATCCACCTTTATGCCAGTAACCATAATATGGTCGATGTATACATACATATATTTGACGCAAGGGCTGTATAGATATTTATGCCCTCTACTGTATGTACCTGGGCCAATCAACTATTTTACCGACGCTTTGGGCGTCTCCTGCGTTACCAAAATTGTCTCTGGCGTTACCGAAAAATCGTACTTCCAACAAGATATTTCACGTTTGAATAGGTTGAACTTACGTAGGATGGCATGTATTCATGTACACCATCTATTAAATTACAGAAAAAACATGTTTACTTACAAAAATCTGCAATTGTTTGAAGAATGTCGCGGACAGATTAGTGTCGGTAAAAAAGTTGATTGACCCACCTAAGCCTCTTATTGCATGTAGTTATGTATGTACTGTACTGTATGTACAGTCAGCAGCAGAAGATAAGCGGTTGTGGTAATCAAAATTATCTAAACACTCTCTTACTTTGATAGTAGAGTTATGTGTTTGTGTAGATCAAGCACGTAACCACTCATCCACTTCTGCTGCTGATTGTATGTACAAGAAGGATCAGTTTTGAGTTTTTTACTTAAACTCAAAAAAAAAAACTAAACTTATTTAGCTAAGTGGTCGAATTCACAACGGCGGCATAGAAAAGTTTTACCGTATGGTCTTCATATCACCGGCATATCTAAGGTGTTGTAGGTATATCTATTCCGCTTATTTTGCGTGTTTCCCGTCCACTACTACATCTAATTCGTACTTATAATAATGTAGGGTTTTTTATATATATATATATATATATATATATATATATATATATATATTGCAAACAAAAAATACAGACACTAACATGTTACCGGGAAGCTCAGCTTTCCCCCAAATCCTGGCGCGCCAGGTTTTGAAAACCCGGACAAATTGTAGCAAAAACGGCCGGATAACGGAATGGAGGCAGCTTTGTGAGGACACTCCATTAGGCGTCAACGCGGCACCGTGCGACACTGAAAGTGTTCAGAGGCAACGTTCTTAAAGCGCCATTGTCAAGGGCAGACCTCTTGAGGGGAGGTTTGACCTTAAAGGAGGCCTAGTAAGTTATTCTTTGAGTAAAACAATAAGACTTTTTAATAATTATTTAATTAAAAATTGAAGACAAAAAATAACAGGCCTAGTTTGACAAAATTAAAAGTAAAAGTATTACGAGAATCTCAGGTAGTAAGTTCAAGCGATTTTATTGAGAGGTGGTTCTGATTATTCGGTCTCCCTGGCCTACACTTCCCTGGAGTCGGAGAGAAGAACCCGGAGCGAAGAGGCTGGCCACAGCAGGGGGGCCTGGTCCAGCTGAGTGGTCGTCGGTGCCGAGGTCAAAAGGGGCCTTAGGGCGGCAGGACGAGCAGCCTGGACAAGTGTTCCACGCCGGAACGATCAGGGTCTTGGACGAGCCAGGAAGGATGTGCAGTACTCCGGAAGTTAGGGCCGTCAGGGCTTAGTGTCAGGTTAGGGCGTAAAGGAGCCGCCTGAGCCGTGAGAGCTGTAGCCGAACGGAGCTTTGAAAGTTGTAGCCGTGCAGAGCGGAGAAAGCTGTAGTCGTACGGAGCTTGTAAGCCGTACGAAGGTTGTAAGCCGTACGAAGGTTTGTGAGCCGTACAAAGGTTGTAAGCCGTACGAAGGTGTGGAAGTTGAAGCCGTACGGAGGTGCCCTGTAAATTAGGTGGTGTCAGTTGTGGTCCAGTGCTAGATTGTTTGCCAGTCACTCCTCTGCAGCGATGCCCCAACTCTTAGGGTGTGCTGAATTGCAGTGAGTGGCAAGGACAATCATACGGAGTTACAGGCAGGCAAAGGAAAGTGATTCTAGTTTTATATAATTATTTAAAAAAAACAAAAGGTAAAAATAAATAGCCTAAGTGACCGTTAAAATTTGAAATACAACAGTTCACTAAATAACCGTTAGAGGATTATATTTGAAATTAAACGTTACTTAGCTGAGTTTGAATTTATTTTAACACCGGTAAGCATCCGTTGCATAAAAGTAATAAGCATTAACATAGGTTCTGAGTTTATAACAACGGATGAGAGAAATTAACAAGTGTTAAAATATTAAGTATAAGAAATGTTTGAAATAAAAGATTCCCTGGCCAGGGGAAGCCTTCAGTTCAATTACACAAAGTTAAATTATAAAGAAAATAATTATAATAAAATACACAGAAAAACACAAAAGTTAAATATCGGAGAACTTACCAAGTCTGGGCGTATGGAGCTTTCGAGAGAGCTGTTTAGTGTAGTGTAAGCTGTTGAATGTGTGTTTTACAGCTGTGCTTCAGCTTTTAAGGGCGAGAATATTACAGTTAGAATTCCCCCGGTCACAGCTGATCGACAGCACCCCCCTTGGCCGACAAAAACGGTCAAGGGTGAGTTGATTATAGATATATTTAGTCGTACAAACTCGTGTAGTAAATGAGTGTAATAAAATGCCTACTTTTATAAAATAAATAAGTAAATAATAAATAAATATTAAATACATATTATTACGTAAATAAATGAATGTCTTATGACTGTATAACTCTAAGACCTTGATTGAAACCCACTATTAACAAATAAAATATTTCATTTCATTTCATTTCATTTCAAGTGAAAACTACGGTGGCGACCTCTAGAGTTCGTCCGTCATTCTGCTCAGAGATCCCTTATTGAGGAAAGCGCCATCTAGCTTGAGCTGAGCTAACTAAGATGTCAGCGATCGCCTATGTGCATCGTGACACCATACGAGGGGAAATGATCTAACTCTCTAAAAAATCTAAGCGCACGGACAACGGGTTGAGCCTTAGAAGTATTTCGTATGTCAACCACCTCATTTTCGTGGTCACATTATTTTGTGAATGAACTTTGATGACATTTTCGATGATTTTTAGACGTCCTGTACTTCTACTAGATAAATAAACTGTACCAGAATCTTCTACCATGGCAACAAAAATGTGCCCACGAAAATCATACAGAATGTAGCTCGAATGATCCATAGCTTACACTCTTCTGAGAGACGTCAGAGACAAGGTCGAGGAGGCCCGATGCGCTGCATCGACTTTACTGCCCCTTGACGGGTCTGTTTGTCGAAAGGTCAATTGGCCTTATATAAGGCATCCCGCAGCTAAATAGCAATAGCACTATGAAAAATAAATAATTTAATATTTATTTTCATTCAAAATTGAGTTCAATTTGATTTTTAAAACCTAAAATAGCTAAGAGTGGCTCTGAAGCGGTAACGTTCGTGTGCTCTGCCTACCCCATTTGGGAATACAGGCGTGATGTTTGTGTGTGTGTGTGTGTGTGTGTGATTTGTAATTTAATTATTTAATTCAATGTCATTTGTTTGCAAAGTCAATTCTAATTAATTTAAATTTATCTGTAATTTAATTTGTTCTATTTCATTGTTATTAATTTTGTCTGGAATAAAAATTTCATTTTTCATTTTCAAAAACATCTCAGAAAATGTAAGGTATTTTGTGTGTGTGTTTTTTATATGATGATTGATAGTAATCGCAGTGCGATTTCAAAACTAAAACTAAAACTAAAGATACGCACCTCAATAGAACTGAAGCGGTACTCGTAGCAGTGCTACGAAATCTAATCCGGCGTAGCTCGTAGCGACTCGTAGCGAATTCGCTGGGATTGCTACGGACGCTACGGGTCTTATTCTGCGGTTGTATTGACTAGATTGGGTTAATCTAGATTGTAACTAAGCCTTATCTTAGGATTAATATCTATCTAATATCTTAGGTACTTCTACTGGGTTAGTTAGACTGCATCTTTTAAGTGTTTAATCGTTCTTATCTAGATTGAAAATAATAATAATTGTTTTAGGAAATCAGTGGTTTTATTTTAAGGCTAAACTAGACGGCATATGTCACTCGGTTTCAATTAATCGTTCTAACGTGGTTCTAAAAGAAAAAAAATGAATAATAATGTTTTTTTATATAAATTACACTTGCCTACATTTCACAACAATCTTAAACTAGCCTTTATGGACCTAGATTCATATTTGCTTTTTATCATATGAAGACTTCTAAAAAATCACTTCCGCCGTAGAAAGGCAACCACAGAAATTCATAATCAAGATTAATATTCACACTAAACGGTCCTAGTTCTCCAGCTACGTTCTAGAATTTTCACGACGTGCGATTTTATGCATTTCTGGATTTTATACAGGTCATGCGTTTCTCTGGAATACCCAATTACTTCTGGAACTCTTCTAATTAAAGTTCTTGTGGCAATCCTGGAATTGAACTTGGTTGTTTAGTTTAGGAGCTTTGCAAATAAAACTTTATGCTTTTAAGGTGCGCGGCCACTGCATCCTACGAGCACATCGGAATCGAGCCGTATGGAGCGAACGGGTACATTTATATGGTACTGCGTGCACTGGATCGGCATTTCTGCGCCATAGAAATCTATACAAAGCAAAAAATCCGTCCGCTCCGTACGATGCGTACGCTCCGATTCCGATGCAGTGGACGCGCAGCTGTAGTCGACTGTACTTTAACGCATCCACTGCCACCTGACTTCCACGGGTACCACCGACGCATATAATGCGTTCAAAATGTATGAATAATTATGACAGCGGTACTGGGCGAAGTTCCGAAAACGCATATGTGCGTCGGTGGCAGTGAATGCGTTAAGTGTTCTCATTACACACTTGTCGCGAACTGTCGTGAGAACATCAAATGCTAGCCCTACTGAGGGATGCTAATGTTGGTACGATTGCAGGAGAGAATAAAATGAATAGAAGAAAAAATAAAGCTTGACCAGGAGGGTGAGTTTTGGAAGTGCCTGGAAAGTCCGGCTGAATTTCAACACCTGCAGTTCAGTGAGTAATTTGTCTTATTGAAAATATGAATGGGCATAGCATATAAGTAAAGTTGAATGAAAGCAACCGAAATGGCACAGAATATTGAAACATGAATTGAATGTAAAATTGAGCTCGAAGTGCCAGGCTCTTGGTGGCTTGGGATGGACTATAAGGGGAGTTGGGAGGTCCTCCGAAGGAACCTGAGGGTTCCGTTGCTGAAAGGAATGTGAGTACTTTAAATGTATACATTCCTAGTTGAAAGTAAGATGCTTCGTTTACTGATATACCTGAAATCTAGGCTATTCTAGACTAAATACTTTGTCGCTATAAATTTTACTGTGAACCTAGGAATACTCCGCGACAACACTCAACACACTGCGTGTGGCGACTCTAATTCCACACACACATACCCTCTAATTACACATTTATACAAGCATATGGTTGCAGACCCGGCAGTAAAACGGATCCTGCAGACAGTGTCATCCGAGACTACAAATCGGTCAGGTCGTCCGTTAAAATGTCGGATTCGATTTAGTGGCAACAGTATTTCAATATTTGCACTCACACAAGCTTGAAACAAGAATCCTGCAATTACCTAACCAACAAAAAGTCGGAAAACCCCCGACTTTGTCACCTCAAAGTTCAATATCTCAAAAACGGCTAAACCGATTTTGATAAAACATGTCTAAGAACCATCGCTAGAAAACCTGCTTTGAATTAAAAAGCCGCATTCATATCGGTCGACCCGATTAAGAGCTACGGTGCCGCAGACAGACAGACAGATACACAAACACAGACACACATAGCGGTCAAACTTATAACACCCCTCTTTTTGCGTCGGGGGTAATCCTACAAAAGCGTGGCTGATATTATTGAACACTATCTGGTTTTGGTATACGACAAAACTTGACGCCGTGTGAATAGAATATTGTGGATACGTCATTGTGTAGGTACACTCATCTCGGCTTACATAGGCAAGTACGTCCCACTGCAGGGTACAAGCCTCCTCTCAGATAGGTACTCTGCACTCTGGACGTTGCTTCCAATTTGCCCGCAACTTTACCGCCCGTCGAACTTAAGTAGTAGTTACGGATACCGAACGGTCGATATAGGTTAGGTACCGACTTGCTATTGTGCACTTACGATATGAGCACTGCGGGGTTGGAATAAATAATCACCTTTGCAGTATTTGGAGTTTCAGTCGGTACATTTCGTATGGCTTTTCAAATATGACGTTAAAATGTGATCACTTATTTATGCGTTGACTGTACTATCGAACCAACTGAATTATGACCCACTGTGGAACCTTTTCGTAGAAAAAGTCATAGTCGCATAATTGGCAATATTATGGCACTTATTTACTGTGAGAGCGTTCTACGGTGGGTCAGGAATAAAATGGTTCAACTGTACTAGTTTTCCCGCGGCTTCGCATGCGTCATTAGAACTGGCGATTGAGATTTCGAAATTTTATCCCGATCGCGCGGGAATATTCCAGACCTACATACAAAATTCCATCGGAATCTGTTCAGCCGTTTTAGCGTGAAGGAGTAACAAACATACACACACATGCACACACACACACATAAAAATTTTCGCATCCAACTAATATTATAAATGAAAAAGTTTCCAAGTCTGTCTATTTGTTTGTTACCTCATCAGTCATCACTTCTAAACCACTGAACTTATTTAGATCAAATTGATATATCATGATGAATACCTACACTCTACAGATAGTTTAAGTTCCGGGGAAGGATATATAGGATAGTTTATATCCCGGAAAATTGCATAGTTCCCACGGGATAGCGATAAACGAATTCTACGCGGACGGAGTCGAGGGTAACAGACAGCTTATAATATTATGTTTACGTAGTATTAGTAAGATATAAGACAGGATAGTAGGAAAATAAAGAGGCAAACTTTGGCCTTTTTGCTCTATTTCACCTTACTTTTTCGCTACAAACCGTACATGCACTGCACACAAAGTCTGTGCGACACATATAAATGTAAACATGCAAAACCCGCCCTCTTGCACATAAAACAATACATATCTCACAGGCCCCGTCACAAGCACAAAGTAACACCTTAATCAATAGGGTATTTGACCAATTTACATTCACCCACATCGTCATTGTTTCACACAATCCAACCCGCTCTTGCCACGCTTAAACAAAAGCGAAGCTATCACAACACGCGTCATTTTCCAAGTGATCATTAGCCGGTAACAAAACCCTCAACCTTCGTTACGCATCCACTAATGAGCCGCTATAAATACACCAAGCGTCATATTACACGAGTGTTTTATGGAAGTCACCTCAGGCACTTGTCTCACCGCCAGCGAGGAAACGATTGGCTATCGACTATTTTCTCGCTCAAGAAACGAACAAAAGATATAAGATCCTGTGTGAGTAAAAGAGACACATATATTAATAGTTGATCGCTGGCTGTTCACACTGTCGGCGAGAACTCGCTCTTACATCTTTTGTCGCAGCGACAAGAGTTATAAAACTCGCTGAGCTATAGATACTCGCTCAGCGATGTCAGCTTGGCGGCCGCCCCGCACGAGCGAGTCGAGTGGAGCGAGTAATAGCCCGTCGCACGCGAACACTCGCTTACAGCCGAGCGACAAAACTACACTCGCTTCTCGCTGCTCGCCCACTCGTTTCTAGTTACTCGCTCTACTCGCTTCTCGCTCATCGTCGGCGGTGGGACAAGTGCCCTCAAGGTCGCTACCCTCGTCATGCGATGTCCACTGGAAGAAATGCAGCGAGATAAGTTAGTGAGTGTTACCATTGAATGACATTCTTACCGTCGCTATAAAAATACCGCCTGTCGTCGATCGTTAAAAATCCTGGAAATCAGAGGCCGTATTGTCTAAAGCTCTGACGCTTGTGATCATATCAACCATCTTCTTACGGGAATTATCCACTTATTTGGTTGTTTTTGTTACCACCATACTCTTGGAAATCTATAGAATTTGCAGTCACTATTCTTCTTAGTGATTAAAACTTCTTAAGACCATATTTATCCTAAAACAATTAATATTTACTGCAAAAACCATACAATCCATACAATCCCTTCAAATAGCGAACCTACTGTGTTAAAAATAAAGTTGTGTTAAATACTTGTGATGTATTTAATAATATTGTAAATCTGTTTAAAAAAATATACCTCGTAGAGTTTCGTGCCGGATTCTTCTCAACAGCGATTTTTCCGAACCGGTGGTAGATTTTATTTTGACATTCATAAGTGCTTGTTACTTATAGCCTAAATTGAATAAAGATATTTTGACTTTGACTTTGAATCTGACAGCTCATTCCAGCACCATTGGTTTCATTTTTAGCCGAAGCGAGCACTGTATCATTTCGGCCACCACCACCCGCGTCACACGGTCCCAATAAACTGAACTTGAGCTCGTGCATGCAAACTTTTTGTATTTGCCGCTAGATCTTTTCGTTCTATGCATATTAAAGCGTAACGCGACAGAATGACTGCGCAATCTAAATGCCTCCACACCCACTGGAGACAACTACTAAGAAACTAGCCTAATTTAGCTATTTTAGTATTAGCAGCTAGCTAAATTAGTCGAAACTTTTTCATCCTCACGTGACAATCCTGCTAAACGTGACTAATACTAGATCCAAATATAAAATTCCATTGAAATTGCTAAATTAAGGAGTAAAAAAAAAACAACAGTAATATTGCAATATTTTCATATTAACATGAAAAATGTAACATAAAACATGATTCGAGACTCAGAGTACATAATGACCAACTTATTAAAATAAATAATAAACATACAATTATATACAGCAAACGATTGAGGCAGGAGTATGGCGTTGCTATCACGTAGTTGCAATAAGTTAATAATTAGTGCTCGGAAAACCGAATGAAAGCTGTGGAGCTAGTGGGAAGCGCCTTTGTGATTGGTCAATGGTAAATCGACAGGCACTCTGATTGGTGATGTTGTCTTCTTCAGAAGGATACGAATAAGACGAACTGAGCAACCACCAAGATTTTAACAATCTCTTAACAAGGGCTCCGCAATATGAGCATGTTTTTCAATCATATTTCGTTTCGAATTCAGCAGTAAACATGATGGCGACGTATTAAATATATTGACCCGCATAACTCACGTCTTAAACTGAGTTTAGCCCGACATGTTTCGGACTAATCCGTAGCCCTTCCTCTTAGGAGCAACGCGACTCGGCAGCTGCTGCATCACGCGCACACAAACGCGTCGCGTTGCTCCTAAGAGGGAGGGCTACGGATTAGCCCGAAACATGTCGGGCTAAACTCGAGTTAAGACGAGAGTTATGCGGGTCAATATATTTAATATGAGTGAGTCTGAGGGTAGTTTCATGTGCAAAACTGATGGCGACGTAATATATTTAGAATTGCGACTCGACACAATCCAAGGTGATAATTAATAGGAACGTATGGGTGCGAAAGAGACAGAATGCGTGAGTTTATTTGATGTAAGACAGAGAGGTATGCACAGTAAGCTTGAGCGATGAATGAAAGGGAAGATTAATCTATTATAGGAGTAACGTAGTGTGTAGGAAAGAGGCGGATGATATTGTAATAAAGCACTAGGGCGGATCCCGTGTTTGATTTCTACCATTCAGTTTTCCGATGAAATAAACCAATATTTATCCAGTAAACTGTACATAAAAACTCCTTTTAAATATCAGAGACGTAAAATTGTAATAATCCATCCATGACTTTTCTAATTTTCAGGTTTTTCACTGTTACATATTTATTAAAATCTCTGAGTGTGACAGATTTCGTACATTTATAAAACATTATTTTAATTAGGTACATTAAAACATAGATACAGACTTGCACATATGTAATGAGTATTTGCCTGTAACTAAATCCTTTCACGCTACATATCACACGATCGCTCAAAAAAAAACAGGTAACCACACTTTTTATAAGTATTTTCTTTTCAGTCAAATTTCCAGTATTCAACCAATAGAATTGTTCTTTAAACCAGGGGTAGCCAACCAGTCTATCGTGATAAGGCAAAAATATAAATACGTAGAACAGACTGCGCAACTTAATCGCTCTAAACAGTAGACAGAAAACAGTAGGATCTTGGGTCTAATCAAGTCGGCCACCCCTGCTATAAACACTGTCTGTACTCTACATATTTCAGTCAAAGGGAAGTCAAACGTATCCCTGATAGAATGAAGGACTGACAAGCGTTTCTACAAAGGCCCTTCTCTCTTACAACTAAATATAACTGACAGCCGAATCTTCAGAGACAGAGCTAACATATACTGCGATAACAAAAGGATTTTGACTGCTTACAGAACATCGTATCTTGCTGAAATATTTCGTTCTAAAATCAAAAATGCGTGGTTGTATTAAATTCATTTTTCAAGTTAGTTTTTTTTATATATAATAGTTGGTTGACGACAAACACGCCTGATAATAAGCGAGAGCGAAATTGGTCTTAAACGGAGCAAGCTCTAATGAGTTGGTAAAAAATACGACTACCAAAATAGCGAAAGACATTGATTTGGTTGGGCATTTTCTGTACATAGAATTTCTTACTACACTAGGTGTAGGTGTAACGGTTACGTTGACTCAAACAGTTTTCCGAAAGAAACTAGCCTACTAAAAATCTCAAAACAAAACAGTATCACAAAAAGTAAATTCACATTTTTTATCGTAATCGGGTTTTATTGAGTAAAATTATTTACTACCCAAAAGAGCATCTAACATTCCCTCGCTATGAGATTGTCATATCTGTCTTCTATGTAATTTTTCCATGCCAAAAACAATAAAAAATATTGTAGTGAATAACCAAATAATAGTTTAATCATATTTAACGTTAGGTACGTTCCTAACATGCTAAATCAACTATGAAAATGGAAGATTTATTAACTTGGTTATTTATTTATTTTTCAGGGGCCATTTTGCTCTAGACTACTACAATAAGCAAATATCTGGTAAGCCTTCATTTCTCATAATACAGGTGGAACTATGATTCTGATGATAAATAATTAGCGAACTTCAGTAATTTAACATAATTATATTACATACATCCTTAAAAACGTCTGCAGTTACCCTATAAGGCTTAGCAAGTACATCGTGTAGAGTTACTCCACATTAACATAAACTACCCAAATATACAGTCCATGCGTTATCCAATAGCCAACAATATCTTATGTTATGTCCGTGGACAATTATGCTACTGTAGTTTGACTACGTTTACTAGGCCAGAGAAAATATCGTCACTTGTATATTAATCGTAAACGCCAATATTTTCGCCAATGTCCCGTTTGGATAAGTTAAACTTTGGCGCTCACGCAAATCTTATTTAACAACTTAAATTATTGTAAGAGGGTTCAGCACCTCTGTCGTTCAAAAAACAGCTTTATAGTAGATTTAAATTGAAAAATTTATTTACTTATCGGTCAAAGCATGACCTTAGGATTTGCTAAAGCGACCAAATGTAAAATAATTACTGCTATTATTATTGTTTTATTTCATTCAAATGTAAAATGTACCAAATTTATACATGGATGTATGTAACATACTTTGTTTTTCAAAGCGTTATCATAATCCATTGCATTTTTTCGCTGAAACAATGTATAAGGTACTTTTATTTGTAAATTCATCAGAATACAAATTAATGAGACTAACTTCATATTAAAATAATATAATTAATATCAATAAACTTCCGTAAGACGAGTTAACAATCAGCGAACTTAGCTATTTACAGTAACCTGAGCTATTAGAGTAGAAATATAACTAAATGTAAAGGCAGACTTACATTAGTACAGTGATCGAGCCCGGTCATCTAGTCACTGGCGTTCAATAATACCTCATCTTATTGATAAAGTTAATTAAATTGATGTTATCAATATCTCGGCTCAGGCCTTTATGGTATGTCATTTGTCATTGTTTTTATTTATTGTATGTTGTTAATCACTCCATAAATAACCGAATAGTCTTCCTGTTACTTCAGTAACATGAGGCATTTCGAGCGCCGTTGGTATCACATTACTTATTTAGGAAAAATTACTACAATTGAAAGACAAAAGTACCTAACCGACATGTGCCGGTGGTCAGAAAACTACCTAAGCAACCTGTTGGTACATTCCTTTTTTACACGCTTAGATTTACTTGTATATAACTTATTTATTTATTTCCTAGCCTATATTTGTGTCCCACTGCAGGGATATATCCAGCCATTCCCACATGTATGTATACAACATATCATGTAAGTTGAAATGTCCACTGCTCAGATGAACCTGAAATTTAGTAGTATCAATCCAAGCCAGATGACAACCAAACGTTTTTGCGACACAATTTTTCCTACACAAAACATGTCGCTTAGGTATTTTGCCTTTCAACTAATATATAAGTCTACCTTGACGCTATGACTTGAGAACTCACGGCCGTATCACAGATCTCGCGCTGGTCGCGGTATTATGTGAACTCGTTGAACTGCGCCAGAGCAGTCTTCACCCTGCACAAGGAATTGATTGGTTAGTTGACTAACATTAATGTTTTTATTTGAAAGGTTTATATTGTTCCAAACATTATTACCACACATAATAATATCATGAAATATTGTTAGATTACCTCGACGTTTGGGATAGATCGCGGCGGTTAAGGTCACGGTAGACTGCTGAGTGTATGGCCGAACTTCGAGGTAATTTAAACAATATTTCATTCGTATTGATTATATTATATTATATTATTCAGGTCTAAATTAAATAGTAAGATTGTTATAAATAACATTCTAGTCTTTTGGTTTTACTATACTGTAAGGTTAAAAATGTTAACTGTTGTAAATAAAATTATGTGGCTACCTCTGTTTTGACCATTAATTGATTAAATTTATTTGACGGAAAAAGTGATGCGTCTGTTTGTTTTGTTCGAATAGACGAAGACGGCATCACATTTATCCGTCAAATAAAATTAATTAATGGGTGGTGGTGGGTAACCGCCCTTAGTCTCGTAAGTATGTTTATCCGTTGCAAAAATCTGATCGCAAAGGATTAGGATGCAGGTACGGCGCCGCCGCGCCCCCTCCCCGCGCCACACTAATACACTCACTTGTCGTGCAGGTGCGGGTCGCGCCGCGCGCGCAACAGTTGCAGCGCCCGCAGCACGCCCAGCGACGCGAGCCGCGCCTGCCGCGCCGCCGCGCCCGCCTCGCCGCGCCACACTAAGTTGCCGGCCACGAACAGCGCCGCCTCTTGGAGCTTGCTCTCAGGATGCGCCTGTCACGTACGAAAACAACACTATCTTATCCATTCCATCCATTCCATTCAATTCCATTCTTATTCTCCGTTTCCACCAGAAATGTGCGAGAATGTGTTGCAAGGAATGTGTTTTTCATGCCAATACAAGGATAACATACCGTCACTAACCAAAAGACATAGACCAGATAATCTAAGGAATCTATCATATCTCCCAACATTCATAATACCTTCAGCTAGCAATAATTACGGTAGGAGTGTGGACACACGCTCTGCCATGCGCTTTGAATAGACTTCCATATTATGATTCAATGCTAAACAAAACTGGAAAACAATTTGTAAACATTTATAAAAAATTGCTGATAGGTAAACAGCCTTTTCGACTCATACAATTAATATCATTTACCCCCTGTCATTGACTTGTCAATGGGTGGTAAAACAGCCCCTTAAAGTCATAAATGTTGACTTATAGTCTTACTAATCTTATCTTATCTTACTCTTACTAATTTATAAATGTGAAAGTTTGTGAATGAGTGAGTGAGTGAGTATGTTTGTTAATTTCTAACGCTGAAACGGCTGGACGGATTTGGATGAAATTTGGAAATTTTTAGTTTATAACCTGGATTAAAACATAGGACACTTTTTATCCCGATATTCCCACGGGATAGGAATAAAATCTTGAAATAACAACCGCTAGGCTTAGTCATGAAATTTGGTATGTAGGTAGCTGGACATCTGGATTAAAACATAGAATACTTTTTATCCCGATATTCCCACGGGATAGGAATAAAATCTTGAAATAACAACCGCTGGGTTTAGAGTCATGAAATTTGCCATAGGTAATTGGGTGAGTAATTTAACGTCAATGAAAACCACGATGTAATTTTGGGGAATTCCCACGAGAATTTAATAATATCCCGGAATTTCAATTCAGTTGCTGTATCTAATGATTTCTGCGTGCGAAGCCACAGGTAAACGCTAGTTAAGATTATTAATAAGATTCGCTAAACATCTTTAAATATTAAGATTAGAGTCAGAGATCAAGCAATCCGTTTGCTCGTTTGCCCCCTATACCATAAAAAAAGTCCAAGCGGAAGATTTTTTTTTTATTATTGAAATAAACAGTTTTTTTTTATGAACCAATAGAAACGCTTCATTTACCTCGCCTCGCTCCGCTTAACTGTTGTTGTGATGATAAAGAGTGAACGAGTTGTTAGTGAACCAATGAGCTACATATTCGGCCTCATCTGCACTTACCATCAGGTAAAATAAAATAAAAAACAGTCAGTTTTAAATAAAATAAAAAACTTAAACCAAAAAAAAACATACATACCTTCGGGCATTCGGGTAAAAAATATCAACTTACCAGGTAATCAACTAGCTTCCTCAAGACATCTTCATTGGCCATTATGAGGTCTTTGGCTTTCTCTCCATCCCCAAGGTTACCGAGTATACACAGCGCTTGCTCCTTCACCTCTGCTGGGTACGAGCCTTCGAGGACAACTATAACCGCCTGCAGAAAACATAGGCGTTAAGATAAGTGCAAATCGAGAATGTCCTAAAAAAAGGACATTTTTAATGCTGTAGACAGAGGTGTAAAGTCAATCTGAACTAGAAGCTGGACGATGGACTATACTATTTTTATCTTGCTTCTACATTCGCTAAAAACTTGTACCATGTGACGAAACACCCAGTAATATAGCGCTACTTGCTGCCTTCCTTGGCAACGTCATTATTTAATGACACTAGATTTATTTTTTGTTGCATGTGTCCTATATTTAGAACATTGTGTGCTACCTGCATGACTTGCGAAGAATACTCGCTCATGATAGCGTCGATGTGCTGTCTGGTGGACAGTAAATTCCTCAGCAAGCCTAAAGTCTTCATTATCACCCGAGTGTCGGCATCGCTCAGTAGCCTGAACATTTGCTCCGTGCCCAGGCAACTTAGTATCCTTTGCTTAACTTTCTGTTCAGCCTGAAAATTTTAAAACAAATTTCAAATAACATTGGGATTGCATCTGTTGTTAATTGATACCTGTTAATTTTAGAATTGCCATCTGTATAAATTATTGGAAATAAAAATGTTGCTGAATTTCAAATTTTTTTTTTGTAATTTAAAAAAACCTGCCCAAGTGCGAGTTGGACTCGCGCACTGAGGGTTTTGTACAACTAAGGCCCAAAATATGACAACGTACAGTCAAAAGCATAAATATATATACGTTACCAAGATATCAAAAATATCTATACACCTTTTACAACCGGAGTTAGCATTGGCTAATTAACAGAGGGGGGCACTACCCCTATTTTAATAATTGCCTAATTTAATGGTTTTTCTGATTTTAATACCTCGTAAGACCCACGTGAAATTTTGATCATTAGAATTTCAAGCTTAATTTCAATTATTGAAGTTGACATTAGCTTTGACGTATGTTCTAAATTTAGGACGTTGGGCCTTACGAGGTTAATACATAATATTAGCAAATCTCTATCTCAAGAAGCAAAGCGTTAAATAGTAGAGTACCTGAAAGGCCATATTCATTAGCGCCCATATCCCGTTCAGTCTTAAAGCAGCTTCTGGCCTCTTTGTTAAATTACACAACATTTCTACTGCTCCTGAAAAAAAAAGTATGTTTATTATAAACAAGTTGCGTAATATAGCCTAAAGCAGAGTTAAGACTTTCAAGAAAAATCGTGCAAGTTGCATCACATTGCGAGGCCGTAAATCCAACGAGTTTGTAGTGGTCAATCCAGCGCCGCAATGTAATGCAACTTGCACGATTTTTCTTACAAGTCTAAACTCGGCTTAAAGCTTGGGCGGTGCCAAGTCGGCGCGTTGTTTGAAGATATAATAAAATTGATGGCAGTTTTTTGATAATCAGCTCCTAAAGGAGTACACCCGATTAAGATTGAAATTTTTCACAGAAAATCTAAACTATTGAAGCTACCGCTATTAAGTAATAGGTTATAACAATTATAACTGTGTCGGGAAGGGATGAAATTTTGCAAGGAAAATCGAAACTGCGGAAGTTACAGATCTTAAATTTTTAGCTATGACGTTCCTACTTCTTTTATAACCAAACCCTGAAGGGGTAAAAAAGGTATGAAATGTTAGCGCAATTTTAGGAGGAAGAGGGAAGGATAGCCCCACACTATCCTTCCCTCTTCCTCCTTTCAAATTCTACTCAATTTTTTTTTTGCGTCGTAAAATACTTGCCTCGAAATACTGCCCTTGCTTTTTATCTGACTTACCTTGATCAAGCATGGGTTCCTTCGCAGGTGAGAACTCAAGAAGAAGGTTACAAAGAGTCGAAGAGCCGACGGTCAGCAGTTCTGTCTCGGGCGAGTCACTCAACAGCTGCATAAGGGGTCGCCACACAGCGTGATCCTACAACATGAAAACCGAAAAAATGTTTACCACCACATTTTCACATGAGGACACCACATTCTCTTTATTCGTATTGCAATGTTGGCGAAAGAACTGAGTAGATTAAACTAGTATGTAATTAAATAGATAGTTCAGAAAAGAGAACACTAAGGGATTGCCGAAAAGACATACCTGAAAGGTGGTCCGTAATTGCTGGACTGATCGAGACAAGGAGTGTAGACACCTTACCGCTGCTAATCTGACCTGAAAATAAAGATCAATAGTTGTTAATGACTGTGTTGTGACGGTGATATGTGGTGCATAGGAGAAATTTGTGTCTGTACTCCTGTCCAGTGGTAGTAGTGGTATAGCACGCAGCACGGAATGCTGAGGACCTGGGTTCGATTCCCAGCGCTGGTCTCTTTTTCTGGTTTTTCTGTGCATCTTATGTTCCAGTTTGTATTTTCGATATGGATTTTACGGGATGACCGTAAAAGTAACAAAATTTGGAGTTGAAATAAAAAATACAAAAAGACTCCAAAAACCAATCTTAAAACCTTATTAGTCCATTAGTAATTATCAGAAACTATGAGACGCATATTTTTTTCTTTTGTCAATTAAACGAAAAATTACAAAGATGATGAAGTGTAAACCAGCACTAATAACTATGGTCTAAATCAGAGATTCCCAAAGTGGCCCAGGTGGGCTCCCAGGGATCCACGGGAGACCAGACGGGAATATAGTAGAAATGTCCATCGAAAACAGGAAAACTGAAAGTGGCTTATGAAAAAACATTGGGAACTCCTGATCTAAGCCCCATTTATTTAGACAACACGACTACTAGCATGCAAGTTTCATTACATTGCGGTATTTGTTTGATCAACTGAATTAATTGACCCTCAATAGTCCGCAATGTAAAGCAACTCGCATGAAAGTCCTTGCATCGTCTAAATGAAGCTTTAATGAAGAACTCACCGCTGGCTCGGGGTTGTTCATCCCATTGACAATATGGACCATCAAGCCGTGCGTCTCTATGATCCGTTTCCTGATGTCCTCATCGTTGGCCCCTAAAGACGCGAAACACTTGAACGCACCCTGCTTGGCCGCCGCGCTGTTGCAATTCACTATGTCTGCTAGAGAACTCATTAGGTGGTTCGAGATGGCCGCTAGCCTTTGGAGGGATGTGTCTACCTGGTAGAGAATTACGGTATTAATTAGTGAATAGGTTACGCTTCTCAGGTACGAACAAAAAAAAATAGAGGAGTCAATTTTATAAGGCACTAGGTCGTGCCGTGGCTTCTCCTCCTTAGAAGAACTCGTATAAATTTTGAAATTGTATCTATGTGATCCACAAGGGATATGTATGGAAAAGGTGATCGATCAGATCAAAAATATCGTTACATAAACTCTAATACCTTAATAATAAAGTGCATGTGCCGATATTTTTGACCACCTTGGCCGCTCCGAAATATCTGATGGCGACTGTACAGATAATAGTGCATAATAATAATCATAATAAATTTCTTTATTTAGGCATTTTTGAAACCCATACAATTTAAAGTTAAAATTTAAAAATTAAAATCACAATCAATACATAATAATTTCATTTCATAACATTACATTAAAATAATGGTTTTCCATAGTATTTTATCTGAAAATAGGAGTTAAACTGAGTGACAGGATAAGAAATAGTGAGATAAGGAAACGTGGTCTGAAAGATGTAGTGACAAAAATTGAGAAAGGTATGCTGAGATGGTTTGGCCATGTCGAGAGAATGAATGAAGAACGATTGACGAAAAAGTGTATAAGGCGAGTGTGAATGAAACTGTTGGAAGTGGGTAGACCTAGGCGGACGTTTCGAGACCAAATCAGGGACGTCTTGAAAAAAGGCCAGGTTAAGAGTACCCTAAACCGAAGAGCATGTATGAAGGGAATAATTAAAGTGGACGAAGCGAAACAAGTATGTAAAGATCATAGCAAATGGAAAGAAGTGGTATCTGCCTACCCCTACGGGAAAGAGGCGTGATTATATGTATGTATGTGTATCTGAAAATATCGTATTCACCGAGCTCTCTCTTTAGTGCTGGTGGCCTAGTGTTTGACCTATCGCAAACAGAAAATTATTTGCGGTGAAGGAAACATCGTCAACAAACCTTTCTGGTGCGTCCAATGCAAACTAAGCTCTTGTTCGACCTGTGCCATACGTATATGACTATCGCACAGCGTACAGTTAACATTTTTACAATCAAAATAAATCTTTCTTTCAAATAATAAAGTTCCATATTAATGAATATTGAAATGCCACTCATTTAATACAATAATTGATCGACACTTCGTGTGCCGTCGTATTCCGATTGAGATTTGCGGGGCTATTCCGAAATTCCAAAATCGAAGTTCGTGTCGTTCCGTCCCTCCGACGCTTGTACTATTTAACACGAGAGAGAGGGACGGTACGATACGACCTTCGACTTTCGAATTTCGGAGTAGGCCCTCTGACTTTTCCCGGTAAAAAAACATCATTCACTATCACTCATTCTCATAATCTACATATTCTCAGAAATAAATGAATGATTGATTCAAATTTCAAATCATTTATTCAGTAGGTAAATAGGCCGCAATGGGCACTTTTAGACGTCATTTTTTAAACTGCCAGCACTTTCCGAAAGGCCATCATTGCCAAGAATAATGCACCGCAAGAAACTTGACAAAAGTCATTTATAAATTTAAATAAAAAACAATTGATTGATTGATCTGTAGAGGATTCTCTGTAAGTCAGTCACCTGTTTCATCCAATGGACATAGGCCTCCCCCATATAAATTATTATTATTACATTGACACTCACTTCTGCTAAATATGCTAATGTTTCGGCAGCTGTCGCTCTGATCTCTTCAGGCATTTCCTTCGTGCAAAGTCGCGCGAGGCACGGGAGGGCTCCGAAAACCACTCTGAAAAAAATATACATAACAGTACATGAAGATTGGATGACTATAAAAGTCGACAAAGGATAAGCACATAAAGCATGTATTAAAAAAGTTTATTTAAAAGCATGTTTGTTGATCTGGAAGAAAAGAAGATTGATTTTTCGTCCAACTAAAAGTGATAATGTCTGTTGTCTAACCTACTGTCGTCAGCTGTGAGCGCGTCCGCCCTGTGTATGTAGGTGAGACACCGAGCGGCGCCCATCGCCACGGGCAGAGGCTTGTCTCGGGACACTAGGTACGTCAGCAACTCGGGTATTGCTCTGTCGTTGTGCCTGGAACATTTGGAAAAATAAATACGAATTTATCATGGTATGTGAGACTGAAGCTGGAGTTCGAGCCAAAGCACAAATTACACGAACCTCGGACTGTCACCTGGTTTAAAATATTACTGTCTGATTGGAAAAATTATGATCTGATCGGAGAAATTATAGTCTGATTGTAGAAATTATAGTCTGATTGAAGAAATTGTGGTCTGATTGGAGAAATTGTGGTCTGATTGGAGAAATTGTGGTCCGATTGAAGAAATTCTGGTCTGACTGGAGAAAATTTTGAGCAAACATGACTCACCTAGTATTCATAGCAACTTGTGACACACTAGCATTCTCAAAGCACATAGCAGCGAGGAGGTCGAGCGCGGGAAGGGCTCTGGCCGGCGGCGGCGACCCGCGCCCGTTATGTAGCATCGCGGCTACCGCGGCGCAGGCGCCCGACGCGCACAGGGCCTCCTGCTCTAGCGGGCTCCCGCACCATATGGACAGGATGCGGACCACGCAAGCACGGGCCGTCGGGGAGGCTTCGCGGGCTATTTCTGCAAAAGCAATGACTCTATTGCTTGAGGACGAAGAATGTAGTCACTTTAATTTCTTTCATTTTTGCCATGTTTTTTTTGGGTAATTGCCTCTAATAGTCTATGCGACTTGCCAGAGACAAGACACGGGCTCTTCAACAATAGGTGATTAACTCAGCACGCCAAAGAGTGCTCTATTGAGCCAACATTTTGACCATAACACAACAGCAAGTTAGTTTGCCACTTGGTGGAGATACAATACTATAACCACTTGTAAAAAACAGATACCCACTTTGGAAGAGCGGTGCCTCTCTTAGCACAGGTATAACATATACTTAAAAAGAGGAACCAACCTAATGTTACATACAATGTATTCTTAAGCAAAGGAATAAACGGTTTTTATTATTATTATTACATAGATATCATATTTCTTACACAGTACAGTATAGTGCAGGGCTGGTCAATACATTTTCTAGATGGGCAATTTCTTTTAAGTCGCAGGCGGCTCCTAGCTACTAGTTTTTGAGGTACTTGAGTACTAAAATTAATCACGCTATTGCTTGGCTGCCCGATCATCAAGTCTTATTATTTGTTCGTAGGTTTGTGGGCCACTTTATCGCCCGCAGGCCTGGATTAGGCCAGCCCTGGTTTGGTGATTTTTCTCATAACTTGATTCAATCGTTGACATAAAACCTAATTATTTCTTTCACTAATGGCGTAATAAAAAAAAAAACATAAAATTAAATCTTACGCGTCAACCTCGTCAACAGCCTCATGTCAGCGGGCAGAGCCGCCACGGGCGCAGGTGGGTGCAGGAAGACACTCCGCAGTGCACAGAGCACAGCCTCAGCCAATTTGGACTCGACAGGGACAGTTTTAAGGAGCTCTACCAGAACTGTGGCTGTGCCTTGCTCTACTAGCGCTGCTACATTCTCTGCTGTGCCTTTTGCTAAGGAGCCTGTAACAGAAAAACCGTTTTTCTTTATTTAACCTCTTTTAGGACTTTCTTCTTAAATTTTAATCAGGATCTTCAGTACTTTGTCTGGACTTAATGAAATTTTTCAGTTAGCAACATCCAGAAAGATTACTATGCAAACTTGCATTACTACTTACTTGTAATTTTAGTAAAGTTTTGCAGGTGGTAGGACCATGTGCAAGGTCCGCCCGGATTGCTACCACCATCTTGCTCGCTAATCCTACCGTGAAGCAGCAGTGCTTCCACTGTTGTGTTTCGGTGTGGGGTGTAAGCCAGTAAAATTACTGGCACTTAAGGTATCCCATCTTAGGCGTCTAGGTTGGCAACGCATCTGCAATACCCCTTGTGTTGCAGATGTTTATGGGCAGTGGTGATCCCTTACCATCAGGAGACACACTTGCTTGTTTGCCATTCAGTCAAATAAAAAAATAAACCAAAACAGTAAATTAGTATTTTGATCAGATTTGGGATGTCCTAAAGAAAGGTCAAAGGGGTCAAGAGTACCCGTAACCAGCGAGAAGCATAAAAAAAAAGACTTAATAAGTGTTGATGAAGCAAAAGATGCCTGTAAGGATCATAGCAGGTGGAAACAAATACTGCCTGCCTTCCATTTTCTTGGGAAAGAGGCATTGCATGTTGCTCTAGATCATTCCTTCCATTACTCAAATTTTTTAGTTTTAGTTTATGTCACAAAACTACCTTCGTAATTTTAAATGTCCTATGCTCGGAGGAGCTTTACGCTGGGTTCACTCGGCATTGTCCTGCATGTATTTTTGCAGTATAATGAGGAACCTATGTACCAAACATTTGCACTGCAAAAACAAACAACATGTGAATGCTTTTATGTACAATGTATGTGCCACTATTTATTTGTTACTGCAAAAAAACGTACAGGACAATGCCGTATGAACCACGTCTTAGGGAGGAACTCGCTACGGAAAAACATAAAGATGTTTATCATGCTTTAGAAAGAAAAAAAAAAGAAAAGAAAGAAAAAAATTTTTGCCACAAAAAAAACTAAAATAATGCATTTATTCCACTTTCTGCTGGCATTGCTATACAATCTATTAATATTGCTTGTGGCAAAAGGGGCCAGCTCAGCATAAGCTGAGTCCATGTAGCGAGCCGCGAGGCCTCAATGCTGGTTTTCAGCCTGGCCCCTCCATCTCTGAGCGCACATAAAACTATGCTAGGATGAGTAGCTGAGAACAAATATTATTACCTAATGTCTATAAATTTAAAAATATGATTTAGTAGAATCTAATGGGTACTGTCTACGGACCAACCTATTGACTGGATTGGCCTCCGCATCAAAAGTTATTGACAAGGATTTACATGGTTAAGAACATAAATGCTTCATATATCTTGCTTGATGTATCACCAAGCATGCTGCTTGTAAGTATCCCACTCATTTTCACCCACCCATTCATATAGCACTTGACGTGTGTGTGTAACTTGACAAGCATTTATTAATCACATACAGTGCAACAAAGATGTTAATAAACGTGAGTGCCACTTTTGGGAAATGTATACAATTTTTTTTATTTTTAAATTTATTTCTTCCATGAGGCTGACATAGTCACATTTGGTGTGATAAAGCCTTGTTAAAATATCAGAGGGGAAAAAAAAAAGTAGCATTTTGGTGCTTTAGTAGTATTTCTTTTTCACAGTTGAGTGGATTTTATTAATAACATTCTGGAGTTGCAGGATAAAAACACATGGACATAGTAAAATATTATGAAATAATGTCAAGTCACATTCACTTATTCATTCTTTCTTTTTTTTTAGTGTAATCATTTGGTTCAACTCTCTTGCCAACACATATAGCAACACTGACTTAACAAACTACCCCCTAGCCTACTGATTATTACGAATTACCAAGTATTGACAATGAGCGGATGCTTTTAAAATAATGAAAGATTTTTGGGACATCTACATAATTAATTGTAAGTTGAAGAATATGATAAATTAAATTTAAATGTTGATTTAATCTGGTTTAGCCAAACATCATAATCTCATGTGTGGAATTGTTTTTTTCTTCCAAGTAAAAAATTACCTGGATTGACACATGATACTTTTTTATATTGGAAAATTGCAATTCCCGCGTGATAGCTATAAATAAACTTAAAGGCTGACGAAACCGTGGGCGGTAGGTAGTAAAACATGAAATGGTCACATACCGACAGTGATCGTCGCCTCGAGCCGTATATTTGGATCCAAAGTTTCGTCGGCCATCAGCTGCAGAAGCCGCGGCACTATCCCCTGCTGGATCACGGACCCTTTCTGCCGGTTGCTACCGATCACTGTGTTCTTCAAAGTCACCAGGGCCTCCACCACTCTCGCCCCATCATGAGAATACAACTCGTCCATATAAGAACGGGAACTCTCAATGTCCTTTCGGCAAAATAGTAAAGGTTAACACAATCACGAAAGACAGAACTGAAGCAAAATAACGTAACCTCCTCTTACGCTTACCATAAATACAGTTAACTGCTGCATTTTTCCTTATATTCACCCGATGCCAGTATTATACGCAGTAGAATCGTATTTGTAACAAAATATTCGTTTGAAATTTCTCAGAGGCCGATTGCACTGTCAGTCAAGAGCACGCAATACTCAATACACCACAATTTGACGTTGACTTTGACTTGACGGCTGACTCTATGGTCTGTTTCTGAAATGCAGTGTAGATTAGACGCAAAGTATTATAAAATAAAATATTTTCATCTTTTTCTATTCGATAAAGCTGTTCGAGGCTCGAAACTTCGAGCTTTGTTCGAGGATGTATGTATTTTTCTAGCAAAATTGCTGTCAAGTCAGTGTCACAATCACTATAATATAATCATCACATAACTCACAGTCTCACATCAATTTGACAGCTATTCACAAAGCAAAGCAAACAAGTTTTATTTTCTCTATTTGTGTTCTTTTGCTCGAATGAATAAATAATCAAGTTTCAATTCGGCATTAAATTCCATCTACTTAAGACTTAGCAAATCATGGCTGATTCAGGGGTAGACACGAGTAATGAGAGCAGCGACAATCCTATCTTTGATCATTCTCAATGTATATTGGAATTCAATCCTCGAGCAATACCAATCAATCTGGCTGGACAGCCTATGCCTATTGACTTTTTAGATGAACCTAATTCACACGATCATATTGGTAAAATCAAGTCGATCAAGCGTTTCAGGTGTGCCACTAGAGCAAGACACTGCAGGCTGTATCGTCGCTCAATCTGCTCTTTACAAGACCAAAAGCTTCGTTTCGCCGCTTCGACAAACAACACAGAACTCGTGGAAAAGTTACTGCTGTCAGGAGCTGACCCTAATTCGTCAGATGAGCACAAAAGGAGCCCGCTACACCTGTCGTCGTGTCGCGGCTACGCCGATGTGGTACGCACGCTATTGAGATATGGCGCCGATCCAAACATAAAGGACACTCTTGGCAATACGCCTCTGCACCTTGCAGCATGCATGAACCACATCAAAGTAGTAATAGAACTGCTAGATGCAGGCACCGATGTCAGTTCTCTCGACAACAATGGGCGCAACCCTATTCAGCTAGCTCAGAGCAAGCTGAAACTGATCCAAACACGTCCCAGTGGAGCCGGACACTTTGAGGAGACTAGACAACTGATTGCTGACATCTGTTTAGTTGTGGA
This sequence comes from Choristoneura fumiferana, assembly GCF_025370935.1. Classification (NCBI taxonomy): domain Eukaryota; kingdom Metazoa; phylum Arthropoda; class Insecta; order Lepidoptera; family Tortricidae; genus Choristoneura; species Choristoneura fumiferana. The sequence continues at coordinate 5,276,396 of NC_133479.1, read as the reverse complement.
GATGATGTTGAAGTTCATGAGAATGCAGAAGGCTGACCCAGGTGACTTGGAATCTGTCCGCGAGCGACTAGAGCATGTTAGCACCCGGGAGCAAGTGGATTGTGAAGTACAGAACTTGCTCGACAGCCTCGACTCGCTCAAGCTAAGATAAAATATTTTTAACTAATCAGAAGACTGCGTACAAAGTAATGGTAACAACTGCCTAACAAGAGCTCACAATTCAATTTTAAACTAACTTGTAAGCGTGAATATTACAAAATAAGAGCTTCAAAAGTGAATCGAAACCTGATGGAATCCCTTTTGTGTGGCCTATATTACGAAACACATTTTGATCTCACAACATTAAAGTTTCTCACCATTACAAGTCTGATAATCAAGGCATGCATTTGTGGAATTAGGTTGCCACGTTGGTTGTGCATCAATCATGCGAGATGTTATGTAGCATTTCATAATGTCATCTGCACCTTGCGTCATTGAGGTTGGCCTAGTTATACTACGTCTCGAGTTAAGGTCAGTGTTATACTGGCAAGTGAAAGTGGAGCAAGATACAATATCAATTAAAAAAAAAACCTAACTTCTTTAATTCTATAAGACTTCTTTAACCAGTTTACACTGTTTCAACTTATTCACTGATCTAGACTATCTCTACTTTCTAACTATTGCTAATGATCACTTCATGTTTGTCATTGTTGTTTCATGTCCACAGCTGATAGTACGAGAGCTGGCACTAATTTTTGGGTAGGTATTTGAAGCAAGCTGAAAACTTGTCCCATACCTCTCCTATTATACCCCAACACGGAACTGCAGACGTGGCTGGTAAGTAACGGTTATCAACCCCTAAATTTAGAAAAAAAAAAAATTCCAAAAATGTTTTATGAAAATTTGTTCTAGTTGAATTTTTAGAAAAATTAAAAAAAAAAGCCAGACGGTTTATTTAGCAAAATATATTTCTGAGGTAACTTTAAATTTTAATAGGGTATTATTTATAACTGTAAATAAGATTTTGAAAGACAGATATTTTGGTGGGACTTTATGGAACTTTCTACCTGCCAGGTGATCACCTGGTAGGTATAAAGTCCCACCGAAATATCATCTTTTTTTAAATCATTTTTTAATTATAAATAAAACGTTAAAATCCCAACTAAATCGTCTTGCTTATTATTTTTTAATTCTTTAAACATTCAACTATAACATATAAAAATTGCATATTTGCTCAAACATATTTTTGGAAAAAAAATATAATTTGTTATATCACCTGGCAGGTAGAAAGTCCTACCAAAATTATCTCTTTTTTATCTCATTTGTTAGTTCCTATTCAAATCTCAAGTTGCCTCAAATAGGTACCTTTTATTTATTTTTTGCAAAATACTTCTGCACGCGCCTGGCAATGTTAAAGCATGTTAAAGTCCAAACTAAGTTGTCTAGCTTATTTTTTTTAATTCTTTTAGCATTCAATTACAACATATAAAAATTGCATATTGCCTCAAACACATTTTTGGAAAAACAAAATATAAAAAAATAGGGGTTGATTTAGCCCCGCTACTTACCAGCCAGGTCTGCAGTTCCATGTTGGGGTATAATAGGAGAGGTATGGGACAAGTTTTCAGCTTGCCTCAAACACCTACACAAAAATTGTTGATAGCTCTCCCACTATGACTATTTGTATTGAGCTGAGCCCAATCTTTAGTCTTTATCCATGCTAAGCACAAAAGCGGTATCTCAGTAAAACCAAGTTTCGAAAAAGTCAATATTTTGTAATAAATCTGAAATTATGAAAACCCTTTCAAGGGTTTCTGCATTGTTTTAGATAAGTTACCGCTCCAAGTTTATTGAATGCTTTTTTTTTAAGCTCTCTGAAGCCATAAAACAATTTATTGATTTTTTGAGATACCACTTTTGCGGTTAACACAGCAGTAGGTAGTCCTAGCTTAATTAGGGATGTAGTCATACATAATACACTGGGTAAACATCCCCATATGGTTTATTGTTAAACTATTGTGACCTATAAATTGAAAAGAACTTCGAATACGGGGGCAATGGCTTTATTGTCTTATGAGTGCACCACAATAGCATTAACCGTTTCTTTCTATCAAATGGAACAAGATGGTGCTTGAAAGAAAAGGTAAATGTGATTGTGAAGATGCATAGACAGCAATGTCACTTTGGAATTATCAAGTGAAGAATTTAGCCAAAAGTGCATATAATTTAAATATGCTCATTAAAAATGGGAACCGCCCAATGACCATTAAATAAGATAATCATAATAATTATTTCATAGGCAAATTAATGATTAAGGTATTTTTAGAATAAGCAATAAAGTTTGTACCACTTAGGTTATAAAAAAATAAAGTTTCATGAAATTCTGCAGATTCATGTTTGTGGTAATTTATGGATAAATTAATAAGTATAATTTACTTAGGATTAATTTGTAAATTGTCGAAGAAGCATCTATTCTTTAGATATTCTTCCTACTATATAGGGCATAAGAGCTTATCAAGGGTTTGTGAAATTAGCCTTTATTTATTTCGTATTTCAGATGAATTTAAGTAACAGTAAGGTGGGTGAATGTTATTTTATATTAGTTATTAATTTTGAAATATAACTTGTTAATAGAAACAGACAGAATAAATGTTTTTGATTTTACTGAACATCCTTTATTTTAATTTAAATAAAAGACAATCTGGTTAGTTTTGTATAATAATAATAATATTTTATTGGCAACAGTTTCATAAACTTGAAATTTGAACAACACGTTTTCATAAAATCCAATATGATGTTTAAAATCTCTTTATGAACAATATTAATGATAATAATGATATTTTTCTATTTGAAGAATTATTTCGCAAAGTCAGTCAACATGACTGCCCATGTTGCGAGTATTTGAGCATTTTAACCATTGCTTTATCCCACTGGTCAAGTCTTTCTTGAGTACTTGAAGATAACAACAACGGCAAAACGCACGAATATTCGTCTCAACATTACAATCCTCAAATCAGCTATTTGTATTGCATTACCCAAAATTACATACAAAAGGAAAAACGTCTATACATTTTAATACATAATTTATACATGCCTCTGAAATACAAATGTAATGCTTATAAAAATCTAATGATATTAATAGCCTTAATTACATTAGATTAGTTGGCTCGTCAATTCAATTTAATAAGAATAACCTCTTGGTATATTGAGCTTTTATTTTGTGACTTTTCATTCACATTCATTTTTTTGAGGACTAATGTGGTATTTATGATACTTATACATCAACCAAATAGCCCATTTCACCAGAGAAGCTACAGTTTTTGATAATCGACAAAAACTTTGCAAGCATTTTTTTTTATTCAATTATTTGCTAACCATTTATGTATAATAGTTTCTTAAAACCCATTATGCTACTAAGAAAAACCTTATTGTAAAAGATTGCCTAAACCCACAAGGAATGGTAAAGAAGACTAATATGTATAAATAGTGCAAATATCAATGGAAATGTATTAGGAAATGCATCAGTGTTCATTAGACCTATTTTCTGTTGAAAGTTAATTTAACATTTAATTACAAATTGCACAAATTTAATTTTGATTTTTAGTTAAATAGCAACATTTACTTATAAATGCAGACTCCTCCATCCTTAAATACGTTTTGTAACGTCCAGTTACATTGTGATGTTCTGCTTCCTGCATCTAATTAATCATTCACAACAAAATTCCAACACTGCAATAAATTAGAAAAAAAAACAGTTTTATAAACAAATCACTAAAACTATACTAACAAGTCTATCCATTAATGAATCACTGATTGAACGAATCATGTACAATATTTTTACCTTGATTCTTCTTTCTGGTGGCGGAAAATAAAGGTTAAAATATTGTCCACCATTACTTATTTAATCCCTTTGAACTTATAATTAATTTTAAAAATATTTTAACCTTGTAATTATTTGTATAAAAAAATTAAATAAAATAATAATTAGGCGTTTAACTGGGGTATTGGCCTCTCCCCGCCGAATGTCCGTACAAAACTTTATCAATCCTTTCGACTGGAACTTGTAAATCATCTTTATGGCAGAATTAATTATTATCACAGAAAACTTGTAAACATTACAGTAGTTAAAATTATACTTAAAACACTTAAATACAAACATAAATTAAGTATAATTTCCCAAACTCCGGAATCAAACCCATTGAACTAAATACTTTATATATATCATAATTGGTCTTAATATTCATAAAAAATTAACGGCAAGGTTACTGATAATATTTAATTTATTTATTAGAATACTTGAAGTATTTTTTAATAAACAATTAGTAGGCATTGAGGATGAACCTATCGGTTGAATAAAAATAAACCCTGAAACTGATTGAATTCCAGATGGACGTTGTATTGTACATAATGAAGCAATAACTTTGGATATTTTTTGATAACATGCAAGAATTTGCAACATTGTTATCTCGAGCAAGTTTAATTATAAAAAGTTGTACAACTTTTAGAGTGCCTATCGTTTGGCACTTACTTTCGTAGTGTTGAAAGCTTTGACTAGTTGCAAACTGAATTCATGAACATTACGCACAAAATCATTATCTATCACATACAGCCGCGGAACCAATCCAAAATATTATGCTTAATATAAAATACTAACAAACTAAATCACAACGTGCTTGGAATGTCCAAGTTCGTGATGGAAATAAAACTTTGGTGTAATATAATTTAGACATTTTTGAAACACAACCATCAAGGAATACTTGCTGCGCCAGCCTTACGGGGCGCCTGCCTCACGTCGGCTCGGTTAAGTAAAGTTTTAGGTAACTTAATCAGTCGTTTTGATCCAACGTTCGCTCAAAAGCTGCTAATACTTCGAATGTTATTTTAAATCGGGAACAAGGACGTTTGCTATATTGGGGAACACCTCGGCCTGTATGGGGCCATATTCGACCGATTCGCCGTCGACCGTGAGCGTTCCGCTCGTGCCTTCAGGAACGATACGGAACGCACTGACGGGTATCAACTTAATGTGTTCATCGTTAGATTCCGCGTGGTCCCCATTAGCTATGCCCATGAGGAACGAGAACAATCGAGATCTGGATATGCCGGCTTTGATGATGAGCATCCATATGACACCGTCGGAGAGTTGCGAGCGCGGCGCGAACAAGAAGTCCTCGCCGATGTAACACTGGTAGGACACGTGAACCATCACGAACTCGCCTTCTTCATGGGTCCAGTTGGGTGGGAGTTGGGACATGAGCGCGGGGAGGTGGGGGGCCGGGCCGTGCATGCAGGCGTGAACCGGCGAGCGCATCTCTGAGCCGGCGCTGGTGACGCTGTGGTACTCGGAGCCCCGCGTGCTGTAGAAAGCGCTCCGCCGGGAATTCACGGAGTACCATGAATCGACGCGTTGGTGTCGGCCCGGGCCGCCGGCCGCGCTCGCCCACACGTTCTCTGGCTCGTCGCAATCAATGAAAGCCTCCGCGTCCGGCGAATCCAGCGCGCCGTCCTGGCTAATACTGTGACTCAGCACCAGAGGATGCTTTGGTTTAGGGAGCGTGCTGATATCCTTGATCAGGGCGTAGCTGACGACGCCCTTGTACCGCCGGAGCCCCACGAGCCTCGCCAACGCCCACACGGCGAACCGCTGCCCTCCGAGAGCTCGCAACCGCTCGCTTTCTATATCTATGTCTGATAGAAAGCCCCAGCCGATGGATAGGAACGAAAACATTATCTGAAATAGAAATTATAGCTGAATTACAATCACGTGGGCGCAAACGGAGTTTGTTGTCATATCAGGTTTTTACGATTTAGGAGATTCATTTTATATCTTAAGCGATTAGTGACGGACGTAAAAATCTAATCGAAGTATACGAGTGTATTAACTAGGTACAGGTAGGTATTTATTATCGCATGCTTCCTCGCTATAACTACATTATGTGTAACTAATTGCATATTATGATCCGCGAGCTCGTTGTTTGCAACGGACCTACTCAATTGAATAGTGCAGTGTAACTCTATCTAATGATCTTATGCCCTGACTGTTTATGGCCGTCATCTCACATGGATCATAGTTGAATAAGCGTAAGCGGCTGATACGGCGTGATAAGAGTTCTCGTAAGATAAAGTGGTTGACTGACACAAATGCAATTCGTTTAACGTTTGAGTAAGCATTATTCTAGATTACCTAGCATAGATTAGGTTTGTAATTCAAAGTTAAACCGCGTAATCGGTTAAACATAAAATTTTAAACCTAATAGGCGTTGGAATTTTCACATTATATGGTAGATAATCCGGTAGGTATTTTTAAACCGCGACGTGTGTCCGATTGGAAGATCTGTCACCGCTTGTTGAGCCACTTGCTACTGTTCATACTTTGGCAGGTTAATGCTAGTCGGGTTATTATGACAGTATTTTTGACGTCTCGACTAAAATTACATAGGTAGTCACCAGCATTAATATCTGCCACAGCGGAGCGTGCAAAAATATCTGACACGTCCTTCCGGCCCTAGAAATTGAGTCGTATCAGATATTTATGCACGCTTTTTGTGTCAGATATTGGTGGTGGGGACTGTACAGGCAATCAATTTGATCCCTGGACTGCCATGGAACTGTATCATAGTAAATAATTTTATTTTGTCTATAACAATGTTTATAGAATGACGTAAAATGACATTACGACGCGGTTCTATGGTAACCTAAGAATCAAATTGGCTGACTGTACCTAATTATGTATAAGTACCGCTAAATGAGGGTTTTCACAGGTGAAGTATCGCTAGATGGCGTTAATATCGTGAGGTCCGTTTGACGTTTGCGTGCGATTGGCTCATTTATTTATTTGAGCTGTGATCAGTGCCAAGTAAACCATGGTGCGTTACGGACACAAGGTTTTTAAAATATAATGGTCGAAGGTTTGGACTAAGATGGAGCACGCTTGCCTACTAAAATGCCCTAGATCTAGAACTTAAGTCTTAATCACTCCCTTTTCGAGGTGACACGGTTACGGCGCCACAATTCCTTACAATGAGTGCGACATTGCTTAATCTTAATAGCACATAGCCACAGGCCACAATGACGTGGGCGGTGGGCGAACAAAAACATCAAAGTTTATTTGAGGAATTACTAATACTAACATACTTAACATTTCCGTACATCAAGAGGCTCATTGAAACGGGAAAGAAAGGTGCGATTATTGATACGAAATACTGACGGGTCAGCATGTACAAGGCCAATAAAACTGATAATCTGTTTATGAATGAATATATTTATGCTCTCATCTCTAACAATCATAATAACAGCGGATAGCATATCATTAATGCTACCTAGGTAGGTACCTCGTATGCGTTCTGCGTTCTCATTTATTTCTAAGCAATCCTTGTAATAATTACCTTCTGCTTTCTTTTAAAAAACTTTTGAACAAAAAAACGAAACCGCCGAAAAAACTGAAAAGCAAAAAATAATAAGCCTTTTTCATTTAACCTTAATCTAGGTACCAGTTTGAAATCGGTGCAGTAGCCAGCAGGAGTAGACCTATAGTCGTCTACCTGATGGGCTTCTATCACTCCTCCTGGCTAGTGCTGAGGCACCGACTTCAAACTGGTACCTAGATTAAGGTTAAATGAAAAAGGCTTATTATTTTTTGCTTTTCAGTTTTTTCGGCGGTTTAATTTTTTTGTTAAAAAGTTTTTTTATAAATTGAAAATACAAACTGAAATATAGATGCACAGAAAAACCAGAAAAATAAGACCAACATTGGGAATCGAACCCAGGTCCTCGGTATTCCGTACCACGTGCTATACCGCTACACCACTGTTGGTCAACCTACCCCTCCTATCCTACCTACCGAGGACCTGGGTTCGATTCCCAGTGTTGGTCTTATTTTTCTGGTTTTTCTGTGCAGTTTGTATTTTCAATTTAGGTTTTACGGGATTACCGTAAAAGTAAAAATTTGGAATTGAAATAAAAAATACAAAAAGATTCCAAAAAACCAATCTTAATTTTATTTTATACTTTTTTCTCACCCTTGGCCTAACTTTTTTTTCAAAGTTATATAATTTAATACCAATTTCAGGTATACCCTATCCAATAAAAAAAAATTATCGAAATCGGACTACTATGTAAAAAGTTATGCGTCGACTTGAGAACCTCATCCGTTTTTTTTCGTCGGTTAAAAAAAGGTTTCCAGAGCGTATATAATCTATATAAATATTCAAAAATGAATCGTAAAATGTGTTGCTGAGCGCAAAACTCGGTATGTGTATAAATGAAATGTAAACTAATTGCCACAGTGTCCCTTCCCTGGGTTATTTTAATCGCTCCACAAAAGAGATAGTCAAAATCACGCAATTTGACGTGACATTGGCAAAGTGCCTCGCAGCAAACGCCATATCAAAAAAAAAAAGCGCAAAACTCGGGAACGGCTGGACCGATTTCGCTAAATAATTTTTTGTTGTGTTCGTTATTGTCCAGAGGTTTTTATGAAAGAAAAATTACAACGGAGGCGAAGCCGCGGGCAACAGCTAGTCTACTATATTAGCGTCGGTAGGAGACTTGAGTCGAATCATTACACACACAACTACATGAAGTACTCAGCGCAAAAAGGTAGTGAATGAACGATTGAGCGAATGCGATTCAAGTGCACGATTGCATAATAAATAATATATTAGTAGCTACGTATTTTACTGTGTCGTTTTAATGATTTCCCACGACCCATCGCTTCACTTCTGCATCTACACGTTTTTTTACTCAACTTACATATTAAACTGCAAGTCTCACCCGGCCTTCCGTTTACGTAAACGGTAATGTTTTGGTGCGATAATATAATAAATAACTTACTTTCCTGTGCTAGTTATAAGACCATACCTGCAAAAAAAAGCAGGAAAACCCCCGACTTTGTCACTTCAAAGTTCAATATCTCAAAAAGGACTGAACCGATTTTGATCAAACATGTCTAAGAACCATCGCTAGAAAACCTGCTTTCTGCTTTAAAATAAAAAAAACCGCATTGAATCGGTCCTCCCGTTTAAGAGCCACAGACAGACACACATAGCGGTGAAACTTATAACACCCCTCTTTTTGCGTCGGGGGTTAAAAACAGTTTAGTACGCAGTAACTGTAAGTAGTCTTACTTGTGTCTTAGTCTCCACCCTGACGACGTCCATTGGAACCGCCTTCCCTCTGGTCAGAGCCATGGCCATGCCGGTCAGGTTTTGTGGAATGTACGGCTCACTGAAACAATAGGATTACACGGTTAAGATCATTATCAGAGAGAGAGCGGCGTAATGTGACCCCGCCTGTTAAGGTTAAGTCTTGCACTCGTAATCGATTCAAAGAGCTCGCGATGTTATGAAATCGACAATAGGTACTTATCCATCGATAGCCTATCGACAGCTCGGAAGTTAGGACACGTTAAAGAATCAGGATTTTTTTTGTGCCGATTTTGGGTTTGGTACAATCAATCGTCTTAGGGTGTACTTTAACCAAGAATGGTACTTCAGGGTCTGATGAGGGAGTAGTAAGACACGTTGGAAGTCCAAGATAGAATAACGTATCCTAGCCGTGTTTGGGCTTATTAGAATAGTCTTAGGGGCCGTTTCACCATCCATTGATTAGCGTTAACCGACGGTTAAATGTGATGCCGTCTCCGTCTATTCGAACAAAACAAATAGAGACGGCATCACACCTAACCGCCAGTTAACACTAATCAATGGATGGTGAAACAGCCCTTCTTAGTGTGTCTGAACTTAATCTTAGACCTGCATTAATATCTGCCACAGCGAAGTGTGCAAAAATATCTGACACGTCCTAAAAATAGAGCCAGTGACGAAGCGAGGACGTGGAAGACCACCCTCCACTTGGCTGACCAAGAAGCAAAACTGGACGCGAGCACGGCACATGACCGTGCGAAGTGGACATTGCGGACAAGGAAGGCCGACCCCAAGTAGATGGGAAAAGGTCTAGCCCGGATGATGACATGAGCCACCATGGAACCATTTCACAGGAAACGTCATAGTGACACCGCATTAATTAACAAGGAAAATCGTAATGACTTTTCCTTTGAAATGGTTTCATTTCCATGGTGGCTCATGTATTTAAGTCCTTGACCGTACCAAGGATGGTATCCAGGATCTGATGATGGAGCAGTCAGGTAGGTTTGCCATTTGGTTTACGGTTATAATTTTAAAGTGAAGCCAGTACTCGTAATAATGCGTCACTTATTGAATATCGAAATCAGATAAGCAGTCTCAAGATAAATAAAATTTCAGAAAATTTATCTCTGGACTGGAATGATATATTGGCCTAAGTGGTCGTTTAGACGTACCTAGTCATTTTTTGGACTTTTAAAAAAAGTGCGACGTGAAAGGGTAAAGTATAGGGAAGCTGTTGTACCCCGGACAGTTTTTCCTTTTTTTATTTTTAGAAAAATAACTAATTATGGAATAAACATCAAATATTAAAATATCTAAAGACATCATAAGACATAAGGCTATGTTATTATATAAAAAACTAAGCGATTCGTTTATTAATTTAGAAACGGTAGGCTTACGCAAAAAAAAAGGGAAAAGTGTCCAAGGTACAACACCCCTGATGTACCTTGGATATTTGAGGTTGTACCTTGGACACGTGATTTTTTGTCAAGAAAATATTTAATGTTTATATGTTTTACCTATTTATAAAATCAATGACTTATTTACTGGTTATTGGCACACAGCAGTTTTCCTGTCAAGTTCGTACATATGTATTATTTTATAGATCAAACAAAAGTTACCTTAGTTTTCAGTTTAGACGCTGATTACATGATGAAATCGTATTGATCAAATGACTAAATTACTTAATTCTAAGTAAAATACCTTTCATCATTTAGATATGATTGGAACCAAATATACATTTAGTTAGTATTAAATTTCATTGGCCAAGGTACAACGTATTTTTAGTGTCCTAGGTACAACGTAGCCAGTTTTTAGATAAAAACGCGTCCAAAAAGGTAAGGTTTCCTCAGACGACGAGATGACACGCGGTAGGTAAGTTTCAAGCTGAATTCGAATATTGAGAATGGCTCAAAATTCAAAATTGATATTGACTCACTGGATTTAAAGCAAACAAACGTATACTTAAGTAAAATTAATTGAAACTTGTAGAAACGTATATCACACGAATTCCATACGTAACTGATAACATGGATGTTTTAATGAAACACGACTCGACGATACACCACGACACTACACAAACTTACACAATACGTGACACTATGGAAAAATTAAAACAAAGAACCATAAAATTTTATTAAAACACAAACTACTTCTAACTAACTGTACTGTGTGTGTGTGTCTGTTCTTCTAACTGTATTTGCATCATCATTCAATCGACAAATCGACGATGAAGAACCAATATCTTAACAGATAGATCTTTGACGTGCAATAGAGAACCTGAACGCCCCATAGCCAAACCTATCCTAGAGATTTATCAGTATTGTAACTCGGCATGTATTGTAACTCTTAATTGTACATAAAACATATGAAAATTACAATTAACAAGAGAAAGAGATGTACAAAGGTATCAGTTAGGCGGTGTTGGTTGTTCATCGACATGAATACACAATTTTAAGTTAATACCACAACTAGAAGTGGAAAAAAAATCGTCTTGCTCGATTTAACCTCTATGGTACAGTCGCCATCAGATATTTCGGCGCAGCCAAGGTGGTCAAAAATATAGATACATGAACTCTAATACCTTAATAATAGAGTGCATGTGCCGATATTTTTGACCACCCTGGCCGCTCCGAAATATCTGATGGCGACTGTACCAAAGAGTCTATACCTATCTAGTATACCTGCTGCCTGCTTGTTAATGCAATCCTTTTTGGCGACTGTACATAACTTGTCACAAGATCCAAATTACATAGTTAACTAACTGCTAACACGCTAACACTGTATGTTCATAGATGCCTATAAATCTGTACAGAATCCTTGGTGCGCGAGTCCGGCTCATACTTGGCCTTCAGTAGCACATTGAATATATTAGAAAATTAACACAAAGGATAAAACAATGGACTAATAAGATTTATTTGGGCGAGATTATGACAAGAACAATGAACATAATGCAGCAGGCAGCTCTGAGATGTTATTATTCTAACTTAACATATAGATATAACAGACATACAACATATAACGACCGATTCTGGGAAAGCGCGTGCTTTCGAGTTCCGAACCCGAGCGAAATTTTGATGATGATGAAACTTGAAACGCGGTAGGGATTTATATCGCGTTACAGTAACATTTTCCAGGACAGCATTGTGTAACAGAAATAGTTTCATTATGTCAGCAAAAATCTATAACAAAATTCCGATAGATATAAGAGCGCCGACTTATTTTTTTTTTTTTTTATAAAACGAGGGGGAAACGAGCAGACGGGTCACCTGATGGAGAGCGATCACCGTCGCCCATGGACACCCGCCACACGAGGGGAATCACAGGTGCGTTGCCGACCCTTTAAGGAATTGATAGGATTGATAGACTTATAAAATATTTGTAGACAAACTGCGTTTCTGGCTCAAGGAAAAATGTTTTTATACTGTCTGAATTTTTTGAAATGTAGTAATAATTGTGACTAGTGGTATAATATAGGTGATATAATATTAATTGATTATTTTTGTAAATTGTTTTTGTAACTACCTATACCATTTTGATATTATCCATACTAATATTATAAATGCGAAAGTAACTCTGTCTGTATGTCTGTCTGTCTGTTATGCTTTCACGCCTAAACCGCTGAACCGATTTTGATGAAATTTGGTACAGAAATAGAATAAACCTAGGGAAAAATCGATTAATCTTATTAAAGTTGCCATTTCAGCACGTGATAACAAGTAAATTGAGGTACAGAACCCTAAAAAACATTTGTTCCGGTGCTTTTCAAATTTCGACCTATTTAATAATTGAAAATATGGGGATGAAAGTTCTTAAGGAATTTTAAAGAAATTTACTATAACTTATAAGTATATTTATCGGAAATATGTGTAACTATGCTTAGTAAAAATGCCGTCTTAATTATAATACTACCCTCCTAACTTACAATAATGGTGTCAAGAGTTCAATATGAAGAATTAAGTACTCCTTTTGTGTTGGCAGGGTAGAATACACGTCGTATTGTTAAAATGTGCCTTCCCGCAATATATTTATGTTTTACCATAGCATGGATGGATAGATGGAAAAACAAAAAAAAAATAGTTTATATTTATAGCAATGTATTAAAATATTATATTTTCAGTAAACCGTAGAAGTTTCTATCCTAAATAAATTAAATACTTCCCAAAGTTACTATTCCCCGCGGACGAAGTCGCGGGCAAAAGCTAGTTCTATATAATTTAATGATAATTAATGAAATGTGAATTAATATTACCTACTATGATTATTATTATTATTTATTAGATCCGATTATAAATTTTGCGTGCCGATGTACGGTGAATTGTCTTGATCTACACTTATTTTTTGTAACCTCATTTGTACCATAATTCGAGCAAATAAAACTGAACTTTGAACTTGTTCGCTGGGGTACTATCTGTTTAAATAGAACATGTTAGATTGGAGCGTGATCTCTTGTTTACGAGCAAACCAGGTGATACGCTAATTGTAGAAACCTTTACGTCGCCACTAATTGCGGTTGCACTAACTGGTTGGTCAGGTTAATGCTGTTCCTACAGTTAATGTCCATTAAGAGCACGGAATAGAAAAAAATAAAGGAAATGGCATGGCAACGAAACACGCCGATCATCAGCTACTTAATTTGAAATTTGTTGTGTCTGTGTGTTAATTAGGTATATGCTTCGCTTAAACTGTATTTCTGTGGACATCTATTATTGGCGTTTTGTCTAGAACCTGTCCCATTATAATGTATAGTCGACCAAGAAATTGGTTTAAGGTGGTAAACCTAAGGTTTAATGTCGTTTGTAGCGCTTAAACCGTCAAAGCCTATTTTCACTCACAAGTCAATATGACAATCAGCCTTGTTGTTTTATTTCTGAAGTTTATTAAAATTGGTAAATCACTTTGTTTGTCGACTATACCTACTCTATTGCTGTTGATGTCCTGAATAAAATAAAATAAATCATAAATAAGTTTAACCGAGCAATAGTCACGTCAAATTTGATTTTATTCAAGTAGAACCCGGTAGTTGTCTGTAGCTGTGTATTAAGCCGAGTTGAATTTAAAAGCTTTTAAAAGCGACAATTATACAATGCAATATTTTGGAGATATCTCCATTCCACATTCCACTAGCCTTACAGTAAAGGAAAACGTGCTACACACACCCGCGAAGCAATTAAATGGTGTGTTAAGACTAAGTTCCCAATCCGTACTGGGCCCACGCGGGAACTACAGCTCGAGCCTTCTTGTTCAGAGTGGAGGTTTGTAACTTGCAATGCAAAGGTTCCACTCTGGTACGCGATTCCGTTTTTACAACTGTACTTCGACAGAGGGAAAAAAGCGCATCGCCTGCTCCCAAATTGAGTGAATTGACAAGATTTCATATTTCTAAGACTATAATTTGATTCGTTCTCTGTATTCTGTTTGGAAAGAGAAAGACGCTGATATTTTTAAAATATCGCTACGATTATTAATGAATTTATTAAAAAAAATGATGTTCTTAATCTAAAAGGGCATAACTCCAAAACTACCACAAAATAGATTCATTACGTTTGTCTAGTCTCTATTAAAAAAAAAACACGTAAATCCTCAGAGCAAGTACCTAAACAGCAGGGCTACTACGAAACCCGAAACTCGAAGTTCGTATCGTGCGGTCCCTCTCGCTCTCGTATTAAATAGTATGTGTCAGAGGGACCGCATGACACGAACTTCGAGTTTCGAGTTTCGTAGTACCCCGGCTGGTGTATAGGTCAATGCGTAAATCTAACGTAGACGTTGTCAAAATTATGACAGGTCCTTTTTCTGGTGAAAAAAGGCAAAGGAAACATATCTATTCTGTGGTAGTTTTGGCAAATTCAGATATATTTTTTTTAATTTTTGTATTTTTTTAAATAGGTATGGAGAAATAAATTATAATAAATATTTTCCCATGTTCAGGAGGCAAAACTCTTCCGATTCCTGTAGTAATTTACAGGTGTTAAAAAAATGCAATCTTGTCAATTGTGGGTGGTTTCCATTCCCATACACATAATGTGAGTCACACTGTTTTGTACCATATTCGTATCCGTATCAGAATATTCCCAAAAATCCACTATGTAACTCAAGTTGATACAGGTGTTTTCGATAAAAGTAGCAATACTAGTGGCGCTATTACTATCTATTGAGTAAAATGATATCGTCGTCATATTGCGTAGTTTACCTAATTGTTTGGCTTGTCTAGAACCGGATTAGACCCGGATTTCTTTTTTTCTTGAAAACAAGTCACTTAAGGAATTTAACATGTTATTATAATGCAAGAGTCACCCCTTACATTATACCTAATATACATAGTAATGTCATATATCATCATAGGATAGTAATTTACTCGAAGAAATTTTCAAAAATTACATCGTGTTCAACTTGTATCAAGAACACTCAGCTGCAATCTTTTTTCTCTAAATTTAGTGGTGGTGATATCCGGAATTTTCAAGCGTGAGGTCGCGGAAACTGCATCACGTACCTTTGTGCTACTAATATCACTTGACATCCCATACATTTTCCAAAAAGTGACCTGTGTTATTCTCGAAATCCAGCTATCGTAAGTTCCTGAGGCATTCGAAATTGTTACCACGAATAACAGCACTTTGGAATAAGTAACAACTTGCTGAAATTCTCTTACGTTAGTTTTAGAGGTTTCTAAGACGATCAAGCTTGAGTCAAACCAAGGACCATATGTCAAACAAAACATTTTAACGGTTTTTCTTGCTTGATGCTTGAATGGGCATTGTAAAGCGTTCATAGGTAGGTAATACGTGAATTTACAGTACAACCAAAATGTCACTCGGGACTCGTCGGTTTCCTTCGTTTTCCTGAAGATTCAAATGAGAAAGAAAAAGAAAAACGATCTTTTGTTTCGAGGTCCGAACGACTGTGTACATGCTTGATCGTCTCTGAAGAATATTATTAGTATACTGTGTGTTCACTATTATGAAACTTCATAAAGTAAAACGATATGGATTGATACCAAAACAAGTCACCAATCATATCATTGGCATCTTTCCAATAAGCTGATGATGGATTCGTCTGCGTTTAATTCAATTTATTCTTGTTCTAATGGATGTACTCATTATTTACAATCGAATTAGTGACTCTCTATAAAGTTTTTTTAACAATAAAATAGATAATATTTACTTATTATCTAAGTAAATGACACGGCAATGCCTGAAAACAAATGACTTAGAACAAATTCTTTCACCTAAAACGGCTTAGTCGCTACAGTGTACCTTGTTGTTACTTTGTTTATATGCCGAATATAAATTTTCCTTCTCTCTTTCCACAGTCATATTTCGAAACATTCTTAAATTGTGCTCATCGCGATACGATCCGATTCACCGTCTTGATTCGTCAAAATTCCTATATCATCACCGTCCTAACTCATCCACATTCCTATATCGTCTATTTCCTATCTTGTCTACATTCCTGTACGATCCATAGTGCTGACTCGTCCATATTTCTATTAGATCCGCAGTGTTATTTATTAGTTCACATTTCTACATGGTCCACAGTGCAGTGTTAATTTGTGAACTTATCTTAATAAGCAACTCGTGATTATCCCAATTTTTTGTAAAAAAAATTGGTCCGGGTTTTCAAATATTCTCTGTGGATCATAAATATACGAATATGGGGAAAATTGGAAATTGACGACATAACAATGTGGACGGGTTAGGAGAAGGTATGACAATTTAGGAATTGTACGTTGACGACATGACGTTGTGGAGTTAGAATGTGACAAAATAGGAAGGAGGACAAATTCAACCTGAGCCAGACAGTTAATATAAGACTGCAACTAGCATGATGTATATGGGAATAAATCCTGAAATAAACGTTTAATTTATTTTTATTTTCTTTAGTTACCAGTTGTCCCGCAATCGAATCCTGCGCTTGATTTCCAAATTAATGTAAACCGGGTAAGAATGTTCTATTTTGTGTGTCACGCACGATTCAAAGGTTTAACTGTAAGAGGAATTAAGTATTTTTAATAATTTCAAAATATGACTCGACTTATCTTTAAGTCTCAAAACTTATAAACGGATATCCTCATTCATGATTTAAAGTGATAAGATTATAAATTAATAATAAAATGAGATTACAATTTTAATGATTGCGACAGCTCTGATTATGAGTACTACGGTGTTGGGTGAACAATTTGCTTAAATGAAGCAGCTTTACGCGGTAATTTTAAATATATTGACCCGGATAACTCACGTCTTAAATCGAGTTTAGCCCGACATTCAGTGCACATGTTGCAGCAGCCGCCGAGTCGCGTTGCTCCGAAGAGGAAGGGCTACGGATTAGCCCGAAACATGTCGGGCTAAACTCAATTTAAGACGTGAGTTATCCGGGTCAATATATTTAATACTACTTTTGCCCGCGGCTCCGCCCGCGTGGTATTCGGTTATCGCGCGCTGTTCTCTCGGGAACTGTGCATTTTTCCGGGATAAAAAGTATGTCACTCACGGGCCCATAAACTATCTCTATGCCAAAAATCACGTCGATCCGTCGCTCCGTTACGGCGTAAAAGACGGACAAACATACAAACACACTTTCGCATTTATAATATTAGTATGGATGAGTGAGTCTCACGGTAGTTTCATGTTCAAAAAAGCTTTACGCGGTGTTACTGAACCCAGTAATATTATCCTCAAACTAACATAATGACTTGACAATCGCTTCAGCATTGTGCTGAGCCAGTGTCCGATTGGCAACCGCAATGACACACTTTGTCCTTCGTGTTGTCTACTTGTCATAATATCCTTGTGTCTTGTGTTGTTGTGAATAAGTGTATTTTCTCTCTTCTCTTTCTTTTTACAATCACTTCATAAGCGCAGCGGATAAATGCAAAATGCGACATAATATAAATATATCCTCAACGTTTTGGCCGCGCTGCAACTTTCACCAACCGAGACGAGTAGATTAAAATCGAGCGCATCTCGCGCACTTTTAAGGATCCGTACTCTAACAAGGAACCATTATAGTTTCGCTATTTTGGTACCGGTTGGATTAGTACGAGTAAGTACGGAGATGAAGTGGTAAATCGAACGCCTCAATGTACCTAATGCAACTTGCACGATTTTTTGCAGATTTAAACTGAGCTTAAGGGCTCTACGACACACCAACATGGCCTGTTGACTCGACGACTTCGGTGTGTAAACAATATGCACCCAATATGTATCCGTCTAACACAGTAAAAGACAAAAGAGCTTCGTAAAATGAAACGTCTTTATTCCCTTTTCATTCAAAGTATAGGACTCCAGCCGCAAACTGGAAGTCAGCGGTCAGCGGCGCGGCGAGCTTGGTCTCTATTCATTGCGTGTGCTGCCATGTAGCCATTATGCTTCGTGCGTTTCAGCCGCGCAATGAACTGTGGAAACGCTCGCTACTCCGCTACCCGTTCGCGTCCAGCGGCGTTTCTACTCACACCGCGAACTGCAAGACATCCTGCTGATATCATAGCAGTTTATTAACTTCTGTAAGCAAACATCCTCGTATTATAATACAATTATCAGTTTGTATTTGTAGATATAGGTACGATACGCGTGCAGTTACTTTTCGAGGGAATTACTCGCAGTAAATAACCTAATGTGATACGATAAGATTACGGTTATCATAAATCGAGACTAATTTAGACAGGATTATACAAAACAAGTAAAGTAAGACGGGCTATCTTGTTTTAATTATTTTTTATTTTGTAATTGATTGCGCTGTAATATGTATGACACTACTAATATAATAATGTATTGAAGAAAAAGAAAACGTCGAGTTTAGATTTGTGAGGAAAATGGTACCGCGAAACCGTTCTTGGAATGCAGCGTTATCCCAAATCTATTTTTTCCGCGATTGATCAATTTCCTTTTCGCGTTTTAGGGTTCCATAGTCAACTAGGAACCCTTCTAGTTTCGCCATGTCTGTCCGTCTGTCGGTCTCTCTGTCCGCGGGTAAGCTCAGAGACCGTTAGTTTAGTACTAGAAAGCTGTTATTTGACATGAATATACTATACATACATATCAGTCACGCCGACAAAGTAGTAGGTGCAATAAAAAAAGTTTTTTTTTACCATAGCCGTGTAAAGTGGGGGTGATTTTTTTTTCTCATCCAACCTTAAAGTGTGGGGTATAGTTGGATAGGTCTTTAAAACCATTATAGGTTCAGTGATATGTTTGCGAAATATTCAACTTTAAAGTGCAAATTTTCATTGAAATTGAGCGCCCCCCCTCCCCTCTAAAATCTAAACTGTTGGGTGGAAAAATTTGAAATTTAGAATGGTAGTAAATATATCAAACTTACAAGGAAAATTATAGCGGCTAAGATTGCTTGAGAATAATTAACTAGTAGTTTAAGAGTAAATAGCAGCCTAAGGTATAAAATATACCTAAACATGGACGATTCAGTACACAATACGAAAACCTTGGAAAAATATTACTTGATTTTTTTGTAATGGCTACGGAACCCTAGGCGTGTACGACACGCTCTTGGCCGGTTTTTTATTACTCGTAGCTTTACTTAGTGTCTCATTGTACCGCAATCGCTTTTTTTTCGTGTACCTAGGTTTTTTCCCGAAATCAGATCATTTTGACGCCTTTTTTTGTAGCTTTATTAATGCCTCATAGATTCATATTTCCTTTTTTTTTCGCTTTACCTTTTCCCGACACATCTTAATTTACTTCGTCACATCTTTATACACAACTAGCCGTTGTCTCCCGCGGGAACTACGCACTATCCCAGGATATAAAGTAGTTAGCATGTAAATTAGGGATGGAGTAGCAGTTGGTCAGTGAAATAAGTTTTAAACCCTTAAACGGACCCAACTAATCACTCTACCACAAAATCAATAACAAGTAAGTTCAGTAAGATACGAGGGTCATGCCAAAAGGAATTAGATACTTAAATCTATTTTTTTTAAGTATTCACCGTGAGCACGTATATATATACCTACTTTTTATCCGGCTAAACCACATGAAAAATGTCAATGACCATTCTTCTTTGGGTACCTCAGAAATTTCATAATTATAGGCAGCCAGGGCATCTTCTTTGGTTTCAAATCGCCTTCCTTTTAATTTTTCTTTAATTTTTGGGAACAGGTAAAAATCACAGGGTGCCAGATCAGGAGAATATGGCGGGTGAGGGAGTATAGTGACATTTTTCGAGTAAAATGTCGAGAGGCGGCGTTGTCGTGGTGCCAGAGCAGGTGCTGGGCTCCTGACTTTGGCCGCTTGTCACACCAAGCTGACAAAACTTGTGGAGCACAAACTGTCACATACCATTCTGAGTTGACAGTTCTTTGATTATCTAGTACCACAGTCGCAATATGCCCTGTCTTGCAGAAAAATGAGGCAACCATTTGTTTCGGTGTGCTTCATGCTCGGCGACATTTTGTTGGAGTCGGTTCATCTTCAAAGCACCATACCGTTGACTGCCACTTTGTTTCACGATCGCAGTTATATAATCATGTTTCTTCGCCTGTCAGTGTATCATACACAGTTTTGTTCTCGCCAGCATCGAATTTATTTATCATAAATTTACACCAATCCACGCGGCGTTCTTTTTCCAAATCGTTGAGTTTATGCGGCACCCATTTCGAACAACGCTTATGGAGCGACATTTGTCCATGAATTATAGTTTGCAGTGCAGTACTAACTTTCATTGTAACCGCAAATTCCCACCAGATTCAATGAGAAAAAAAATATTTAAAAAAATATTACGCAGATTTCTGGAGTATTCCATTTTTAAATTTATTGCTATTTAATCAGCCTTCTCGGTGGTGTATAACTGACCAGTATCAATCAAATGAGCATGGAGTATCTAATTTCTTTTGACATGACCCTCGTACCTGCCCAGTGAGGGTTTGGGGTGAATAGTTTTTGAACAACTCGATTTTTTTCGATGATCATGAAACTTCATGCCAGCCGGAAGAAGGCCACTGAACTAGGATCTTTATCCTCCTAGATCCCCCAGTCCTCACTTGAGCACAACATTTAACCAAATGTCAACTTTTCATGATTGTCAATAGCTTCAAATTCTTATATTAAAAATTTGACGTGGGGTCTCAGGACGCTACGATGATCCGTTTTGTGCTACTCACTGTCAATAGCGTCCTGCGACTTCTACAAGATCGTCCGTCCTTGTGGGAGCCCCAACAATACTTGTCAAACCACTTGACCAATGCCCTCTCAAGCAGAGGGTCGAAGGTCGATCCCGGGCTCGCACTGAGTTTTTCGAAATTTACCATGAAGTTTCTCTCTCCCTCCCTCTCTTTATCTTTCCCTCTCGCTTTGAGAGGAGGCCTATGCCCTGCAGTGAAATGTGTATATAGGCCGAGATATTGATGATGATGACACTTAACGATGTCCCTACTGTTCTGGAAGGTCAAAAGACCTTAATTATTAAGACTTTCGCTTTTTAAATACAAGGAAAATTAAGAAAAAAAAACATAAAGCTTGCTGACCATGAGTCGGTTCAATCGAGAAACTGGTATTGCAAAGCAAAGCTGTTAGCATTATTGAAGTATTGACGTAAATGGAAATTACCAGAACCATAACAGTGCTTACAGATTCAATTAGATATATAACCGAGGCCGACTTGGATGCTATCCATAATGACGGCCGGAGATTGCTCTGGTTAGATGGGGGGGAGCTAAAGTCTAGGCTAGGGGGAATAGGGGGACGACGTGGGGACGCCAGACGCCACATCTTTAATGGTCACGGCATCACGCGTGAACGGCTAGACCGATTTCGCTAATTATTTTTTTGCTGTGTTTGCTATTATCAGGAGAAGGTTCTTATAAAAGAAAATTTAAAAAAAAAAACTACACCGGG
Organism: Choristoneura fumiferana; assembly: GCF_025370935.1. Taxonomy (NCBI): domain Eukaryota; kingdom Metazoa; phylum Arthropoda; class Insecta; order Lepidoptera; family Tortricidae; genus Choristoneura; species Choristoneura fumiferana. The sequence continues at coordinate 5,254,429 of NC_133479.1, read as the reverse complement.
GGCGAAGCCGCGGGCACCAGCTACCATAGTTAGTGCATAAAGTAAAATTTTGAAAACTAAAATCAAGTAAATAAAAGCAAGGACCCTATATCTTTGGCCTAAGGTACACAGCTCAATTTTTTTTTAAATTAATTATGACATGCATATGATGTTACAGAAGTGTACGATTCCATAAAAGTAAACTCGATAAAACTTGACCTAATGTATCGGTTGCTTTGCTATACATTGATTCTAACGGATTTTTCGCTTGTTTATAAACTTTCCAGAAATCTTACAAAACGTTCGAAGTTTCGAAGCCAGAAGTTCTCAAACTGTGGAGCGCGATCCCCTTAAAGTAGATTTTTTTGTGATAAGCTAAGACGGCGTGCGAATTATATGTTTTATGAATTTTATGACAGCAACCAAATCAGCGCTACGAGAAATTTCGTGAACTTTTTCGACTTTTATTCGAACAGGGAAAGGGGGCTTAGTGATTTAAGATTTTAGAAAATAGATGAGGGAGGCGGAGATAGTACATAATATATTATAAGTAGTCAGGAGTCTGTGATCTAATCAGACGGGACCATATGATCAATGATGTTTAAAAAAAAAACAAAAAGTGTTTACTTACTACGATATCTCAGGCCTGATCAAAATTATTTTAAGATTGGTTTTTTGGAATCTTTTTGTATTTTTTATTTCAATTCCAAATTTTTTGTTACTTTTACGGTCATCCCGTAAAACCTATATCGAAAATACAAACTGAAATATAGATGCACAGAAAAACCAGAAAAATAAGACCAGCGCTGGGAATCGAACCCAGGTCCTCGGCATTCCGTGCCGTGTGCTATACCGCTACACCACCGCTAGACAACGATCCACGACGATGGACGATGGTCTTATTTTTCTGGTTTTTCTGTGCATCTATATTTCAGTTTGTATTTTCGATAAAATTATTTTAACTATAGGTAGAGTCTGTTCATGTAGGTCGATTCCGATTACTTTGAAATAGTTCTAAATGTCACTCAAGCGACCATGTGCATTAATTGTTGGTTATCTAACATATTTATTTAGGTATACGTAATATAATTCTATGTCTGTTTGTCTGTAATTTATACCGTTCATCCGATCGCGATAAAACTTTACTAGGTTGTTCTGCGTATGCCCGCTATACCGTCGGAACGGAATAAATGTTTGTTAAAAAAAAAACAGTAAGTACATTTTGCTGCTGACTGTATTAGTAGTAGCCCTCCATTGTCATCCACACTACAAATACTAAAAAAAAATTGAATCGATCCGATCACTACAAACAAACATTGCAAGTTAAATAAAAGCTTTAGAAAGGGCAGCAATCTAGCAATGCGGCGGGTACGGTCCCCTGCTAGTACATATAATTAAGACTTTCGATTTGGTTGGAAACGATATAAACTAAAATTAAACATACATAAAAGTCGTCATTAAACACTTGTACCTACAGCTCGTAAATATTCATTATATATATGTCAGGTAATTTAAAATATCTGATGATTCAGTATTTTAATACCGATACCTACGTAAAATGTTAAATTTTCCCTGTCAATTGTTATATTTGTAAATACATATTATATTATGTATTTGCTATATTTAGGACGAAACCTTGACGGAGATTTAATCACGTTATGGTTGGTCGTATCAACAAAAACATCCTATTGCGTTAATATACCTATGAGTAATCTTATACTCATCACCTTTTTAACCTTTGCCTTTTATACTCGATTGCAAACAAAGAATGGCAACTGCTACTTACAAATGATTGGCGAACACCGAAGCTACCGTACAACGACCAATCGCAATTGTCTTTTTCAACCTTGACATTGGCGGAATCATCGATAGTTCGATGGATGGATGGATGGAGGGCAGTCACATGCGCGCAAACATTCGTACATTATGCAAATTGTTAACATGCACGCAAAAAAGCGGGAATCGAACTCAATCGAACGCGTTATTATCATTATCAAAGCTTCGAGCTTCGCGTACATTGGAGTACGGCAAAGGCCGACATAAGTCTTACAACGTCTTGTTGATTCGCGTAAGTATTTCTCGTATTCATGCGACTGTTAACCCCAGCTTTACATTAGTCGCAACCCAATTTTGATGTAGGTAGGTACACTGTTGCTTTTCAGATTTATTGCCAAAACGAAGTTTGCTTCACACAGACACAGCTTGTCTCGATTACTATGGGCAAATTGGCAGGGCCTCTCGTAGTGCGTATCGGCAATAAGCAATAAGCTATTCTCATGTTATCATGATACACACTTGTATTAGACACCTGAACGCGAATGACTACGAGAAAGTTATGACAAAAGTGTCGTAACATAATGTTACTTTACATTATGGGCTTTGAAGTCCATTATTTAATGCGCGCACTATCGCGATCGACACGATTTTTATCTGTCACAGGATGCTAAATTATGGTAGCACTATCTTTTGCCCGCGACTTCGTCCGCGTGGAATAGTAACTTTGGGAAGTATTTAATTTATTTAGGATACCTATTCTACCAATAATAGCACATGTAAACTTCTACAGTTTACTGAAGATAATCTATTTTAATACATTATATACATTATAAACTATTATTTTTTGTTCTTCCATCCATCCATCCATGCTTTAGTAAAACATAAATATTTTGCGGGAAGCCACATTTTAGCAATACGACGTGTAGGTATATTCTACCCTGCCAACACAAAAGGACTACTTAATTCTTCATAGTGAACTCTTGACACCTTACGTCCTTTATTATAAGTTAGGAGGGTAGGATTATAATTAAGACGGCATTTTTACTAAGCATAGCTACACATATTTCCGATATGTAGTAATATATAGTAATAAGTATATATAGTAATATAGTATGGAAGTATGGATTAAGTTGAAACCAAACAGTTGCCTCATGCGCCTAACGTCTCTACATCAACATTGGCAAAATACGTCTGGCTAAAATGGCAACCATTAATAACAAAAGTTGCTCTGGTAAAATAGATATACTAAAACGTCTTCCGCAGTTTGCTTATTTTTATCATATATGTTACAACAAAGAGATGAATTTGCAGGCAAAGTTTGGAAGTCCCTGACTCATTTATTTATTTAAAAATAAGTCTGGAGAATCAAATCCAAAAAATGTATATATCCTAACACTTCTTCAATTGGGCCTTTAAATCTCCAAATATTAGAACAAATTGTGAATTGTAGTGTAGTATAGGGTCCAGAGCATAACGCAAGAGTATCCCATCTATAGATACCATCATAGATGCCAACACCGGAACGAAACAATAACGAAACATAAACCAATATATTTCCTCTAATATAGTAACTGTAATCATACCTGAGAGTTAGTGTAAGTATATAATTTTGACAGTGAATACTCAAGTATTTCTGAAAGACAAAGCTGTTTTTCCACATTTTCATTAACACTAACAAAACATTTTAATTTCAAGATTTTAACTCTATTCACATGTTAATGAGAATTATTAATTTGCATAATTTCAAACAGCCATGGCAAACATTTTTCAGATACAAAATACTATAACAAAAAATGCTACAAAAAGCTGACAGGTATCTTTTTTGCTATGGCATCAGCATTAATGTGATACCTTAGCTTCTTGCGACCTTGAATATCAGCTTAGTCAATAAGAATAGCCTTGTAATGGAAAATAATCACCTATTTGTTTACTTGTTAGGATCAGTTTACACTGGTCATATTATTGAAATAATATCCCAAATGCATGCTTATTCATTCATTGACATTCTCTCAATGATATGCTCACCATGTGTACTGACCCTTAGATCAGATGTGAGAATTTATTTCTATTTTTTTTTTTTTTAATGTTCTGATTGGAAACATACAAGTATGTGTAACACAGATATAGTTATTTTTAAACTAAGGAGTACCTACAAAGCTAAATTGGTTGTAGTACATTAAAATAGGCTGTTTACTAAAAAAAATGTTAGTAAGGTACAGTTAGCAACTGGTTAGTGCTAGGCATAATGTTTTTATCTCAAGCTTGTTTTGCTTCCACTGCTTACATAAGTTTGGTCAGCAAAAGTGAAAGTCTCCATTATGAAAAACCATAACCACACAATACTGGGAACTTTAAGTAGGTATACCAGTAAAAAAAATCTGCAGTGTTAGAATTGCAAACAATTCGAGATCTGTTTGAAATTCAGTAAAAATAATAATCATCATCATTGTTACCCAAAATATACCCATTTCTGGACATAGGCATTTTCGACGTGCCACAATGACCAGTCCTACTCTGCCCATATCTAAAAGAATCCTGTAATCTTCAGCAGTAAAAAAAAATACTTACTTGTATAAATGGAAGATGGACCTGGCAAGGCCATTGCCAGAACCACACGGCAATATGGCGAGTGGTACTTCTGCCAAAGCTTGCTGCCAGTCCAACCGCTCGAACATGCCGTTAAGGACCTCGAACAAAACACCATCGCCGCCCACCGCAACAATCCCCCGCCAACCATAAACGTTCCTCGTCCTGACGAACTCTCGTGCATATTGCGCGTACTTAGTTACGTGAAGGTCGTAAGGCACCTCCCCTTCCTGCAATATCGGCGCTACCTTCGTCTGAAATAGCTCCCGCGCCTTCCCTGGACCCGATTTAGGATTCAACAGTATCAGCAGCTTCTTATCATTCGCAGGTGCAACGTACGTTATCGGCTGTCCGGCTATTAAACACTTTATTGTTGCTCTCCATTTTTGTGCTTCTCTGTTATTATCGTCGTACTTATCGAAGGATCTGAAACGCAATGTTATGGTTGTTCTCTCTCGTTTTAACGTACGGCGACTTCGCTTTAAAATATAAGCGTAAATGTAAAGATATGCGCTTATGTCGTTCTCGTCGAGATCGCCGCTGTTTTCCTCGACGACCTTAAGCTGCTGGTGGCTAACGAAGCTGCACACGCAGGATCCAGCCCCCGGACGCCGCCTTTTACTCCTCATGCACTTACTACCCACTATGTCGCGCAGCAGGATCGTTTGCTCTTTCGAGTTGCCATCTGTTTCTTTGTTAAAGTTAATCCTTTCGATTTAAGTTGGACACGAAACACTGAATTTTTTTTTGAAAGAATATAAAAAGTTTCTTCAAGGTAAACATGTTCCTTCGACTCGACATGTTCATCTCCCACAACACCATTTGACACACCCTTCCCGAGCCTCGGTTCCGCCATGACTGATTTTTCTTTTTAATTAAATTCGTTTCAACAAAAACAAACGTCACCGTATAAAATTTTGTTATTAATATTGTTCCATGACAATAAAAAATACGATGAAAATCATATGTTACTCAGTTTAGCCAACATAAGCACTATAAATCAGGTTTAAAAAGAGTATTTCAAAGTATATTGTCTACCCACCCCGTAATTCGTTTTTTCCAATGTCTTGAACAGTTTCAGTGTTGTCAGGGTACAAAAAAAAAAGTCTGAAATTTGAAGATCTAACAAAGATTGAAACAATTCTTTAAAAAACAAACTTAGTTGTTTCGGTTGATAGTTTATTGTTTTTTTTTTGTAATTGAATCCTCAAAAATATTTAATTTGTAGTATTTTTACTGATATTCTTCTAGTTGCAGCGTATTTAACAACATATGGTCATAAATGACATAAAGTTTGATGTTCTTAAATAAATCCCTCGACATTGGCGGAATCATCGATAGTATCGATCGAGCTATACTTTCAAGAATTAAATTGGTTCATAAATCGAAAATTTGACTTAGGCGTTAGGAGGGAGAAGGAAGTTGGTTGGTTTAGGTTTTTATCATGCGAATTTGTTAGTCAAGCTTTAATGTAATGACCGTGGTAGACGTGTCATGTTTCACCGTCACTTTAACCGTCAGTCAAATAGTCAAATAGTCCATGACAACGTCATTAATTTACTCAACGTTCATTTGTGGTTAATTGTGTTCACACTGCAGTACAGTTGAACATATAGAAACCTTTGTGTTGTCATGAAACTGACATTTCGTTTCGAGGCAAATTCGGTAAAATATTCTTGATAGGCCCAAGCAAGGTAAGGTAACACGCTTCTTTTTGTTGGCGCTGCTGTGCATTACTATAACAAAACAAACATATTGCGCATGTAAAGATGAATCACAGAATATTGGAATTGTACAGCGGGATAGGAGGCATGCATTGTGCTTGGAAACGTAAGACTTAAGACTAAAACCGGCTGAAAATAAGTTTCCAGTTTGAAAAGTTAATACATCATTTTTGAACGTTACAGATTCGTGTTTACCAGGGAGTGTAGTAGCCGCAGTTGATATAAACACTGTCGCCAATGAAGTATACCGCCACAATTTCCCTGAGACAAATCTTATGACCAGAAACATTCAGTCAATTAAACCTGAGGAGTTGAAGAAATTAAATGTAAACACAATCCTCATGTCTCCACCATGCCAGCCTTTCTCTAGAAATGGAAATTTTCTGGATAAAAACGATCCGAGAACTATCTCATTCATATATTTAATAGACATTTTGAGTGAACTTGACAATGTTGAATATATTTTGATGGAAAATGTGAAAGGTTTTGAATGTTCTGCTGTTCGTGATCTGTTTATAAATAAGTTACAGGAATGTGAATTTGTTTATCAGGAATTTCTTGTGTGTCCTTCAACAGTTGGAGTACCTAACTCCAGGCTTAGATATTACTGCTTAGCTAGGCGTAACTCAACTTGGACTTTTAAGAGAAAAGATGAAATAGTAAGTAACTGAATGAATTTGCAGTTTTTTACAAAATAATCATAATCTTGATATAGTTATAGGCAGACTTTGTTGAAGTTTGAAATATTTAGGTTGGGAAAACAAATTTGGTTGATCCACCATTTAAGATGAATATTTAAATGATGCTCAAAATTGATAAATCCAAGTCCAAATAAAAAAAAATCTATTGATATTTTTGTTACAGATGAACAGACTTCCAAAAGACTTTGACGAGCCATTTGCACTAAGCGAAATAATTGAAGACAGTGTACCTGACAAACACTTGGTTCCAGACAAGCTGTTAAAGAGAGCAAATATCTTTGACGTCTGTTACAAAGACTCCAGAAGATCTTGCTGCTTCACAAAAGCCTACACACATTATGTTGAAGGAACAGGATCAGTATTTACCGATGCAAGCCCAGACACTGTTGATAAGTGTTACAAACAAGCCAATACACATGAAGTGGGGAGTACGGAATTTGTAGTAGCTTTAAAAGAGGTCAGACTAAGATTCTTCACCCCAAAAGAAGTATCATTACTAATGGCATTTCCAAAAGATTACGACTTCCCTAAAAATATATCTACTAAGCAGTGCTACAGATTGCTAGGGAACAGCGTAAATGTAAAAGTTATATCCGAGTTATTAAAAATATTAGTTACATAATTAATGACTTTTATTTCATATATTTACTGAATAAATAGTTACATCTATTTACAATTATTTTAGCCCACTATTTTATCTACAATTGCCTTGATAGATACAATTGGAGAGCTTGAAAATATCAAGCCCTCAAATTGTAAGAAATCACATTATTTTGGTTCTCCATTCACCAACAAACACACTGACATCACAGAAGTTCGGATTATATAGCTCCATTGCTAAGAGCGATTCTCGCCTTTCTCCGTGCCCTGTAGTTGAGGACTCTGGTTCGCAACATTACAGCTATTGAAGAAGCTGCACCAATGACAAGAGACCAAATAGTGAATTTCCAAAACGCCCTCTCCTCTAAATAGGCTACCCTGTCACAGCTGAAAATAAAAAATATTGTGTGATAATAGTGTGCAATTTTTTGTGTGCAAAATATGGAATATGCAAATAATTACCTTCTAGTAACTGTTTCTCCATTTGCACATTTCAGTATCTCCTTAAAACTAGTATGAATGCAAACACCTATACTCTTACTTTTGATTTCAAAATCTGAAAAGAAAAATTATATGATGTGGTTACCACCAAGCGCCATGTATGTGTGAACTAATTGTTTATAATTATAAATAAATAAATATCATGGGACACTTGACATCAATTGACCTAGTCCCAACTAAGCAAAGCTTGTACTATGGATATGGATACTAGGCAATAGATAAACATACTTATATAGAAAAATACATACTTTAATACATATTAAACATCCATGACAACCCGAGAACAAACATTTGTATTATCCAAATATCATACAAATATCTGCCCCTGCTCGTAATCGAACCCGGGACTTCAAGCTTCATAGTCAGGTTCTCAAACCACTTGGCCATCCGGTTGTCAAATTGAACAACAACTAGTAAGTTTCAGTATTGATCACAGGACAGTTTAAAGCCATCTACCTATTTCCAATTTTACCCTTTCTTTTTAATTATTTTATGAAATTTCTCTAATTTCAGTGTGCCATGGTCCCAATTAACAAAATATAGGTGTATGTGCACATAGTAAAAGTATCTGCACAGTAATATTATATTCTAAATAAAACCAGTAAGTATGTAAAGGTGCCTGGACATTAAATAGGTACACAAAAATTACCTGAGCAAGGGTGGCATTCACTTATTATCGAATACTTTTGGTGCATCCAACATGTCGAGTTGTTTTCAGTTGCAGGGAATGTTTTATTCTTCATCTTATGACCAGAGAGTGAATCAGCCAAATGTGATTCCAGAATCAGTACTACAATTGTCAATCTGAAAATAAATATTAGGTAAAATGTGATTTATAATCTTATATCGTGAATCATATAAATTGTAGTTACAAATTTTGCACAGGCAGCATCCCTATTGCACCAGCTTTTCTGTAACTTACATTCCAAGGCAAACAGTGCCTAAAAGCATACATTTTTTGAACATGTCTCAATCTTTTTGTTTCGTTTTATTAGTTTATCAACAAAAGAACTGTTTTCAAGTGAGTATAATGACTGAGTAATTCTTAGCTTGTTTTAATCATTATTTTTCGAGAAAAACGATAGAAAACCAAGGTTTATTTTTTTACTTTGCTGTCAGACTGTCACTGTCACGTCACACTGTCTGTCACTCACTCAAGTCTCAACCA
>NC_133479.1:5217623-5245294 GCF_025370935.1 Choristoneura fumiferana | reverse complement strand
TACCTTTGCTACCTGAACATAAAACCCCCTAACAGCGTCATTTTACTCCTTGAACAAGAACCAAGCTCGGAAATTATTGATGATAGTGAGGTTTCACATCCAACACCGCCATATCCTGGAAATTAAAGAGGGTAAGTAACTAACTCTCTAATTTTTATCATCGGGAGATCATCCTAGATCTTCTTTTACTAGATACTGCAGCATCTATGCTCTCAGCAACCGGTAATTAATGGTAACGAACCTATACTACGAGATGTATGTCGTAGTTGTAGCTTAGCCAATTTATCTTGTATTTAATTAATGAAATATTAAAGAGAAATTGAGCTCGGTCCTCCCCGGTGCCTGTGCCTGTGGAGATCCTTGATCTGTTTCCATCATTTCATGGTACGGTGTTGATACTGGAGAACTGTCGTTACCGGTTTGCTAAGAGCATGATGCTGCAGTATCTAATGAAAGAAGATGGCTAGGATGATCTCCCGATGATAAAAATAGAGAGCTGGTTACCTTCTTTATTTCCAGAATATGGTGGGTGGGTTGATGTGAAACTTCACTACCAATCAATAATTTCAGAAACTTGGTTCCTATTCAGGGAGTAAAAATGAAGCTGTCAGGTATTTTTAGAGTTTAATTCCTGTTCAGGTAGCAAAGTTATTCTGTAAGAGTTTTTTCTAAATCTATGTCTGGTTGCAGTTCAGCCGGGTCTGTGGTAGTGAGATAGACTCCAAAGTAAAGTCATTTCCTAAGACTCTATTATAATATTAGATGATACCGATATGTTAGGTCATCCTCATACTTACCGAGTACTTCATGCCTTGGTTTCTTGGGTGTTGTTATTTTATATTTAGTTAGCCAAGTTTAGGTAGCCAAAACTGTCAAAAATACTGTCTGAACTGGAGGATGCGTATACAGTCTCATCTATAACATTCTAGCCGAGTCAGAGTCTTTGCTGCTTTGGTAGTTTTGTGGCTGACTTGCTGGAAAGACGTTGCTCTTATTGGTGCACCTACAGCAATATTACCAATGCTGCTCGCGCTGGAACCTTTGTCTCCTCCTGGGTTGTAGTCTGCATCTAAGCTAAAACTACCCGTCATCACTATAAGGGTCAGGTGATGTTTCTCGAGATGATTGAACTTCCTCGAAGACTTGCACAGAAGCATTTTTATATGCTCGTACTTTTTTATTAATCTAAAAGAAAAAAAGCTCTCAAATCAATTGAGGATAATAATATCTAGCAGTATTATTCATAATACTATCACAGCAAGAACTACACACATATACTTTACGAAATTACTCGTTTAGATGTGAGAAATAAGTCGGTAATTGAGTTAGAACCATAGCATCAAAATTCCCTAAAAACTCACTAAACACAATAAAAAACCCATCCGAGTAAAAGTTTACATCACTAAGAATGTAACATATAACAAAAATACAGTATTATTCATACAAAAATATTGAAATAATACTAAAGCTGCGGGGACAAATTCGTTGCTGAATCCACCTGCCGCGACCAGCGCGAGCGCGTCCTCCGTCACGTGAACAGGATGTCTGAATGTATAGGCGCGGGAACAAAATACAGCGTCCACCGACGTTGTGCGTCTGTGAGTAGTCACATTTAAGAGCGTGTGCGTCGCCTCTTTTGGAGTCAAAAAATGTTATACTATGTGGCGCAACATTTTTGGTAATTTAATATGATACGGCGCAAGGATGGAACTACTGCAATTTATTATGAACACCGAACGTCCGACCACGTAGTTCCTTTAACGTTTTTATAAAGTCTGACGTGATTAGACTATGTGTCACAACGCATAGTACCCTATTTGTCGGATATTGACGGTGGTCACGCGAACGTGTTGCAGAAAAAACTTCATTCTCTTATGATTCCAGGCTCGATCGTGTACAATTTCGAAAGCCTTTGTCTCGCCATTTCCCGTCCGAGATTCGCCGTTATCTGCTGATGGACCATTACGCCGCCTTTGTGCCCTGACTTATTGCCCGCTAAGAGCAAAAGCTCTGCAAAAATGCGGATAAACAAGTTCGAAAGCCGCAGCGAGCGAAATGGAGAACGACAGCGCTTCAACGCGGATTTGGGGAAATTTTTAAAATTTGTAACTGCGTAACTGAGTTATTGTCAGAGCCCTGTTTCTCAAAGCATATTAGTCCGTAAAAGTAAAAATTTGGAATTGATATAAAATACAAAAAGATTCCAAAAAGCCAATCATAATAGTCTAATAATATTAGTTGTTTTGTCTCGTAAATTGTATGAGAAAATGAGACAAAACTAACATTATTAGACTAATATGCTTCGAGAAACAGGATCCAGTTGTGCATAATGATTTTCCATCGGGAAAAGTCGGATCTCAAGCGGAATACGACGGCATCCGAAGTGTCAATGAATTGTTGTATTTAATGACTGACATTTTCATATCCATTAATATGGAATTTATATTTAGTGTCAAATGTCATAATGACAATGTACGGCTGTCAGTAGATACGAAGCTAGTTGAGCGACGATAAATACGAACATTCCGAAACGATGGAACACCATTACGTAAGAATGTAAGATAAGAACACATACTTATAGTTAAGACGTCAGAGATATTGTCATTAAAAATTTATTCAAAATCTATTTACTAATTACTGTGGAAATAACTAAATTATTCTTCATTTGTTATTTTGATTTTCTCTTTTTTAATCCTTTTTTTAGATAAATTAGTTAAAAGAGGTAGTCTAGATAGTTTAATTAAATAAAAGAATTGACAACGCATTTTTTGTGATTGATTTTATCGTCGAATAAATTAATTTCAAATGATTTTATCGAAAATAATTAACTAGATAAGAAATTAGGGGACGTATAGGAATATTGAATATATAAATAACTCCCAACTTTGACATCCCGTTTTGTAAATACGTATTTTGTGTACATGAGTCACACTCAGTAGCCTAGCAATCCTGACAAAGTATAATGAATGGATCTGTCTTTAAAAGCTTTTAAGAAAATTTTGCTTTTAACAAATGAATGACGAAGTTATCCCACTGTACTCGTACCTATACGTCCATTCACTCAGCTCTGCGAATTCAAATTCAAATGTGTTTTAAGTTTCATGAGCCGCTCGGAACCTGTTCTATTCTACCCTTGTACGTAATCCTTTTCTCTCAGCCCGCAGCATCCCAGAGTTGTTTCTCAATTTGTACCCAAAGTAACATGTTTCTATTTACATAATACTTATCGAATGCCGAAACGTTCGCTGTTTTCCTTATAGCAACGTGGTCTATACGTAGATAACATTATGTTATGAACGATTTCACGTTGTACTCGTAATCCAAATCACACGGCTCCTGAGGACGGGATTATCTTTAGTTTATTGACAGAAATTGTTTAGACTTCCGTAGTAAAAATGGCAAAAACGAATCCTAATGATACCTTTCAGAAAGAAAGAGAGAAAAAAATTATTCGTAACAAAATGGAAAAATATGTGCATGAAGTTATAACTTACAATTAAACAATTACTTCGCTCCCCCGTGATAGCCCATCTATACAACAAATTTGTGTTCATGCAGTTGCACGAAAACACATTTGTTGGAGCTCGTCCGTCGCGGTTTTTTTCTGTTACTTTTCGTGCTGATTGAAGCTATACTCGTAGCTCTCTGCAGTTATAAACCTAAAACATATGCCTGCTAAATAACGCCGCGCCCGAACTAACAACAACCCATTCCATTTGGGTCCACAAAGTCCCATGACAACTTTTAGAGGGCAACATATTTTTCATACGCGACCTTCTCCTAAATATGTGATGACTCTCTGTAGTTTCAACGAGGCTGGGAGCTGAGCGCGCATAAATTTTCTGGCAGATGCACTGTTAGAAATCTACCGTGTGTTAACTTTGGGTTCCGTGTGGCTAGAAAAACTAGACCCTTATAAGATTATTTGCTTGTTCCCTGTAGAAGCATGGAAATGGCTATACCTATTGCAACTCTTTTAAGGAATACATAAAGATTACTTGACTTGACTATGTTTATTTAAATAAAGTATAAGTATAAGTATAGAATGAAAAATACGAATGTTTGTTCTCGGGTCTTGGGGTTTAATATGTATTTAAGTATGTGTCTATTTATATATCATATTTATCCGTTGCTTAGTACCCATAACACAAGCTTTGCTAAGCTTACTTTGGACTACATAGGTCAATTGGTGTGAATTGTCCCGTGATATTTATTTATTTATAAAGATTGCACCCCTGAAGAAAGCATATTACCTAAGCATAGCATAATAATAAGTTAAGGATGGATGGATATGAATCGTATACCTTTTTTTTTGTTAGCCTATTTTTGTATCCCACTGCTGGGCAAAGGCGTCGTATACCTTTACTTGCCCAAATTTCATTTGCCCGAATTTTACATGCCATACCAACGTTGGCCATAAAATATTTAGAACCATGCTGTTTTCGTCCGTGCAGTAGGTTATGTTAGTTTACTATCAACTCTGAAGAAAATACTATTTCAGGAATTAATTACTCTATGGCAAATGAAAATTATGGAAAACGATACATTATGGCATATGACATTCGGCCAAACGATAGAGAACATTCGTGTTTATGTTATGTGTGAGAGGTATACTTAACGTAGTTGAAATAAATACCAAATACTGAAAGGTGCTTTGATGATGCTTGAAATATTATTATTATTATTTAAAAGCCTATAGAGGTGTCCCACTGCTGGGCAAAGGCCTCCCCCATGTCCTCCACTCGACCCGATCTTGGGCGATCTCTGACCAGCTGCGAAGAAAGGCGTCCAGGTCATCCCGCCATTCCCGCTTGAAATAATGAGGCACAAAAAGCAAATTGGGTAAATATTTCCTAAACTTCCTTCTAACCTAAAATTATGTATATCCCAAGAAGTAGTGTCCCTGCACATGTAAAAAAATAATTTAAGGTAGTTTGCACTGAACCTTCGATATCAACAAGGTCTAACGCACTGAACTGGTTACGAGGGTACTGGCTGTACGCTGGTTATGCACTCGCAAGGGACGTGCCGGTATGACATGCGATGTCACGCACTGTTGTCCACTCACGTGCTGTATGTGAAGGTGGCGAGAGGAACGTGATTGAAGAACGCCAGGCTGCTAACTATAGGCATCAGTCCCTATGATTAACTTTATTTGACCTGTTGAAGTGAATCAAAAATATATATTTTTTTAATTTCATTTTAGTACAAGCTTTTTGTTGATTGTACTTGCATTATCATCCAAACTACATTTCCGTGCCAAATTTCAAATCTATGCCATTAGGCCCATTAAGTCTCTGGCCGCACCACCAGAATTTCACTACCAGATTAATCCATTGTCACGGACTCACGTACTTATGCAAGCCTAATTTCAAGTCAATCGGACCACTGGAATTGGGTCAAATTTAACTTGCAAGATTCGACACATACTATATACATTGCAAGTTAACTAAAGCTTTTAATAACACGTTTTGGATGCTACCTCCAATAAAATGGCCCATTGACATACTTATCTTGGCCTATTTAGGCTTATCTGAAAGAGCTTCTGCCGTCACGCTGATTTGACGCGGCGTATCGCGTGGTGTAGCATGACGTAACGTGGTGTGGCGTAACCAAGGCGTAACGTAAAGTAACGTGGGGTAACGTAACATCCGACGCGACGGCACAATGTCATAAAGATACTCGCAAATGTAGCAAATGGGCACTTTTGTATTTGTGCGTGCACGGCAATACCGTAGTTACTTACCAATGCCAGTATATCCAGTGAAGTGTAAGCATAATAATGTATGTACCTATTTGAAAGGACAGTCAGGTTTAATAGTCTTTATAGTTAGGCTTAAAGTTTCAGAGGGTACTCCTACACCTCTTCGTTATAATAGAACAAAATAACAAAGCGACCCAGCCTCGCTTGGGCTAAAACTACGCGTTTTCCATGAGCTATGACCAAGCTAGATCTATTAATGGATAGATATGTACATAATTATACAATTAATTTTATTTGTACTCGCTTTAAAACCTGCGGGGCTATTAAATCGAAGTTAGATGTACATCTGACACTTATTTTTAATACGAGATGAGAGGGACGATACGATACGAACTTCGATTTTAGAATTTCGGAGTAGGCCCTCTGTAATTGGCTTTCTTTGTGTATTGTTATCTTTAATCTGTATGTTTTAAGCTTTTGATTCTCCAGAATAAATAAATAATAAGGTCAAGTAAATCAAGCATTAATCATAGGGATAATATTTAGGGCTAAAATGGTCGCTCAGCCTTCTGACAACTTTTTTTTTACATATAACTGAGCGTGCATGACAAAATGTACCTACTCGGAGAAACCCATAAATATCTAAAAGGTTTGACATTCATTATTTTATTATATGTCCAATATACCAAGCGAACATTCACTGTCACAATTTGCTTCCTTTTCTAACTGCATAGGTGTGAGAGAGATATTGAATACTAAACTATAACCGACAAGTCGCGTTCGCCGTACGGTGCGTGTTTATGAGTCCCGGCGGACGGAACCCGGCCGGGTTACCGTACCGGACCGGACCGCAGCGGTTGATAGTAAAACGCAAATTGCTGTAATAGAGGTGTAAGAGGTATTGGGGAATTGAGAACCGTTTCGTGCGAAACTTAGGAGTAACTCTAAAACAATAATTTAAAGAGGCGACTATAGTAAAAACACTATATTTTCCCCGAAAGCCAATTTACTGCAAAATTGTATTTTCAGTTGCCTTATAACAAATAAATGATCAACTGATTTGGCAAATAAGTGACGTCAGAACATAACTAGTATTTTGCCATTCAAAATATTAGCAATTAGTCTAGCGTATGGGAACGACAGTCACAGGGATTTGTACTGCCTAGTTTATATATAGGAGATAAATAAAAATGAAATTAAACATCCAGAACACGAGAACAAACATTATATTCTTCATATTTAATATCTGCTTTGACCGGGGGGGATCACAACCAGTATTGAAAAACTTAGCTTTAAAGTCAGATTTTCTAACTACTGGGCTATCTGGCCATCAAAGAATAAAACATGAAACAATTCTCGGTAAAAAATATTTTCCTTATTATTTTTTCTTATCTACTTTGATGCACCACCTGTTGTAAACTAGTCCTTTTCTTTCAAAAAGGTTGCCTGGAAGAGATCGCTCTTAAGCGATAAGGCTGCCTATTGCTCAAAATTTTTTTCTGTGATCTGTTTTCTGTATCGCTTAATGTCTGGTGTACAATAAAGAGTCTTTGTATTGTAAGTAAACAACGTCGAAATCCTCGAAGAAATTAAAGTTTCCTTCGCTTAAAAGAAGCTTCGAAGTAATGCACTGAAACAGGCTCGCGAAAACATTGAAAGAATTGTGGGAGCTCGCAATTTAAGAGTTGGGAAACTGGGCCAAGAAAAACAGCCATTAGCGAGTTCAAAGGCATTCTCCACCATCGAAAAGTAATATCAAAAGCTCATTAAAAATATTCTTAGTCGTTATTATAGCCTCGCGGGTTAGGGTGCCTGCTAACGAGCCGACGGTTCAGCCGGATGGACGGACACGAATTTTATTCCGCTCTATTTTTGTCTGTGTAAATTCTACTGTGTGGTTAAAGTCGCGGGTTCACTGTGGATGCAAGCCGCTTCCAACCGAGGCAACTAGAGGTCTATGGGGGAGGCCTATATCCAACAGTGGACGTCCTATGGCTAATATGATGAAATTCTATTGTATTTTCGTCCATGTCTTTGATAATACATGTATAATAATAATAAATATCATGGGACACTTCACACCTAACCTTGACCTGAGTCCTAAGCAAAGCTTGTACTATGGATACTAGGCAACGGATAAACATACTTATATAGATAAGTACATGTGGAATCGCTCGTTTACATCAAATCATTCGTACAAAAATCCACCCTCATTCCCACATACATACTTAAATATTTACAATATTAAACATCCAAGACCCGAGACCAAACATTCGTATTATTCATACAAAATATCTGCCCCAGCCGGGAATCGAACCCGGGACCTCAAGCTTCCCTTGGCCTTGGCCATCAGGTAGTCAAATAGATTATTCTATCTACCATTCGGTGGGATTTGATAATTCGTCTTTTCAGGTTCTGTACGTCGATTTCTTAGTTTCCTACTTCTGAGAAAAAAACGATCAAATATATCAGAACAAGCTTCAACGCTGTTGACAATAGAGTCACAGTCACAGTGTAAGAAAATGTGTAAGTTCTTTAGACTTTGATAGAGTCGTGTCCACATATTGTTTACCCGGCTGCCCGAAGGAGGTTTATGTTTTTCGAGTGTATGTGTATGTGGGTATGTATGTCATTTCTATGGTCCTCTGCAGCCTAAACGGCTGGACATATGTGTCAAAACTTGTCGAAACTTTGTTGAACGTGTACCGATCGTTTGGCCGTACTGTCAACCGTATACTCGTAGTCCATCTGGCCCTTAGCCCTCAGGATCGCGCGAGATACCTTTAATTCCTCGATCTCAGGCGTCGTAAGTAAAAAATGCAATATTCCTTCGGGAAATTGAACTTTGCTGGTAATCGTTTATTTTCGCATTTGGCGCACGTGCTTTATATCTCAGGAAACACTTGATTACTTTTAAATGATTTAACTTTGGATTAGGTTATTATTGTAAGTGAGTATAAGTGCGTACAAACTGTACAGTTACCTGCATTAATATCTAACACGTCCTACCGGTTCTAGAAATAGATTCGTATCAGACATTTATGCACGCCTTGTTGTATCAGATATTGATGCTGACGAATGTACGAGTAAGTAAAGCGAGTTGCTGACTATAGAGCCGGTGTTATTGACAACAAACATGTTATACACAAATGTATACATATACCTACATTTACAAAATGTGGAAGGGCATGTTTTATAAATCAGATCTATTATATAGAATAGGTATATATGTACAGTCAAGGGCATAAATATATGTACATTACCAAGACGTCAAAAATATCTACTTATCCACCTTTATGCCAGTAACCATAATATGGTCGATGTATACATACATATATTTGACGCAAGGGCTGTATAGATATTTATGCCCTCGACTGTATGTACCTAAGCCTCTTATTGCATGTAGTTATGTATGTACTGTACTGTATGTACAGTCAGCAGCAGAAGATAAGCGGTTGTGGTAATCAAAATTATCTAAACACTCTCTTACTTTGATAGTAGAGTTATGTGTTTGTGTAGATCAAGCACGTAACCACTCATCCACTTCTGCTGCTGATTGTACAAGAAGGATCAGTTTTGAGTTTTTTACTTAAACTCAAAAAAAAAAACTAAACTTATTTAGCTAAGTGGTCGAATTCACAACGGCGGCATAGAAAAGTTTTACCGTACGGTCTTCATATCACCGGCATATCTAAGGTGTTGTAGGTATATCTATTCGGCTTATTTTGCGTGTTTCCCGTCCACTACTACATCTAATTCGTACTTATAATAATGTAGGGTTTTTTGTTTTTTTTTTATATTTTGCAAACAAAAAATACAGACACTAACATGTTACCGGGAAGCTCAGCTTTCCCCCAAATCCTGGCGCGCCAGGTTTTGAAAACCCGGACAAATTGTAGCAAAAACGGCCGCATAACGGAATGGAGGCAGCTTTGTGAGGACACTCCATTAGGCGTCAACGCGGCACCGTGCGACGCTGAAAGTGTTCAGAGGCAACGTTCTTAAAGCGCCACCGATCGAACTGAAAGTGATTCTAAAATAGCTTAGTTTAAAAAATCTAAGCGCACGGACAACGGGAAGAGCCTTAGAAGTATTTCGTATATGTCAACCACCTCATTTTCGTGGTCACATTATTTTGTAAATGAACTTTGATGACATTTTCGATTATTTTTAGACGTCCTACTTCTAATAGATAAATAAACTGTACCAGAATCTTCTACCATGTCAACAAAAATGTGCCCACGAAAATCATACAGAATGTAGCTCGAATGATCCATAGCTTACACTCTTCTGAGAGACGTCAGAGACAAGGTCGAGGACGCCCGATGCGCTGCATCGACTTTACTGCCCCTTGACGGGTCTGTTTGTCGAAAGGTCAATTGGCCTTATATAAGGCATCCCGCAGCTAAATAGCAATAGCACTATGAAAAATAAATAATTTAATATTTATTTTCATTTAAAATTGAGTTCAATTTGATTTTTAAAACCTAAAATAGCTAAGAGTGGCTCTGAAGCGGTAACGTTCGTGTGCTCTGCCTACCCCATTTGGGAATACAGGCGTGATGTTTGTGTGTGTGTGGGATTTGTAATTTAATTATTTAATTCAATGTCATTTGTTTGCAAAGTCAATTCTAATTAATTTCAATTTATCTGTAATTTAATTTGTTCTATTTAATGAAATAACAATGGTTATTAATTTTGTCTGGAATAAAAATTTCATTTTTCATTTTCAAAAACATCTCAGAAAATGTAAGGTATTTTGTGTGTGTGTTTTTTATATGATGATTGATAGTAATCGCAGTGCGATTTCAAAACTAAAACTAAAACAAAAGATACGCACCTCAATAGAACTGAAGCGGTACCTACTCGTAGCAGTGCTACGAAATCTAATCCGGCGTAGCTCGTAGCGGCTCGTAGCGAATTCGCTGGGATTGCTACGGACGCTACGGGTCTTATTCTGCGGTTGTATTGACTAGATTGGGTTAATCTAGATTGTAACTAAGCCTTATCTTAGGATTAATATCTATCTAATATCTTAGGGTTCTACTGGGTTAGGTAGACTGCATCTTTTAAGTGTTTAATCGTTCTTATCTAGATTGAAAATAATTGTTTTAGGAAATCAGTGGTTTTATTTTCAGGCTAAACTGGACGGCATATGTCACTCGGTTTCAATTAATCGTTCTAACATGGTTCTAAAAGAAAACAAAATGAATAATAATGTTTTTTTATATAAATTACACTTGCCTACATTTCACAACAATCTTAAACTAGCCTTTATGGACCTAGATTCATATTTGCTTTTTATCATATGAAAACTTCTAAAAAATCACTTCCGCCGTAGAAAGGCAACCACAGAAATTCATAATCAAGATTAATATTCACACTAAACGGTCCTAGTTCTCCAGCTACGTTCTAGAATTTTCACGACGTGCGATTTTATGCATTTCTGGATTTTATACAGGTCATGCGTTTCTCTGGAATACTCAATTGCTTCTGGAACTCTTCTAATTAAAGTACTTGTGGCAATCCTGGAATTGAACTTGGTTGTTTAGTTTAGGAGCTTTGCAAATAAAACTTTATGCTTTTAAGGTGCGCGTCCACTGCATCCTACAAGCACATCGGAATCGAGCCATCTCTAATAACACATTTTTACAAACATCTGGTTGTAGAATCCGGCAGTAAAACGGATCCTGCAGACAGTGTCATCCGAGACTACAAATCGGTCAGGTCGTCCGTTAAAATGTCGGATTCGATTTAGTGGCAACAGTATTTCAATATTTGCACTCACACAAGCTTGAAACAAGAATCCTGCAATAACCTAACCAACAAAAAGTCGGAAAACCCCCGACTTTGTCACCTCAAAGTTCAATATCTCAAAAACGGCTAAACCGATTTTGATAAAACATGTCTAAGAACCATCGCTAGAAAACCTGCTTTGAATTAAAAAGCCGCATTCATATCGGTCGACCCGATTAAGAGCTACGGTGCCACAGACAGACAGATACACAAACACAGACACACATAGCGGTCAAACTTATAACACCCCTCTTTTTGCGTCGGGGGTTTAAAAATTTAAATCCGGACCACCGAATCCTACAAAAGCGTGGCAGATATTATGAACACTATCTGGTTTTGGTATACGACAAAACTTGACGCCGTGTGAATAGAATATTGTGGATACGTCATTGTGTAGGTACACTCATCTCGGCTTACATAGGCAAGTACGTCCCACTGCAGGGTACAAGCCTCCTCTCAGATAGGTACTCTGCACTCTGGACGTTGCTTCCAATTTGCCCGCAACTTTACCGCCCGTCGAACTTAAGTAGTAGTTACGGATACCGAATGGTCGATATAGGTTAGGTACCGACTTGCTATTGTGCACTTACGATATGAGCACTGCGGTGTTGGAATAAATAATCACCTTTGCAGTATTTGGAGTTTCAGTCGGTACATTTCGTATGGCTTTTCAAATATGACGTTAAAATGTGATCACTTATTTATGCGTTGACTGTACTATCGAACCAACTGAATTATGCTCCACTGTGGAACCTTATCGTAGAAAAAGTCATAGTGACATCGCATTGATTAACAAGGGAATTCATTATGACCAATATTATGGCACTTATTTACTGTGAGAGCGTTCTACGGTGGGTCAGGAATAAAATGGTTCAACTGTACTAGTTTTCCCGCGGCTTTGCATGCGTCATTAGAACTGGCGATTGAGATTTCGAGATTTTATCCCGATCGCGCAGGAATATTCCAGATCTTCAACTATCTACATACAAAGTTTCATCGGAATCTGTTGAGCCGTTTTAGCATGAAGGAGTAACAAACATACACACACACGCACACACACATAAATTTTCGCATCCAACTAATATTATAAATGAAAAAGTTTCCAAGTCTGTCTATTTGTTTGTTACCTCATCAGTCATCACTTCTAAACCACTGAACTTATTTAGATCAAATTGATATATCATGATGAATACCTACACTCTACAGATAGTTTAAGTTCCGGGGAAGGATATATAGGATAGTTTATATCCCGGAAAATTGCATAGTTCCCACGGGATAGCGATAAACGAATTCTACGCGGATGGAGTCGAGGGTAACAGACAGCTTATAATATTATGTTTACGTAGTATTAGTAAGATATAAGACAGGATAGTAGGAAAATAAAGAGGCAAACTTTTTTTGCTCTATTTTACCTTACTTTTTCGCTACAAACCGTACATGCACTGCACACAAAGTCTGCGCGACACATATAAATGTAAACATGCAAAACCCGCCCTCTTGCACATAAAACAATACATATCTCACAGGCCCCGTCACAAGCACAAAGTAACACCTTAATCAATAGGGTATTTGACCAATTTTCATTCACCCACATCGTCATTGTTTCACACAATCCAACCCGCTCTTGCCACGCTTAAACAAAAGCGAAGCTATCACAACACGCGTCATTTTCCAAGTGATCATTAGCCGGTAACAAAACCCCTCAACCTTCGTTACGCATCCACTAATGAGCCGCTATAAATACACCAAGCGTCATATTACACGAGTGTTTTATGGGAGTCACCTCAAGGTCGCTACCCTCGTCATGCGACGTCCACTGGAAGAAATGCGGCGAGATAAGTTAGTGAGTGTTACCATTGAATGACATTCTTACCGTCTCTATAAAAACACCGCCTGTCGTCGATCGTAAAAAAACCTGGAAATCAGAGGCCGTATTGTCTAAAGCCCTGACGCTTGTGATCACATCAACCATCTCCTTACGGGAATTATCCACTTATTTGGTTGTTTTTGTTACCACCATACTCTTGGAAATCTATAGAATTTGCAGTCACTATTCTTGTTAGTGATTAAGACTTCTTAAGACCATATTTATCCTAAAACAATTAATATTTACTGCAAAAACCATACAATCCCTTCAAATAGCGAACCTACTGTGTTAAAAATAAAGTTGTGTTAAATACTTGTGATTTATACATATCATTTAATAATATTGTAAATCTGTTTAAAAAAATATACCTCGTAGAGTTTCGTGCCGGATTCTTCTCAACAGCGGTTTTTCCGAACCGGTGGTAGATTTTTTTTGACATTCATAAGTGCTTGTTACTTATAGCCTAAATTGAATAAAGATATTTTGACTTTGACTTTGAATCTGACAGCTCATTCCAGCACCATTGGTTTCATTTTTAGCCGAAGCGAGCACTGTATCATTTCGGCCACCACCACCCGCGTCACACGGTCCCAATAAACTGAACTTGAGCTCGTGCATGCAAACTTTTTTGTCTTTGCGGCTCGATCTTTTCGTATTTTCAAAATTAGTTATTAAAGGATAGTTATGTTCTATGCATATTAAAGCGTAACGCGACAGAATGACTGCGCAGTCTAAATGCCTCCACAACCCACTGGAGACAACTACTAAGAAACTAGCCTAATTTAGCTATTTTAGTATTAGCAGCTAGCTTCTGTAAGCCTTCAGAGTGGCGATGTTCCTCTAACTAAATCATCTCAGTCGAAACTTTTTCATCCTCACGTGACAATCCTGCTAAACGTGACTAATACTAGATCCAAATATAAAATTCCATTGAAATTGCTAAATTAAGGAGTAAAAAAAAAACAACAGTAATATTGCAATATTTTCATATTAACATGAAAAATGTAACATAAAACATGATTCGAGACTCAGAGTACATAATGACCAACTTATTAAAATAAATAATAAACATACAATTATATACAGCAAACGATTGAGGCAGGAGTATGGCGTTGCTATCACGTAGTTGCAATAAGTTAATAATTAGTGCTCGGAAAACCGAATGAAAGCTGTGGAGCTAGTGGGAAGCGCCTCTGTGATTGGTCAATGGTAAGTCGACAGGCACTCTGATTGGTGATGTGTCTTCTTCAGAAGGATACAAATAAGACGAACTGAGCAACCACCAAGATTTTAACAATCTCTTAGCAAGGGCTCCGCAATATGAGCGTGTTTTTCAATCATATTTCGTTTCGAATTCAGCAGTAAACATGATGGCGACGTATTAAATATATTGACCCGCATAACTCACGTCTTAAACTGAGTTTAGCCCGACATGTTTCGGACTAATCCGTAGCCCTTCCTCTTAGGAGCAACGCGACTCGGCAGCTGCTGCAACACGCGCACACAAACGCGTCGCGTTGCTCCTAAGAGGGAGGGCTACGGATTAGCCCGAAACATGTCGGGCTAAACTCGAGTTAAGACGAGATTTATGCGGGTCAATATATTTAATACGAGTGAGTCTCAGGGTAGTTTCATGTGCAAGACTGATGGCGACGTAATATATTTAGAATTGCGACTCGAACACAATCCAAGGTGATAATTAATAGGAACGTATGGGTGCGAAAGAGACAGAATGCGTGAGTTTATTTGATGTAAGACAGAGAGGTATGCACAGTAAGCTTGAGCGATGAATGAAAGGGAAGATTAATCTATTATAGGAGTAACGTAGTGTGTAGGAAAGAGGCGGATGATATTGTAATAAAGCACTAGGGCGGATCCCGTGTTTGATTTCTACCATTCAATTTTCCGATGAAATAAACCAATATTTACCCAGTAAACTGTACATAAAAACTCCTTTTAAATATCAGAGACGTAAAATTGTAATAATCCATCCATGACTTTTCTAATTTTCAGGTTTTTCACTATTACATATTTATTAAAACCTCTGAGTGTGACAGCAAGTACATTTATAAAACATTATTTTAATTAGGTACATTAAAACATAGATACAGACTTGCACATATGTAATGAGTATTTGCCTGTAACTAAATCCTTTCACGCTACATATCACACGATCGCTCAAAAAAAAACAGGTAACCACACTTTTTATAAGTATTTTTTTTTCAGTCAAATATTCCAGTATTCAACCAATAGAATTGTTCTTTAAACCAGGGGTAGCCAACCAGTCTATCGTGATAAGGCAAAAATATAAATACGTAGAACAGACTGCGCAACTTAATCGCTCTAAACAGTAGACAGAAAACAGTAGGATCTTGGGTCTAATCAAGTCGGCCACCCCTGCTATAAACACTGTCTGTACTCTACATATTTCAGTCAAAGGGAAGTCAAACGTATCCCTGGTAGAATGAGGGACTGACACGCGTTTCTACAAAGGCCCTTCTCTCTTACAACTAAATATAACTGACAGCCGAATCTTCAGAGACAGAGCTAACATATACTGCGATAACAAAAGGATTTTGACTGCTTACAGAACATCGTATCTTGCTGAAATATTTCGTTCTAAAATCAAAAATGCGTGGTTGTATTAAATTCATTTTTCAAGTTAGTTTTTTTTATCTATAATAGTTGGTTGACGACAAACACGCCTGATAATAAGCGAGAGCGAAATTAGTCTTAAACGGAGCAAGCTCATTAACATGAGTTGGTAAAAAATACGACTACCAAAATAGCGAAAGACATTGATTTGGTTGGGCATTTTCTGTACATAGAATTTCTTACTACACTAGGTGTAGGTGTAACGGTTACGTTGACTCAAACAGTTTTCCGAAAGAAACTAGCCTACTAAAAATCTCGAAACAAAACAGTATCACAAAAAGTAAATTCACATTTTTTATCGTAATCGGGTTTTATTGAGTAAAATTATTTACTACCCAAAAGAGCATCTAACATTTCCTCGCTATGAGATTGGCATATCTGTTTCTCTATGTAATTTTTCCATGCCAAATACAATAAAAAATATTGTAGTGAACACGTGTAGTGAATAACCAAATAATAGTTTAATCATATTTCATGCTAGGTATGTTCCTAACATGCTAAATCAACTGTGAAAATGGAAGATTTTTTAACTTGGTTATTTATTTATTTTTCAGGGGCAATTTTGCTATAGACTACTACAATAAGCAAATATCTGGTAAGCCTTCATTTCTCATAATACAGGTGGAACTATAATTCTGATGATAAATAATTAGCGAACTCTAGTAATTTAACATAATTATATTACATACATCCTTAAAAACGTCTGCAGTTACCCTATAAGGCTTAGCAAGTACATCGTGTAGAGTTACTCCACATTAACATAAACTACCCAAATATACAGTCCATGCGTTATCCAATAGCCAACAATATCTTATGTTATGTCCGTGGACAATTATGCTACTGTAGTTTGACTACGTTTACTAGGCCAGAGAAAATATCGTCACTTGTATATTAATCGTAAACGCCAATATTTTCGCCAATGTCCCGTTTGGATAAGTTAAACTTTGGCGCTCACGCAAATCTTATTTAACAACTTAAATTATTGTAAGAGGGTTCAGCACCTCTGTCATTCAAAAAACAGCTTTATAGTAGATTTAAATTGAAAAATTTATTTACTTATCGGTCAAAGCATGACCTTAGGATTTGCTAAAGCGACCAAATGTAAAATAATTACTGCTATTATTATTGTTTTATTTCATTCAAATGTAAAATGTACCAAATTTATACATGGATGTATGTAACATACTTTGTTTTTCAAAGCGTTATCATAATCCATTGCATTTTTTCGCTGAAACAATGTATAAGGTACTTTTATTTGTAAATTCATCAGAATACAAATTAATGAGACTAACTTCATATTAAAATAATATAATTAATATCAATAAACTTCCGTAAGACGAGTTAACAATCAGCGAACTTAGCTATTTACAGTAACCTGAGCTATTAGAGTAGAAATATAACTAAATGTAAAGGCAGACTTACATTAGTACAGTGATCGAGCCCGGTCATCTAGTCACTGGCGTTCAATAATACCTCATCTTATTGATAAAGTTAATTAAATTGATGTTATCAATATCTCGGCTCAGGCCTTTATGGTATGTCATTTGTCATTGTTTTTATTGTATTGTATGTTTTAATCACTCCATAAATAACCGAATAGTCTTCCTGTTACTTCAGTAACATGAGGCATTTCGAGCGCCGTTGGTATCACATTACTTATTTAGGAAAAATTACTACAATTGAAAGACAAAAGTACCTAACCGACATGTGCCGGTGGTCAGAAAACTACCTAAGCAACCTGTTGGTACATTCCTTTTTTACACGCTTAGATTTACTTGTATATAACTTATTTATTTATTTCCTAGCCTATATTTGTGTCCCACTGCAGGGATATATCCAGCCATTCCCACATGTATGTATACAAACATATCATGTAAGTTGAAATGTCCACTGCTCAGATGAACCTGAAATTTAGTAGTATCAATCCAAGCCAGATGACAACCCAACGTTTTTGCGACACAATTTCTTTCCTACACAAAACATGTCGCTTAGGTATTTTTGCCTTTCAACTAATATATAAGTCTACCTTGACGCTATGACTTGAGAACTCACGGCCGTATCACAGATCTCGCGCTGGTCGCGGTATTATGTGAACTCGTTGAACTGCGCCAGAGCAGTCTTCACCCTGCACAAGGAATTGATTGGTTAGTTGACTAACATTAATGTTTTTATTTGAAAGGTTTTATATTGTTCCAAACATTATTACCACACATAATAATATCATGAAATATTGTTAGATTACCTCGACGTTTGGGATAGATCGCGGCGGTTAAGGTCACGAGTAGACTGCTGAGTGTATGGCCGAACTTCGAGGTAATTTAAACAATATTTCATTCGTATTGAAATTATATTATATTATATTATTTCAGGTCTAAATTAAATAGTAAGATTTGTTATAAATAACATTCTAGTCATTTTTGGTTTTACTATACTGTAAGGTTAAAAATGTTAACTGTTGTAAATAAATAATTATGTGGCTAACCCTCTGTTTGACCATTAATTGATTAAATTTATTTGACGGATAAAAGTGATGCCGTCTCTGTTTGTTTTGTTCGAATAGACGGAGACGGCATCACATTTATCCGTCAAATAAAATTAATTAATGGGTGGTGGTGGGTAACCGCCCCTTAGTCTCGTAAGTATGTTTATCCGTTGCAAAAATCTGAACGCAAAGGATTAGGATGCAACCGGTACGGCGCCGCCGCGCCCCCTCCCCGCGCCACACTAATACACTCACTTGTCGTGCAGGTGCGGGTCGCGCCGCGCGCGCAACAGTTGCAGCGCCCGCAGCACGCCCAGCGACGCGAGCCGCGCCTGCCGCGCCGCCGCGCCCCCTCCCCGCCCACACTAATACACTCACTTGTCGTGCAGGTGCGGGTCGCGCCGCGCGCGCAACAGTTGCAGCGCCCGCAGCACGCCCAGCGACGCGAGCCGCGCCTGCCGCGCCGCCGCGCCCCCTCCCCGCGCCACACTAATACACTCACTTGTCGTGCAGGTGCGGGTCGCGCCGCGCGCGCAACAGTTGCAGCGCCCGCAGCACGCCCAGCGACGCGAGCCGCGCCTGCCGCGCCGCCGCGCCCCCTCCCCGCGCCACACTAATACACTCACTTGTCGTGCAGGTGCGGGTCGCGCCGCGCGCGCAACAGTTGCAGCGCCCGCAGCACGCCCAGCGACGCGAGCCGCGCCTGCCGCGCCGCCGCGCCCCCTCCCCGCGCCACACTAATACACTCACTTGTCGTGCAGGTGCGGGTCGCGCCGCGCGCGCAACAGTTGCAGCGCCCGCAGCACGCCCAGCGACGCGAGCCGCGCCTGCCGCGCCGCCGCGCCCCCTCCCCGCCCACACTAATACACTCACTTGTCGTGCAGGTGCGGGTCGCGCCGCGCGCGCAACAGTTGCAGCGCCCGCAGCACGCCCAGCGACGCGAGCCGCGCCTGCCGCGCCGCCGCGCCCCCTCCCCGCCCACACTAATACACTCACTTGTCGTGCAGGTGCGGGTCGCGCCGCGCGCGCAACAGTTGCAGCGCCCGCAGCACGCCCAGCGACGCGAGCCGCGCCTGCCGCGCCGCCGCGCCCCCTCCCCGCGCCACACTAATACACTCACTTGTCGTGCAGGTGCGGGTCGCGCCGCGCGCGCAACAGTTGCAGCGCCCGCAGCACGCCCAGCGACGCGAGCCGCGCCTGCCGCGCCGCCGCGCCCCCTCCCCGCCCACACTAATACACTCACTTGTCGTGCAGGTGCGGGTCGCGCCGCGCGCGCAACAGTTGCAGCGCCCGCAGCACGCCCAGCGACGCGAGCCGCGCCTGCCGCGCCGCCGCGCCCCCCCCCCCCCACACTAATACACTCACTTGTCGTGCAGGTGCGGGTCGCGCCGCGCGCGCAACAGTTGCAGCGCCCGCAGCACGCCCAGCGACGCGAGCCGCGCCTGCCGCGCCGCCGCGCCCCCTCCCCGCGCCACACTAATACACTCACTTGTCGTGCAGGTGCGGGTCGCGCCGCGCGCGCAACAGTTGCAGCGCCCGCAGCACGCCCAGCGACGCGAGCCGCGCCTGCCGCGCCGCCGCGCCCCCTCCCCGCGCCACACTAATACACTCACTTGTCGTGCAGGTGCGGGTCGCGCCGCGCGCGCGCAACAGTTGCAGCGCCCGCAGCACGCCCAGCGACGCGAGCCGCGCCTGCCGCGCCGCCGCGCCCCTCCCCGCGCCACACTAATACACTCACTTGTCGTGCAGGTGCGGGTCGCGCCGCGCGCGCAACAGTTGCAGCGCCCGCAGCACGCCCAGCGACGCGAGCCGCGCCTGCCGCGCCGCCGCGCCCCCTCCCCCGCCCACACTAATACACTCACTTGTCGTGCAGGTGCGGGTCGCGCCGCGCGCGCAACAGTTGCAGCGCCCGCAGCACGCCCAGCGACGCGAGCCGCGCCTGCCGCGCCGCCGCGCCCCCTCCCCGCGCCACACTAATACACTCACTTGTCGTGCAGGTGCGGGTCGCGCCGCGCGCGCAACAGTTGCAGCGCCCGCAGCACGCCCAGCGACGCGAGCCGCGCCTGCCGCGCCGCCGCGCCCCCTCCCCGCCCACACTAATACACTCACTTGTCGTGCAGGTGCGGGTCGCGCCGCGCGCGCAACAGTTGCAGCGCCCGCAGCACGCCCAGCGACGCGAGCCGCGCCTGCCGCGCCGCCGCGCCCCCTCCCCGCGCCACACTAATACACTCACTTGTCGTGCAGGTGCGGGTCGCGCCGCGCGCGCAACAGTTGCAGCGCCCGCAGCACGCCCAGCGACGCGAGCCGCGCCTGCCGCGCCGCCGCGCCCCCTCCCGCGCCACACTAATACACTCACTTGTCGTGCAGGTGCGGGTCGCGCCGCGCGCGCAACAGTTGCAGCGCCCGCAGCACGCCCAGCGACGCGAGCCGCGCCTGCCGCGCCGCCGCGCCCCCTCCCCGCCCACACTAATACACTCACTTGTCGTGCAGGTGCGGGTCGCGCCGCGCGCGCAACAGTTGCAGCGCCCGCAGCACGCCCAGCGACGCGAGCCGCGCCTGCCGCGCCGCCGCGCCCCCTCCCCGCGCCACACTAATACACTCACTTGTCGTGCAGGTGCGGGTCGCGCCGCGCGCGCAACAGTTGCAGCGCCCGCAGCACGCCCAGCGACGCGAGCCGCGCCTGCCGCGCCGCCGCGCCCCCTCCCCGCGCCACACTAATACACTCACTTGTCGTGCAGGTGCGGGTCGCGCCGCGCGCGCAACAGTTGCAGCGCCCGCAGCACGCCCAGCGACGCGAGCCGCGCCTGCCGCGCCGCCGCGCCCCCTCCCCGCGCCACACTAATACACTCACTTGTCGTGCAGGTGCGGGTCGCGCCGCGCGCGCAACAGTTGCAGCGCCCGCAGCACGCCCAGCGACGCGAGCCGCGCCTGCCGCGCCGCCGCGCCCCCTCCCCGCGCCACACTAATACACTCACTTGTCGTGCAGGTGCGGGTCGCGCCGCGCGCGCAACAGTTGCAGCGCCCGCAGCACGCCCAGCGACGCGAGCCGCGCCTGCCGCGCCGCCGCGCCCCCTCCCCGCGCCACACTAATACACTCACTTGTCGTGCAGGTGCGGGTCGCGCCGCGCGCGCAACAGTTGCAGCGCCCGCAGCACGCCCAGCGACGCGAGCCGCGCCTGCCGCGCCGCCGCGCCCCCTCCCCGCCCACACTAATACACTCACTTGTCGTGCAGGTGCGGGTCGCGCCGCGCGCGCACAGTTGCAGCGCCCGCAGCACGCCCAGCGACGCGAGCCGCGCCTGCCGCGCCGCCGCGCCCCTCCCCGCGCCACACTAATACACTCACTTGTCGTGCAGGTGCGGGTCGCGCCGCGCGCGCAACAGTTGCAGCGCCCGCAGCACGCCCAGCGACGCGAGCCGCGCCTGCCGCGCCGCCGCGCCCCCTCCCCGCCCACACTAATACACTCACTTGTCGTGCAGGTGCGGGTCGCGCCGCGCGCGCAACAGTTGCAGCGCCCGCAGCACGCCCAGCGACGCGAGCCGCGCCTGGCCGCGCCGCCGCGCCCCCTCCCCGCGCCACACTAACACACTCACTTGTTCGTGCAGGTGCGGGTCGCGCCGCGCGCGCAACAGTTGCAGCGCCCGCAGCACGCCCAGCGACGCGAGCCGCGCCTGCGCCGCGCCGCCGCGCCCCCTCCCCGCGCCCCACTAATACACTCACTTGTCGTGCAGGTGCGGGTCGCGCCGCGCGCGCAACAGTTGCAGCGCCCGCAGCACGCCCAGCGACGCGAGCCGCGCCTGCCGCGCCGCCGCGCCCCCTCCCGCGCCACACTAATACACTCACTTGTCGTGCAGGTGCGGGTCGCGCCGCGCGCGCAACAGTTGCAGCGCCCGCAGCACGCCCAGCGACGCGAGCCGCGCCTGCCGCGCCGCCGCGCCCCCTCCCCGCGCCACACTAATACACTCACTTGTCGTGCAGGTGCGGTCGCGCCGCGCGCGCAACAGTTGCAGCGCCCGCAGCACGCCCAGCGACGCGAGCCGCGCCTGCCGCGCCGCCGCGCCCCCTCCCCGCGCCACACTAATACACTCACTTGTCGTGCAGGTGCGGGTCGCGCGCGCGCGCAACAGTTGCAGCGCCCGCAGCACGCCCAGCGACGCGAGCCGCGCCTGCCGCGCCGCCGCGCCCCCTCCCCGCCCACACTAATACACTCACTTGTCGTGCAGGTGCGGGTCGCGCCGCGCGCGCAACAGTTGCAGCGCCCGCAGCACGCCCAGCGACGCGAGCCGCGCCTGCCGCGCCGCCGCGCCCCCTCCCCGCGCCACACTAATACACTCACTTGTCGTGCAGGTGCGGGTCGCGCGCGCGCGCGCAACAGTTGCAGCGCCCGCAGCACGCCCAGCGACGCGAGCCGCGCCTGCCGCGCCGCCGCGCCCCCTCCCCGCGCCACACTAATACACTCACTTGTCGTGCAGGTGCGGGTCGCGCCGCGCGCGCAACAGTTGGCAGCGCCCGCAGCACGCCCAGCGACGCGAGCCGCGCCTGCCGCGCCGCCGCGCCCCCTCCCCGCCCACACTAATACACTCACTTGTCGTGCAGGTGCGGGTCGCGCCGCGCGCGCAACAGTTGCAGCGCCCGCAGCACGCCCAGCGACGCGAGCCGCGCCTGCCGCGCCGCCGCGCCCCCTCCCCGCCCACACTAATACACTCACTTGTCGTGCAGGTGCGGGTCGCGCCGCGCGCGCAACAGTTGCAGCGCCCGCAGCACGCCCAGCGACGCGAGCCGCGCCTGCCGCGCCGCGCGCCCCCTCCCCGCGCCACACTAATACACTCACTTGTCGTGCAGGTGCGGGTCGCGCCGCGCGCGCAACAGTTGCAGCGCCCGCAGCACGCCCAGCGACGCGAGCCGCGCCTGCCGCGCCGCCGCGCCCCCTCCCCGCGCCACACTAATACACTCACTTGTCGTGCAGGTGCGGGTCGCGCCGCGCGCGCAACAGTTGCAGCGCCCGCAGCACGCCCAGCGACGCGAGCCGCGCCTGCCGCGCCGCCGCGCCCCCTCCCCGCCACACTAATACACTCACTTGTCGTGCAGGTGCGGGTCGCGCCGCGCGCGCAACAGTTGCAGCGCCCGCAGCACGCCCAGCGACGCGAGCCGCGCCTGCCGCGCCGCCGCGCCCCCTCCCCGCGCCACACTAATACACTCACTTGTCGTGCAGGTGCGGGTCGCGCCGCGCGCGCAACAGTTGCAGCGCCCGCAGCACGCCCAGCGACGCGAGCCGCGCCTGCCGCGCCGCCGCGCCCCCTCCCCGCCCACACTAATACACTCACTTGTCGTGCAGGTGCGGGTCGCGGCCGCGCGCGCAACAGTTGCAGCGCCCGCAGCACGCCCAGCGACGCGAGCCGCGCCTGCCGCGCCGCCGCGCCCCCTCCCGCGCCACACTAATACACTCACTTGTCGTGCAGGTGCGGGTCGCGCCGCGCGCGCAACAGTTGCAGCGCCCGCAGCACGCCCAGCGACGCGAGCCGCGCCTGCCGCGCCGCCGCGCCCCCTCCCCGCGCCACACTAACACACTCACTTGTCGTGCAGGTGCGGGTCGCGCCGCGCGCGCAACAGTTGCAGCGCCCGCAGCACGCCCAGCGACGCGAGCCGCGCCTGCCGCGCCGCCGCGCCCCCCTCCCCCGCCCACACTAATACACTCACTTGTCGTGCAGGTGCGGGTCGCGCCGCGCGCGCAACAGTTGCAGCGCCCGCAGCACGCCCAGCGACGCGAGCCGCGCCTGCCGCGCCGCCGCGCCCCCTCCCCGCGCCACACTAATACACTCACTTGTCGTGCAGGTGCGGGTCGCGCCGCGCGCGCAACAGTTGCAGCGCCCGCAGCACGCCCAGCGACGCGAGCCGCGCCTGCCGCGCCGCCGCGCCCCCTCCCCGCGCCACACTAATACACTCACTTGTCGTGCAGGTGCGGGTCGCGCCCGCGCGCCGCAACAGTTGCAGCGCCCGCAGCACGCCCAGCGACGCGAGCCGCGCCTGCCGCGCCGCCGCGCCCCCCTCCCCGCCCACACTTAATACACTCACTTGTCGTGCAGGTGCGGGTCGCGCCGCGCGCGCAACAGTTGCAGCGCCCGCAGCACGCCCAGCGACGCGAGCCCGCGCCTGCCGCGCCGCCGCGCCCCTCCCCGCCCACACTAATACACTCATTGTCGTGCAGGTGCGGGGTCGCGCCGCGCGCGCAACAGTTGCAGCGCCCGCAGCACGCCCAGCGACGCGAGCCGCGCCTGCCGCGCCGCCGCGCCCCCTCCCGCGCCACACTAATACACTCACTTGTCGTGCAGGTGCGGGTCGCGCCGCGCGCGCAACAGTTGCAGCGCCCGCAGCACGCCCAGCGACGCGAGCCGCGCCTGCCGCGCCGCCGCGCCCCCTCCCCGCCCACACTAATACACTCACTTGTCGTGCAGGTGCGGGTCGCGCCGCGCGCGCAACAGTTGCAGCGCCCGCAGCACGCCCAGCGACGCGAGCCGCGCCTGCCGCGCCGCCGCGCCCCCTCCCCGCGCCACACTAATACACTCACTTGTCGTGCAGGTGCGGTCGCGCCGCGCGCGCAACAGTTGCAGCGCCCGCAGCACGCCCAGCGACGCGAGCCGCGCCTGCCGCGCCGCCGCGCCCCCTCCCCGCGCCACACTAATACACTCACTTGTCGTGCAGGTGCGGGTCGCGCCGCGCGCGCAACAGTTGCAGCGCCGCAGCACGCCCAGCGACGCGAGCCGCGCCTGCCGCGCCGCCGCGCCCCCTCCCCGCGCCACACTAATACACTCACTTGTCGTGCAGGTGCGGGTCGCGCGCCGCCGCGCAACAGTTGCAGCGCCCGCAGCACGCCCAGCGACGCGAGCGCGCGCCTGCCGCGCCGCCGCGCCCCCTCCCCGCCCACACTAATACACTCACTTGTCGTGCAGGTGCGGGTCGCGCCGCGCGCGCAACAGTTGGCAAGCGCCCGCAGCACGCCCAGCGACGCGAGCCGCGCCTGCCGCGCCGCCGCGCCCCCTCCCCGCGCCACACTAATACACTCACTTGTCGTGCAGGTGCGGGTCGCGCCGCGCGCGCAACAGTTGCAGCGCCCGCAGCACGCCCAGCGACGCGAGCCGCGCCTGCCGCGCCGCCGCGCCCCCTCCCCGCGCCACACTAATACACTCACTTGTCGCGTGCAGGTGCGGGTTCGCGCCGCGCGCGCGCAACAGTTGCAGCGCCCGCAGCACGCCCAGCGACGCGAGCCGCGCCTGCCCGCGCCGCCGCGCCCCCTCCCCGCGCCACACTAATACACTCACTTGTCGTGCAGGTGCGGGTCGCGCCGCGCGCGCAACAGTTGCAGCGCCCGCAGCACGCCCAGCGACGCGAGCCGCGCCTGCCGCGCCGCCGCGCCCCCTCCCCGCGCCACACTAATACACTCACTTGTCGTGCAGGTGCGGGTCGCGCCGCGCGCGCAACAGTTGCAGCGCCCGCCAGCACGCCCAGCGACGCGAGCCGCGCCTGCCGCGCCGCCGCGCCCCCTCCCCGCCCACACTAATACACTCACTTGTCGTGCAGGTGCGGGTCGCGCCGCGCGCGCCCAACAGTTGCAGCGCCCGCAGCACGCCCAGCGACGCGAGCCGCGCCTGCCGCGCCGCCGCGCCCCCTCCCCGCGCCACACTAATACACTCACTTGTCGTGCAGGTGCGGGTCGCGCCGCGCGCGCAACAGTTGCAGCGCCCGCAGCACGCCCAGCGACGCGAGCCGCGCCTGCCGCGCCGCCGCGCCCCCTCCCCGCCCACACTAATACACTCACTTGTCGTGCAGGTGCGGGTCGCGCCGCGCGCGCAACAGTTGCCAGCGCCCGCAGCACGCCCAGCGACGCGAGCCGCGCCTGCCGCGCCGCCGCGCCCCCTCCCCGCGCCACACTAATACACTCACTTGTCGTGCAGGTGCGGGCGGGTCGCGCCGCGCGCGCAACAGTTGCAGCGCCCGCAGCACGCCCAGCGACGCGAGCCGCGCCTGCCGCGCCGCCGCGCCCCCTCCCCGCCCCACACTAATACACTCACTTGTCGTGCAGGTGCGGGTCGCGCCGCGCGCCGCAACAGTTGCAGCGCCCGCAGCACGCCCAGCGACGCGAGCCGCGCCTGCCGCGCCGCCGCGCCCCCTCCCGCGCCACACTAATACACTCACTTGTCGTGCAGGTGCGGGTCGCGCGCGCGCGCAACAGTTTGCAGCGCCCGCAGCACGCCCAGCGACGCGAGCCGCGCCTGCCGCGCCGCCGCGCCCCTCCCCGCCCACACTAATACACTCACTTGTCGTGCAGGTGCGGGTCGCGCCGCGCGCGCAACAGTTGCAGCGCCCGCAGCACGCCCAGCGACGCGAGCCGCGCCTGCCGCGCCGCCGCGCCCCCTCCCCGCGCCACACTAATACACTCACTTGTCGTGCAGGTGCGGGTCGCGCCGCGCGCCGCAACAGTTGCAGCGCCCGCAGCACGCCCAGCGACGCGAGCCGCGCCTGCCGCGCCGCCGCGCCCCTCCCCGCGCCACACTAATACACTCACTTGTCGTGCAGGTGCGGGTCGCGCCGCGCGCGCAACAGTTTGCAGCGCCCGCAGCACGCCCAGCGACGCGAGCCGCGCCTGCCGCGCCGCCGCGCCCCCTCCCCGCGCCACACTAATACACTCACTTGTCGTGCAGGTGCGGGTCGCGCCGCGCGCGCAACAGTTGCAGCGCCCGCAGCACGCCCAGCGACGCGAGCCGCGCCTGCCGCGCGCCGCCGCGCCCCCTCCCCGCGCCACACTAATACACTCACTTGTCGTGCAGGTGCGGGTCGCGCCGCGCGCGCAACAGTTGCAGCGCCCGCAGCACGCCCAGCGACGCGAGCCGCCGCCTGCGCGCCGCGCGCCCCCTCCCCGCGCCACACTAATACACTCACTTGTCGTGCAGGTGCGGGTCGCGCCGCGCGCGCAACAGTTGCAAGCGCCCGCCAGCACGCCAGCGACGCGAGCCGCCTGCCGCGCCGCGCGCCCCTCCCCGCGCCACACTAATACACTCACTTGTCGTGCAGGTGCGGGTCGCGCCGCGCGCGCAACAGTTGCAGCGCCCGCAGCACGCCCAGCGACGCGAGCGCGCCTGCCGCGCCGCCGCCCCCCTCCCCGCCCACACTAAT